>NC_133406.1:195955750-196268000 GCF_049350105.2 Macaca mulatta | reverse complement strand
CATAGGAGTAGGCAGTGGTAGACAGGATGCAGTATTAAATCAGAGGTCAAGCTATACCTCACTGAGAAAATAATATTTGAGCAAAATTTAAAAGAGGTGAGAGAATTGAACAAGTGGGTATCTGGAGACATTACAGGTAAAGAGAAAAGCGAGAGCACAGACCCTAAGGCAGGAGTCAGTGTGTTTCAGGGGCACCCAGCAGGCCAATGAGGCTGGAGTAGAGTGAGCAAGAAGGAGAATACAGTGATAGGAATAGAAATTAGAGAGGGAATGTGGGAATTGGGAGTGTCAGATTGTGTAGGCAATTTTATTTTTTTTGAGACGGAGTTCCACTCTTGTTGCCCAGGCTGGAGTGCAATGGCACAATCCCTGCTCACGGCAACCTCTGCCTCTCAGGTTCAAGCGATTCTCCTGACTCAGCCTCTTGAGTAGCTGGAACTACAGGCATGTGCCACCACGCCTGGCTAATTTTGTATTTTTAGTAGAGATGGGGTTTCTCCATGTTGGTCAGGCTGGTCTCGAACTCCCAACCTCAGGTGATCTGCCCGCCTTGGCCTCCCAAAGCGCTGGGATTACAGGCCTCAGCCACCGTGCCCAGCCTTTGTAGGCTATTTTAAAGACTATGAGCCATTTTAAAGATGATGGATTTTGCTTTGAATAAAATGAGAACTGTATACTATTCATCCTCCTCCAGGAAGCCCTCCCTGACTGTCTCTGGTTAGATTAGGTGCCTCCTCTGTACTCTCAGAGCCTCTTGGGCTTCCCCTGTAGTAGCACTTATCTATGGTAAATAATTGCTTCATTATCATCTGTGTTGCCTCCTCAATTGTGAGCTCCATGAGGACACACTGAAATTATGTTGATTATAGGGGATCTTTGTGAGGATATAGACAGAAATAAGAAAGTCAAGTCAAGATATATAGCCACACAGTTAGACTTCATAGAGATGAAAAAAAAAAAAAAAAAAAAAAACCTTAGAGAACTAGAACTGGTTCAGGATACAGCATAGTTCTAGAAATTAGGTGGTTTCATTGCTGCCTCCGAATTGGGCATTCGTTGATCTCTACTCTTATGTTTCACTGTTATGGTCACGTAGTAGTCTGTTCTTGCTTCTATGCCAACACTTCCAGTCAATATGAGTTTATCTTTCCAAGGAAAAAGATCTTATTGGTTTGACCACACCCTAGTCACTAACTCTATAGGTCAGAGATTTCTTGTTGAGCCACACCGGGGATTCTTGGTCAGCCAATAGATTGGCTGTCATTGGGTCTGATCTTCACCTTTTTTGTTTTTGTTTTTGTTTTTGTTTGAGACAAAGTTTTGCTCTTGTCACCCAGGCTGGAGTGCAATGGCGTGATCTTGGCTCACTAAAGTCTTCGCCTCCCAGGTTCAAGTGATTCTCCTGCTTCAGCCTCCCGAGCATCTGGGACTACAGGTGTGCACCAGCATGCCCAGCTAATTTTTTTGTATTTTTAGTAGAGACACACCAATTCTGGTTTCAACATGTTGGCCAGGCTGGTCTTGACCTCCTGACCTGAGGTGATGCGCCCACCTTGGCCTCCCAAAGTGCTGGGATTACAGGTGCAACCTACCGCACCCAGCCAGGTCTTCATCCTTCATTCAGTTTGCTGTGGCCAGGGCGGTAAAGTTGCTTAACACCACATATGATCACCTATACATGTGGAAGCACCCAGGGCCCCTCCTCTTGGCCAAGAGCTGTAGAGGTAGCAGCTACTCATCGGATAATAGATTCCTCTCCAGTACAGCTTAGCACAGTGATTGGCAAATAGGAAATATCAGTAAATCCATCAATCTTGTATAGAGTCCTCATCTCTCAAGGGCCCAGCACAGTCCCTGGCACACAGTAGACTAAAATAATTATTTTGGAATAGTAGGCCAGTGTGTCCAGACAGCATAGCACAGAAAGAAGCAACATAGAGTAGTGGCTATGCATGTGGATTCTGGTCATAGACTGCTTAAGTTCAAATTCCAGCTCTGCCACCTAGCAACCATATGACCTTAAGTAAGCTACTTAACTTACCTAACACTTAGTTCTTATGCCTGTAAATGAGGCCACGAATGGCCCCAACATCATAGGAGTGTTGGGTGCATTACATGAGACAATACACAAAGTACTTTTCTGCATTCCTGGCACATGGTGGCATCTCAATGGATAGTAGTGCCAGTGCTATTATTTTTGTGAGACTCGTGCTGATGAACATGGACCTCTAGGCCAAATACTAGTCTGGATGACACTAGTCATCATACTATGCAGAGAGCTTCCTAAGGACACAACAATTCTGAGATGTGCAGGGCCATTGTCACTAGCAGACCCACTGTCTTCCCTGTGCCCTCACCCACCAGTTTATAAGTAACCTGGAGTTTATGGGTCATCCAGACAACCGTTGCTGAGTTTAACAAAGAAAGATATTAGGACCCAAACCTTTCTGGGTCCATAATAAATATCTTAGTTACTGGTCAACCCACTGCTATACCCTTAATCTGAAGTGAGGTGGTATCCGGGCAGAGTATGGAGAGAGGGAGGCGGGGGCAATGACCATAGTCAAGGATTCTGTAAGTCATAACTCGGTTTCTATGCAAGTCAACCTTAATATATCCAGCATGGAGAAGCCGACTGGTCACCACTTCTAGGCACAAAAGGATCAATGAGAAGGTTGAGACAGAGACAGATGTTTGTGCATTTACATGAATATAGACACGTGTGAGGCTAGGGGCTCACTCAGTGCCGGGGCAAGCCCTAGCCCTGCACCTTCTTGAGCCCCTCTTCAGGCTGGCATACAAACTGGGACTGAGACCAGATGGAAGGTGAGGCTCTTCTTTGGGACCTACTTAGTCAGGAAGGGCTCACAATGGAGGAGATGACAGGAAGGTTTGGGGAAAGGAATAGGAATACCTGCCTTGGTTTGGGGTGTATTGAGGGGTTGGAGGGGTGATAGGCACTGGGAAGGAATAGAGAGAACCAAGGGAAGATGGAGTCCCTGCTGCAAACTGAGCCCTCAGTAGACTGGGCAAGGAACAAGGAGACATCCCTTTTCCACCAGAGCACTGTAGTGGCCTGCGCTGTGGGCAGGAGCCTGAACAGCTTCCCTTCAGGGCTTTCTGGGGCAATATGGCCAGGCCTCCTAGTTCCCTCCAGGTGCTCCAACTGTGACAAAGCCTTCTATTCAGCCTGCCCACACAAGGAGCACCACACAGCTGTGCCAACTCCACCTTTACTGTGCACAGCACCTGTGACTTTGAGGCACACTTGTCAAGGGAGAAGTTTTTATCCAGGCAACCAATTGTCTCTTCCCCGACTAACTCAGTTTTGAATTTGCTTTGAGGAAATGGTGCCTCAGGCACCACCAGGGGGCACTAGGGCCTCTAGGCACCAGGGGCCAAGGAAAATGAAATCCCCTTTCGTGGAGGCCCCAAGTCCAGGTTCTGAGCCCCCTGCCGCAGTTCTCTCCAGCAGCACCTTGGCGCCGCAGACCAGGGAGGCCGCGTTGTTGGCTTATCTAATGAGAAATGAGAGGACTGGGCCAAAGAGCCCTATTTCTGTCCAGCCCTACACTACCTGCCATAAAATTAAATGATCACAATGAGTACATTAATTACCTGACACGAATGCTTTAACATAACAAAATTATTAGCCATTCTAGATTTAGTGTTTGTACAGCACTTTATATTTGCAAGGGCATTGCAATAACTTACGCTGCTGAGGGTGCGTTTCAGGCCCTGAACGACATCCTAAAGGGTTTCTTCTGGCCAGCCAGCTGTCTGGCCTCTCCACAGCTGGTCCCCTGCCCTTCTTGTCTTCACTGACTGCTTTTCTTCTCCAGCTGCTGCTTGGTGTCTCCTCCTTGCAGCTCCTTCATCTGTTCACTGAATCCCTTTTACCTTAGAGAGCCATGAGACAGTGCCTTCACTTGTGCCATGTTACCTACCTGATCCTGCGTCAGAATGAAAGGGCTCAAGGGCAGCAGCCGTGGGTGGGGTGGGTCTTGGTGCCCAGCAAGCCTCTTTCCTGTTCTGCTAGTTGTGGCTGCAAGTGTGGACGCGTGATGGACTCTACACACAGTAGGGGCTCTACTATGTAGGGGCTCCGAGTTTTGGACCTGCTGTTGCTCGAACTCCACAGGAACTGACTGCACATCCTGCCTCAGTTCATTTGTTGAGTACTCACTTTACCCACATGAGAGCGAGCCCTGGGTCCTTGGGGAGCATGGCATTGAGGAGACTCACTACTGTGCAGATTCGGTTCCAGACTGGATGGGATTTCATAGGAGACCACACTAGTAAAACTTGTTGCAGTTGGCTTGAGTGTGAAATCTGCTTCCCAGGCAGAGAGATCAAAGCCCAGTTGATGGATGTGTGTGTACCCAGCTCTCCTTGCTTGCTTTCATCTTCCTTCCAGAAAGAGGAGTAAACAGTCAGCTAGTGAGCACTGCAGGTGTTCCCTTGAGTGGAAAGGAATATCACTGACAGCACATAAGACCACCAGTGAAGGTATCCATGAGGATACCAAGGGCCTCAAGGAGGATTAAAACGAAGGGCATTTGCAGCAGTAGTTCTAGAAGTTTAATGTAGGGGCATCTTTGGGGCAGCAGCCATTTGGCTGGAAGGCAGCTGGAGAGATGTATCCTGAAGCTGCATTTGTATAGCTCATATGATACAGATCAAATGTTTCCTAACATGTTTTTAGTCATACTTTATGGAAGCTGAGAAAACATCCATTTTTAACATGAAGTATATCATAGTGCATAGTATAGTGGTTAAGAGCAGAATCAAGAGGTGGATTGCTTGGTTTTAAATGCCACCTTCATCATTAACCAGCTAGGTGACTCCAGGCAAGGGCTTTAGCTTCTTTGTGCCTCAATCTCCTCATCTATAAAATGTGGATAACTGTAGTGTCTGCATCAGACTTGCCGTTAGGATTAAGTGAGTTAATCCACATAAGCCATTTAGCGTGTCATAAGTGCTCATTAAGAGTTAGCTGTTATTATTTATTGGGAGAGACTTGGAAGGGCCTGGTATTTGGGAGTAAATTTCCAAGTCATTCAAAGTGAAGGAGATAGGGAGATGGATTCAAGATTTAGGCTAACAGGGGGGTGTGCTGTGGGGTATTGAGGAGCCTCCTAGTAAGGTCCAGAGAATTCCACCTCTAAAGGGGTCTTGGAGGGGAAAGAGCTGTGTTCCAGGTGATCAAAGACCCTCAGTCTTTCTGTGTGCCTCAAGTTTGGGGATTGGGGGCTCCCCAACAACCCCTTTGGCTGGACTAGATGTTGCACCGAGCGGTAGTGAGGAAAATGAAGCATCCTCTTGCTTTTCCAGGCATAGTCTGGGGGACTCTCTCTAGTCCAGGACACAGCCCCCCTCAGGTCAGCTGGACTGGAAGGCCCTACTCCTCCTGCCCACCCTCACTGCCCTCCAGGCTCTCTGCCTCCTAGAGACTTTGAAACAGTGGCTTCACCAAGGGAGGGGACATCTAGGTTCCTGGCCCTGACCCAGTGGGGAAATGGAGTAGAAATGAGCCAGGCATGCAAGGAAACCTGGTCCCTGGTGAGGTCCTGGTAAGTCCCAGGCCCACAGGCTGAGCGTCCTGGGGCATGTAGTGCCACATCTCCCTCTTCAGTGAAACAAGAGGCTCTCACAGAGTTCCTCTGAAAGCCTCTTTCATCAACAAGTTCATTTGTGATTCTGTGTCTTCTTGTGGTGACCACCAGGAAAATGAGAGAGCAGAGCTGCATTCTAGGGTTTTGCTATGACTCTTCTAGGCCCAATCTTAAAACTGAGATGATCACTCCAAGCCCCAGCGCCCCCTCCTACACTCCAGACTCAGAGTAAGCTCATTCACCAGGCAAGTGCAAAAAGACCCAGAGGATCTGCCCAGCCAAGAAGGTATGTATTTCCTCCTTGGAACAGCATTTTCAGGAAGACTCTAGATTAAGAATCAGAAAGCCAATGGGAAAACTTCTCACCTTATTATTTGAGGCAATCCTTTTGCCTAGAGGTCTTCAAAGGTGATTCCTTAGGTCAGGAAGAAAATAGTAGAACTACAATTTATGTGTAGTTTTAATGTTAAAATAATGAGCTTTGCTGATATTTTACATGAACATTGAGATGGGCATCTTCACTTGTTAAGTCATTTGGTCACCTGTCATGTAGGGGACATGACGCACACTGAAGGCAGTTGGAGACCTCAACAATATAAGGGTTGACAGTGGTGACTATGATATGTTGCAGTTAACATGTGCCTAGTTAAGCGATTTGCTGATTGTGTTAACCAGTTTTAGCTAAACATGTTCATAGAATGAACCGATGGTTTAAAAAGATTCCTGCAGATCGGGCATGGTGGCCCACACCTATAATCCTACCACTTTGGGAGGCTGAGGCGGGTGGATCACCTGAGGTCAGGAGTTCGAGACCAGCCTGGCCAACATGGTGAAACCTCGTCTCTAATAAAAATACAAAAATTAACCTGGCGTGGTGGAAGGCGCCTGTAATCTCAGCTACTCGGGAGGCTGAGGCAAGAGAATTGCTTGAACCTGGGAGGCAGAGGTTGCAGTGAGCCGAGATTGCACCATTGCACCCCAGCCTGAGCAACAAGAGGGAAACTCCGTCTTAAAAAAGAAAAGAAAAGAAAAGATTTCTGCAAAGAAAATATGACTTGAAAATAATACAAAATTCAAACACAAGCCATCACTTCTACTCTTAGTAGGAGCTGTTAGCCAGATGATCAGATATAGTCAATTATAAGCTAATCAGATCTGAAAAGAAGTCAGCAAAAACTTTTTGAAATGATTAAGAAGAGTATTTGAAACATCGATATACATACATTATAATGAATTCCGCCCTAAGCATATATTGTACCATAAGACATTAGCTGATATTTGGTCTGTGCTGTCATTTTTTAACTATGAAAACTTACACAAGTTTCTTAAAATTATCTGAACTCTGCTTCGCTATAACTATAGATCATTATAGGGTTGTTATAAGAATTACACTAAAAATTTTAAATGTCTGCCACATTGTGGGCCCTTAATAAGTGGCTATATTATTACACATAAAGATATTGCTGAGCAGAAATAATAGGATTAAAAAATTAATAAGATAAACAACATTTTGGCACAAAATTTAAGTGCCTTGAAAGTACCAACTCACTTGAAAATTGCTATGCTGATTAAAATTGACCACTTGGCCATTCGTTGAAAATCACCACCCTGGGCTTTAGGCTAAGTGCTGAGGATAGAGAGATGAATTTGTCATAGACTCTGGAGACTAGAATTTGGAGCTGGCTTAGTTTAGATGACTATAACAGCTTCCTGCCTAGTCTCCCTGCCTGCATTGTCCCTCACTATTCCCTGGCTCCAGCTTCCACCATCATGTGACTGACAAACCAGTCTTCTTCATCATTTTCATCATTCATTTCCATGCCTGAAAACCTTCAATACCTCTCTTGTGCTATCACCTCTTCATTTGCTATACATCTTATATTATTCAGTAATCTTTATTCCAGTTAGTCTTCTTGTCTCAGCTGAAACTGTTATAGTTAGTACTTAGAACTTATAGATAAGGTTGCCTTTGAGAAAATTTAACTTAATCAACAGGTGATGAAAGGAGTCCAACCTCTCTGAGGCTCTTGGGAACAGCTTCTTGACTACTAATGAGTAGTATTAACATATCTAAGGAAAGAAAGATGTGGTCTGCAATGCAACTTGGAATAGAGGAAAGCCAGAGAGGTAAACTTTAGCTGGATGCACCCAACATTATCTTGGGACAAAGACATTGGAAATAGGGGAACCTATTCCTTCAGGGCTATTTGTTTCTTCTGGCTGGTGAGAGGTCCTGCTTTATATCTGTTCTATTTATCTGGTTAAGATACTTAGCATTCTTCTCATCTTTGATCCCCTGGATGAAATACTCTCTTTTTATTATGAGTTGTGAGAATGACATGAGGGTACTTACTAGTTTACTAATTCTACCTTCCAGGTACTCACAGACTGAGGTGAGGTGCCTCTGCTAAGATGTTATACATTCTGGTCAATGGAAAATTATATCTCCATTGTGACTTAATCAGCTGGTACTCTGGTTTACACTTTTGAATTTATTCTTTGTGAGTCTGATTATCTAAGTCTCATAACCTCAGTTTATGTGAATCTGATAGTTAAGTAAAGGTTTTAGTGAAAAAGATGTAATTATGGACCAAGAGAAAATATAGAACATTTTTTAAATCTTGTGGTTGAAATGCTTCTTTTAAGTAGGACATAAAATCTAGAAGCTGTAGAGGAAAAAAATTAAAATTTAAAACTATGTAATAAAAAATACTATAAACAAATTTGAAAGACATGATAGACTGGGATCACATATTTGCAACATACATAATAAATAAAGGATTAGTAACTATAATATATGAAAAGAACCTAATAATGAATAAGGAAAGGCCAACCTGAAAGAAAAACAGGCAAAGGGTATGAATTAGAAAAGTCACAGAAAATATGTTTGATATTAATATGTCTAATAAACATTTGAAAAATAGTTCAAGTTCACTTTTAACTAAAGAAATGAAATTAAATTAGCAGTGATATGCCCCTTCCACAAGATTGATGTAATTTTAAAAAGATATATGACAGGGTATCTTAGTTTGGGCTGCTGTAACAAAGTACCATAGACTGGGTGGCTTATAAACAACAGGAATTTATTTCTCAAAGATCTGGAGGCTGGGAAGCCTGAGATCACGGTTCTGGTGAGGGCTTGCAGACAACACAGTTGCACACAGCCAGCTCTTCTGGGTTGCAGACAGTGGACTTCTTGTATCCTCACTTGGTTGAAAGAGGACAAGAGAGCTCTCTAGGGTCTCTTTTGCAAATGACCTAATTAACTCCTGAAGGCCCTACCTCCTGATACCCTCACGTTGGCGGTTTGAATTTCGGCATATGAATCTGGAGGGGACATAAACATTCACTCCATAATGGAGAGGTGTGTCACTGCTATTCAACTGAAAAACTGATCATGTTTTTAATACAATTGATGAGGGTGTGGGGAAACAGATATTTTCAAATACTGCTAATGGGATATCCCTTGGTACAGCTTCTTTTGGAGCATTTATCAGACTGTGCCTCTTGCTATTGTATTTGAAGGGCAATTTGGCTAAGAACAAAATTCATAGACTTTATTTTCTTCCTCTCAGAACTTCCAAGTCATTGTCCTGTTGTTTTTCGGATGTTGCTTTCGTTCTTTTACCCCAGTAGCTTCATTCATCTCAGTTGGTTCAACTTAAGTATTTTTTCCCCCAGAAAATAATCTTATGCCCTTTATTCCCTATATTCTCACTTGTTTGAGAATGTCTGTCTTTGGCTTGTATACATAAATGACAACTTGACCAGATATAGTATTCTTGGGCTCACTCCATGTCTCCTGAAACTGCAGTCATTGAATGTTGCTGTGAAGTCTGAGGGCCAACCTGATTCTTCCTTCTTTTAGGTGACTTGCTTTTTCTGCTTGGATGACTGAGGAGTTCCTTTTTCATTCTTAAAGCTGAATAACTTAATCAGGACAGATCTTGGTTTCAATTATGCATTATCTGTTTTTCTTGGAGCACAGTATATTCTTTTAATGTAGAGATTCAGTTCTCCATGGTTCTTCACATCAGAAAAGTTTCTTCTGTTATATATTAAAACATTCTCCTACCTCAGCCTCCCAAGAAGCTGGGACTACAGGCACCCACCACCACACCCGGCTAATTTTTTGTATTTTTTAGTAGAGACAGGGTTTCGCTGTGTTAGCCAGGATGGCCTCGATCTCTCCTGACCTCGTGATCTGCCCACCTCGGCCTCCCAAAGTGCTGGGATTACAGGCGTGAGCCACCATGCCCGGCCTTAAATGATCTCTTTAGAGTACATTGCTGGAAGTAGGATTACTATGTCAAGAGGTACACACATTTTATATTATGTTACCCATAGCCAAACTATTTCTAGAAAGGTGGTTCACACTTATACTCTCAACAAAAGGGCAGGTGAGTCCTCATTTTCCTCACCTACAGTGGATTTAGTCAATCTTCCTAGTCTTCTCCAACCTATAAGTAAAATATGATAGTTCATTGTTTTATTTATATTTTTTCTTTAGGCTATTAGCCATTTGTAGTTCTTAATTTGGGAATTGTCCGTCATGCAATTTCACCATTTTCTATTGGGTTGTTAGTTTTTTCTTGTTCATTTATGATCAAATTGGATGTATGTTATTAGCTCTTTTAAATTAAATATTATAAACATTTTCTCTATTTGTTATTTGTCTTTCAGTCTTATTTATGGTCTTTCTTGCTAGGCAGAATATGCATATTTGTATGTAGTTAATATTTTCCCTTTATGGCTTCTGGGTTTTGGGATATGTTTTGAGAGACCTTCTTCACCTCCAAGACTATGCAAATATTTGCCCATGTTTTCTTCAAGTATTTTTATGGTTTTATGTTTTTCTCTAGGTCTAAAGAGTGAGGTAGGGATGCAGCTTTATTTTTTTCCAAACGACTGGCCAGTTATTCCAAAATCATCTGCTGAATTATTCAATGTATCTCCACTGATAACATTTAGTGATTATTTATCATGCGCCAGACACTTACTAAATCCCCTGCATACCTAATCTAGTTTAATCTTTACATCAAGTAGTGACAAAACAAGATTTTCATTTATAGCACACATGTGCAGATTTGTCTTTAATGGAGAAAATAGATTGGCAGGGTATAGATAGATAGATAACAGGGGATTTATTATGGGAATCAGCTGATGCAATTATGGAAGCCAGGAAGTCCCACAACATGCCCCCCACAAGCTGTAGATCCTAGGAAGCTGGTGGTGTAATATATCTGAGTTCAAGGCCCGAGAACTGAGAGAGCCAATGGTGTAAGTCCTGGAGTCAGAAGGCCCAAGAACCTAGAACTCTGATGTCTGAGGGCAGGAGAAGGTAGGTGTTCCAGTCAAGAAGAAAGAAAGTGAATCCACCCTTCCTCCACCTTTTCGTTCCATCTGAGCCCTCAATGATTGGATGATGCCAGCCCACATTGGTGAGGGTAGATAATCTTTACTCAGTCTACTGATTCAAATGCTAATCTCTTCCAGAAACAGTCTCATACCCAGAAATAATGTTTTACCAGCTATCTGAGCATCCCTTAGCCCAGTCAAGTTGACATATAAAATTAACCGTTGCAATTGGGGAAAGAATGATTGCAGAAGACCCATTATTTATGTCATCCAGGCAAGAGGCTCCTTTGAAGCTCTGTATTCTAACACCTTACTGTGTATGGCACATAGTAGGTAACAAGTGGAATGAAACTTGTCCATGAAAAATGATGGTGACTTGAACGGAGGTTGGGAACGGTGGCAGTAGAGATGGAAAAAAGTGAAAAAATTTGAGAAATAACTTGAAGACAGAATTAACAGGTCTTCATGATTATTTAAATATGGCGAGATATGAGAGCAGGAAATGTCAAAGATGGCTCAGATTTCTGGCAGAGATAGATTTAATGGAATATTGATGAGTTTACTTTTGAACAGGCTGAGTTGAAGGTACCTTGGAGATATCCATTTGAAGAAGTCAGGTAAGCACTTAGATGTATCAGTCCAGAACTCCAACAACAAGGTATAAGTTTGAGGAGCATATGCATGTTGATAGTAACTGAAGCCATAGGAAAAGTTAAAATTACTTCAGGAAGGGATATTGAATGAAAAGAGAAGCACTCCTAGGACAGATCCCTGAAAAACTCTCCTACTTAAAGGTTTAATAGAACATGAAGGAGGAGTCAGTAAAAATGTTTGCAAAAGGGCAGCCAGAGAAATAAGAGGAATTGGGCGAGTGTGGTGTTTTAGAAGACCAGAAAAAGAATAATTAAGGAGAGAGTTCAGGGTAATTCTAACAGAGCAAATGAAATGATGGGCCATGAACTGTAAGCTTGACAAATGGGGAAGTGAAGACAAACAAGGAGTAATAGAAAGAAAGGGCCAATAAACTGCTATTCAAATGAAAGTGAAGAATAGTTGCAGTTGGACTAGCTTAATAATGAGCTGGGACCAGGCGCAGTGGCTCACACCTGTAATCCCAGCACTTTGGGAGGCTGAGGTGGGCGGATCACGAGGTCAGGAGATCGAGACCATTCTGGCTAACGTGGTGAAACCCCATCTCTACTAAAAAAATACAAAAAATTAGCCAGGCGTGGTGGTGGGCACCTGTAGTCCCAGCTACTTGGGAGGCTGAGGCAGGAGAATGGTGTGAACCAGGGAGGCGGAGCTTGCAGTGAGCAGAGATCGTGCCACTGCACTCCAGCCTGGGTGACAGAGTGAGACTCCATCTCAAAAAAATAAAATAAAATAAAATAAAAAATAAAAACATAATTAACTGGAAGCATAGGTGTTTGTGGTCAGAAAGTAGACTATCTGAATTAATGATTTTAGAAGTAGAGAGAGTTTTAGGTCATGATGACAAGATCGAGGGAGTGACTGTGAGGTTGGGTGGTTGAATAGCATTGTAGGAGGACATGGGAGATACTGTGGATCTCTCTCGAGGACTCTGAAGTCACTTAGGATGATGGCAGTACTCATGGCACAAGAGAAGACAGTAAGCCAAGTGCCACTGTCTTCCGTGAGGTAGGAAGATTACAGTTACCAATCACAGAGAGAGTAGCAGGGGTTTTCACAAAAGGGTGGAAAAGCCGTGGACTCTGAGTAGCCCTGGGAAGCATCCTCATCTCCTGACAGTACATAGGTGTGAGAATATGAGAGGATCTCTCTTGAGGGAGCTGCAGGGTAAGTGGTGTAGAGAGAGCCAGGTTTAGATAAAGCATCAGGTGGAAGGAACATTCAGAGGAAAGTGTTTGAGGGCGTAGGAGAGTTGAAATTCCAAAGGGCAAATGGAAGGTTTTGGCAGGGAGAGAAGAGAGGGATTGGATACTTCCACACTTAGGGAAGTATGTAGCATTTTAGGAATGATAGTTCATATAGGACAAATATGGGAAGAGACAAGGTATCTATATTTGGAGTTTTGACCTATGAAAATAGGAATGAAACTTGATAGGTTTAGTCTCACTTAGCCCTCAGAGAAGAGTGGACACAAGGGCTTAACAAAAGTCAGCTGTGGTCTGGAAAGTCCTGCAAACATTTATTTTCACACAGAGATATGATTAGTCATAGGAGATGCAGCAGAGGTTAATAGTAGAGAACAAAAAACTTGAAGTTCAAGGTTCTTTGAGGAGAGGGATGAACAGTGGCTCTAAGAAGATTGGATTAGACCCAGGATTCACTGGTACCCTGTTTAATCAAGGCTTGGAGGTCTTGATGTTTGTAGGTTGGGACAGGGTAGGTGTGAAAGGGACTGAAGAGTGGCCCAGGAGTGCTTCAGCAGCACATACACTAAAATTGGAATGATACAGAGATTAGCATGGCCCCCTGCACAAGAATGACACAAACATTTGTGAAACCTTTCATATTTAAAAAAAAAAAAAAAAGGCCTTTTCTTTCTTTCTTTCTTTCTTTCTTTCTTTCTTTCTTTCTTTCTTTCTTTTTTTTTCTTTTTCTTTTTCTTTTTTTTTTTTTTTGAGACGAAGTCTTGCTCTGTAGCCCAGGCTGGAATGCAGTGGCACAATCTTGACTCACTGCAACCTCTGCCTCCCAGGTCAAGCAATTCTCCTGCCTCAGCCTCACGAGTAGCTGGGATTACAGGCATGCTCCACGATGCCCAGCTAATTTTTTTTTGTATTTTTTTAGTAGAGATAGGGTTTCACCATATTGGCCAGGCTGGTCTTGAACTCCTGCCTCAGCCTCCCAAAGTGCTGGGATTACAGGCGTAAGCCACCATGCCTGGCCAAAGAATGGCCTTTTCTTGCTCCTAGATCTATAGGTGCAGATATAGTTTAGAACTTCATGTATCTGTTATATTACAAGTTTTATTTTTACTCCTCAAGTATAGAAATAACATCTAAACTATTATTTTTAAATATTTGCACTTGTTCTTACAGGTTAAATATTTAATTATTTGGGCCATTTCCCCCAAATTTCACTCTTATTTTAGCATATTCTATATTTGCTTAATTTTTAATTTAAGTAATTATTTTTATTAAGTTAATGTCAACACTAAAAATTGGTTTTGAGTTGGTATAGTGATAGAATTCAGAAGTCTTAACAAAACTGAAAGTTGTCACATTTCAGGAGGTAAAGTATAAAGCTTAGTTTTTAATTTGTCCTTTCCTTGCCAACACCTTATAGAATCAATAGAAAATACATTAGCAGAACGAGGCCAGTATCATACACAGTGCACTTTCCTCACCACCCTTAGCTCCTTGTAACTTCTTGCTTCACTGAATTTCTGAGAACCTTTTTGTCTCTAATACTCACTTGGTAATTTTGTGGATATATTCCATTCTTTTCTCTATGTGGAAGCTCTTTGTTTTTTACCTACATATAATCAGTTTAAGATGCCTATTTTTCCCCATTTTAACAGCTCTGAAATGGGAATGCATCTTATAATCTAAACTATCTTTGATTTGATAACATATAGTACTTTGTATCACTCCCCCAAACAGCCTAGTATAATTCCCAACACACAGTAAGCACTGAACAAATGTTTGTTTATTGGTTGATTATATGTACATTAAGAAGAGGTCATATAATTCGAATTATTACTTAAATACAAATGTTAACCTGACTTCTAGCACATCCTCGAACTCTTAAGGTTCATAAGTTTTTAATTCAATAAAATGTGAGATTATTTCAAAAAAGAGGAAACAGGCCAGGCGTGGTGGCTCATGCCTGTAATCCTAGCACTTTGGGAGGCTGAGGTGGGTGGATCACCTGAAGTCAGGAGTTCAAGACCAGCCTGGCCAACATGGCAAAACCTCTACTAAAAATACAAAATTAGCCGGACGTGGTGGCAAATTCCTGTAATCCCAGCTACTTGGGAGGCTGAGGCAGGAGAACTGCTTGAATCTGGGTGGCAGAGGTTGCCGTGAGCCAAGATCATGCCACTGTACTCCAGCCTGGGCAACAGAGCGAGACTCCATTAAAAAAAAAAAAAAAAAGTAGGCTGGGCGCGGTGGCTCAAGCCTGTAATCCCAGCACTTTGGGAGGCCTAGACGGGCGGATCACAAGGTCAGGAGATCGAGACCATCCTGGCTAACATGGTGAAACCCCATCTCTACTAAAAATACAAAAAAAAAAAAAAAAACTAGCCGGGCGAGGTGGCGGGCGCCTGTAGTCCCAGCTACTCGGGAGGCTGAGGCAGGAGAATGGCGTAAACCCGGGAGGCGGAGCTTGCAGTGAGCTGAGATCCGGCCACTGCACTCCAGCCTGGGCGACAGAGCGAGACTCCGTCTCAAAAAAAAAAAAAAAAAAAAAAAAGGAAACAAATAAGGAAAATGTAATTATTTGCCTTCTTTTATAATATTTAAAAATGGATTTAATATTTAAAAGGCATTCCGTAATGATACCTACCTTACTTTTATGTAAAATTTGTCACACACAAAAAAATTCCTATAACATAGGAAGAAAAATCTGTTAGAAGAGAGAAAGTATATGATTTACCTGAGTTCTACAACTAGTCAATGTCTTGGCTTCTTGCTTGTAGTACTTGTTCTTTTTACTAGACTCTGTTGTTCCATGGAAAGGCAGATATACAAAATGCCTTCTTAAATGCAACCCATTTTTGCAGAGTGTTTTTAAAAAGTGATTGCCATCAAGTGAAATTCTAACTGCATATGTGCTGCTGCATTCATTTCTTTCTAGTCTTCAAAAGAAAGGCATGGAAAAGATACGACAGAGCTGAAGTATAATGCTTATTAGGTGTCGTTCAATGAGGAGGGCAGTAAAAAGTGAAACTAGTATTATTGCATAATAAAGAGCACCTTATTTAGCTCTTGGGAAAGATTGAAGGATATTTACTGCAAAAATACAATTTTCACGAACTTTGAAGGAATCATCACAAGTGTCAACCCATTTTCCAACTTAGAACCTTTAAGTCATTCCCATGATGTGTTTCTATTCCTTTATTTCACGTGGTTCTTCTGCAATTTCTCTTTCGTGCCACTCCGTTGCTTAGCTTCTGTTCGACTTTTGGAGGAATTTTCACTTCTACATTTCTACATATTGATTTCTGGGCTCTCCTTAGGTTAGGTTACCCCTTTCCTGCTTTTATTTTTGTTGCAATGATATCTTTTTTTTTTTTTTTTTTTTTGAGACGGAGTCTTGCTCCATCGCCAGGCTGGAGTGCAGTGGCCCAATCTCAGTTCACTGCAACTTCCGCCTCCCGAGTTCAAGAGATTCTCCTCCCTCAGCCTCCCGAGTAGCTGGGATTACAGGCATGTGCCACTATGCCCAGCTAATTTTTTTAGTTTTTTTTTTTTTTTTTTTTTTTAATTAGAGACAGGGTTTCACTATGTTGGCCAGGATGGTCTCGATCTCTTGTCCTCAGGTGATCCGCCCATCTCGGCCTCCCAAAGTACTGGGATTACAGGCGTGAGCCACTGCGCCCGGCCAGATCTTCCTTTTTCAATTATTTCTTTACATTTAGTTAGTTAGTTTTGCTTTTTTAGCCATGTTAACTTTTTGAGAAGGTTCCTTGATCTGAGTTTCAACTATTTTATCTGTGAAATATGGATGAAAATGCCTACCTATCAGGGTTTTTTTTTTTGTGAAAATTAAGTGACACCACTTACTTAAAAGTGGCTAGTGGAATACCTGCTTCATTTTATAGTTGGCTCTGCATAAAATATTATTCAGTTCAGGCCGGGCACTGTGGCTCACGCCTGTAATCTCAACACTCTGGGAGGCCGAGGCGGGTGGATCACCTGAGGTTGGGAATTCAAGACCAGCCTGATCAACATGGAAAAACCCCATCTCTACTAAAAATACAAAATTAGCCAGGCAAGGTGGTGCGTGCCTGTAATCCCAGGTACTCAGGAGGCTGAGGCAGGAGAATTGCTTGAACCTGGTAGGTGGAGGTTGCCATGAGACGAGATCGCACCATTGCGCTCCAGCCTGGGCAACAAGAGCGAGACTCTATCTCAAAAAAAAAAGAAAAAAAATTCAGTTCAGTACATCCCTTCAACGTGAACTCACTTTAATTCCTTGCCATGCTCTTGTATTAAATGTTATTGCCCATAATTTACTTAAATTTTCCAAATTCATGTAATCTTCTTGTAGGCCAGCCATGTAACTTATCTGGACACTTTGAGAGTGTAAAGGGCCAGGCACCATCAATTATTATGTTAAGACAACAGGTGTAAATTGGGACTGTCTTAGGCAAATTAGAATGTAGCCTATCAGCCCTCTCCTGACTACAGTAGACTCTGCTTTCTACCTTGGAATTACTTTCACGGCACCCTTTTCAGGACCCCATTTCTTTTCTAACCTCCTCGTTGAGTATACATTTTCCCCTTTGTCATTACCACCACCAGTACCTATGCTTGGAACTGCATATGTTTACTTTCTAAACCACCCAGTCTCCTTCACCAACTTCTCTGTTTCCATCAAAGACTAGACCACACTTCAGAGTTTATCTGATTTTCCATATTCCTTCAAGTCTCATATCCAGTCAATTGGCAGTTTGTTTATTTAATTCTATAACTCTTTATTGAGCATTTACTTTGTGCCAGATACCAAGTGAAGTGCTAGGGATAAAACTACAAATAAGATATAATCCAACTTTGGGAGGCTGAGGTGGGAGGATCACTTGAACCCTGTAGGTGGAGGTTGCAGTGAACCAAGATCGAGCCACTGCATTCCAGCCTGGGCAACAAAGTGAGACCTTATTTCAAAGAAAAGAAAGAAAGAGAGAAAGAGAGAGAGAGAGAGAAAGAGAGAGAGAAAGAGAGAAAGAAGGAAGGAAGGAAAAGGAAAGGAAAGGAGGAAGGAGAAAGAAAGGAAGGAAGGACGGAAAGAAGGAAGAGAAAAAAGAGAAAGAGAGTTAAACGTGTAAAGAAATAATTACAATACAGGGTAAGTGCAAAAAGAGAGTCTTTGGTATATTGGTGATGCTAACATGGAAGTTATCAACTCTGCTTGGGGTGGTTCCAGGAAGGTTTTGCAGAAATAAAGACAAACTCTACCTGTAGCTGATTGTATGAATTAATAAACATGTTATTACCTACTATATGCTAGATACTATGTTATGTACCAGGAATGCACTGATAAGCAAGATAGGCATGGGTCCTGTCTCTCTGGAGTTTATAGACTATTAGGGAAGACAGACAGTATAAAAGCAAAGGGTGTTAAAAAGGAGAAGAAAGGATGAGGCATCCTGTGAACATACAAAGAGGGAACTAGCCAACTCCGCTTCCAGTTCCAGAACAGTTAAGCTGAAACCTGAAAAGATGACTAGGATTAGCTAGGTAGCTATTAAAATAGGTGGAGGTAGGGATTGATAGAAGAGGGAGAGAGCAAAGTCTTAAGGTGAGAGCATGCAAAGCACTGAAGCATTGAGAGAAGACCAATATGGCTGGAGAGCAGAGAGAAGTGGAAATGCAGGTAGATGTCAGAAAATACAAGACCTTGTGGATCACATTAAAGATTTTAGGAATTTATCCAAAGGTCAATGGGAAGCCTTTTTATTTATTTATTTATTTATTTATTTAGGACGGAGTCTAGCTCAGTCGCCCAGGCTGGAGTGCAGTGGCGCCATCTCCGCTCACTGCAAGCTCCGCATCCCGAGTTCACGCCATTCTCCTGCCTCAGCCTCCCAAGTATCTGGGACTACAGGCGCCCGCGCCCGCGCCCAGCTAATTTTTTGTATTTTTAGTAGAGATGGGGTTTCACTGTGTTAGCTAGGATGGTCTCCATCTCCTGACCTCATGATCCGCCTGCCTCGGCCTCCCAAAGTGCTGGGATTACAGGCATGAGGGAAGCCATAATTTAAGCATTAAAAGTGATATACAGATTTGCTCTTTTAAAAAGGAGGCTGTTGCAATAGCTTGGACAACAGGTGATATTGGTTAAAAAAAAAAGGAGGAATTGATGGTTTTTAGAAATATCTAGGAGATCTAATGGCAAATTAGTGGCCGGGTGTGGTGGCTCACGCCTGTAATCCCAGCACTTTGGGAGGCTGAGGCAGGCAGATAACCTGAGGTCGGGAGTTCGAGACCAGCCTGACCAACATGGAGAAACCCCATCTCTACTAAAAATACAAAATTAGCCGGGTGTGGTGGTGCATCCCTATAATCCCAGCTACTCGGCAGGCTGAGGCAGAATTGCTTGAACCTGGGAGGTGGAGGTTGCAGTGAGCTGAGATTGCACCATTGCACTCCAACCTGGACAACAAGATCAAAACTCTGTCTCAAAAAAAGAAAAAAAAAAAAGGCAAAATTAGTAATTGATTTGGTATGGATGGTGGAGAAGGAGTAGTCAAGGATGATTCTCAGATTTCTGCCTTGAACCACTGGTTATCTGGTACTTTTACTGAGTTGAGGAACACCAAAGGAGGAGAGATGGTTTGGGAATGAAGATGATGAGTCCAGATTTGGATATGCAGAGTTTGAGGTGCCAGTGAAATATTCAGGTTAGGTAGGCTATTGGGTATGAGGGTCTGAAGCTACAGATTGAAGAGCTTTAGGTATATCCATGGTAAGAAAGCATAGGAGTAAATGCATTTACCTCAGGAAAAACTCAAAGTGGGAAAAGAAGCATACATTCAACAGAACCCTAAAAACATTGAATGGACCCATAAAGAGGTGTCAAAAATGGGCAAGAATGAGCTACTAGTGAGGTAAAAAGAAAATCAGAAAGGTGTGATGTCCCCAAAGTCAAGGGAAGAAAGCATTTCAAGGAAGGAATGTCAGGTAAAATGGGAAATAAAAATTGATGACCTTACTGAGAGTCATATTTTTGAGGAATGGCAGACACAAAATCCAGATTGATGAGCTTGAAGAGTAGGTGGGAGGTGAAAAAGTAAAGATGGGGTCTGGAAGCAACACTTTCACAAGCTTGACTGGGAAGAGGGAGGAGATAGCATTAGAGCTGGAGAAGGATGTGGATGAAGGACTAAGGAGGATTTTTATTTCTTTTTAAAAAAAATCTCTCTCTCTCTCTTTTGAATGAGAAATGCTTGAGTGTGTTTAAGTGCTGAATAGAAAGAATTATTAAAGAGGACGAGATTGGAAACATGAAAAAGGTGCTACAGGTGCAAAGGGCCCCAAAGAAGACCAGGGCTCCAAAGCACAGGTGGAGTTGTCCAGCCTTTCATTGGAGGAGGGCTTCTTCCCTCTCTATAACAGGAGAGAACAAGGAAAGAGGGGACAGGTGCAAGTAAGGGGTGTGAAGTTGAAGTCTTCCACTTGACAGCTTTTAATCTTTCAAAAATAGTTGCTCAATAAATATTTATTGAATCGATGAATGAATACGAGCAAATAACATGAATCTGAAATCTGCACACTTCCCTCTTTTCCTTCAGAAGCATTCTATTATCTAGAAAAGCTTGGGGATGACAGTGAAAGTGAGCAAGATTCAGAGTACTTTTAGGAAGAGGAAGAAGAATGTTTCCAAATCAAATAATAAGGATGCTAAAATCTTGCTCCAAATGGAAATCAGCAGGGAATAGCTGCTCTATTGGATAAGGTGAAAGCAAAATGGCTGGCTATCCATTCTGTACAGGTTTGTTCTGATCTATGCTTAAAAACAAAATCCTTTTCAATTTCTACAAGTTTCAAGTCACAAACTTTCACTTTGAGGGGAGAGCATGGAGCTCTCACCTATTGAACCCTTACTATTTGCCAATAACTGTGGTGAGTACCTTTTATTTAATCTTCATATCAAGTTCATAAAGTTAACATGTCTCCATTTTAAGCTTGTGGAAACAGAGCTTCAGAGAAGGTAAATGTGACAAGGTCGTTCAACCAATAAGCAGTAGAAATAGGATTCAAACCCAGATCTGCCTTCAGTTGCTCTTAACTATGATGCTATATTTCCATGAAATTTTAATAACTCTTATCACTGCAAATACTCTTTATGACACAACTCTTGAGTAAATTGTTCCCTGACATACCATGGGCATTATTCTTGTAATATTTTCCATTCTTCAATATTCAACTTTATATCTTTTAATGTCCTACTTAAATCTTATCTTTGTCCAAAACACTTAAGGACATCTCAAACCATGATGGTTTCTCTGGCTTTTGAAAACCTACAGCAGTTTGCCTGTATTATCCGTTTGATATATTTTATCTACATTATAAAATTGAGTTTGGGTTTATTTAACCTTTCTTTTGATTATGAGTTAATGCTACAATTCTACAAGCTTCTTAGGGGATAGGAGGTGCATTTTCTGCCTTTTTGGGGGGATGGGGCAGGCATCTTTTACAGTTTCTTCCTACTGCCTTGATTCATACATAGTAAGTGGTCAGTAAATATTTGTTGCTAGATTGCCAGATGGTCAATCTTGGCATTGATATTGGTCTAATGTCTTTGGGAGCCGCCTGCAACTACTTCAGAAAGTTTCTGGTTGGAGTCAATATGAAAAATGGAGGATTTATTATTTCTGCTGTGAATTTATTTTTTCTTTTTGGGTGATAAAACTGGAAATCTCAAAAAGACTCCTGGTTTGTGTGTTGGGCATTGGTGGGGGAGATTCCTTTTGAAAGTGAGTGTGGAAAAGCAGACTTTTTATTTTGTGGAGGTTTTTTGAAGCTTACAAGTCCTTATATATATATATATTTAAAAGTCCAAATTGCTCGAACTTGAAGTTCCCCTCCTCCTTTCTCCTCCTTCAGGGCCTTTTTCTAAACCTACTTCCCTTAAAATGACTTTTATTGATTTTCACTCAATGAGAGTTATTCTTCAGAATGAGGATGGAGGGGTCAGAGAGAGAAATTTACCCTGTGTTACCTGTGGAATAGGTGTGCATTTGTATCCAGTCTTGCTTTATTTGTTCTGTTTCCTGTATCCAGAAACCCACACACTGGGGATCATTAGGTCCTCTGTGTCTTGGTCGGAGCTTGAGTACAGTATACTAATAGATCAATTTATGTGTTCATTCATTCAGCAAACATTTATTGAGCTGGCATGTCCTAGGCATTGGAGATACTAAGATGAATAAGACATAGTCACTGCCCTCAATGACCTCCAGATGTACAAGAAGACACCAGCCTGAAGGGGCTTGGGTCAGGGAACAAGGCAACTGAATATCCTCCGTCAGGAAATCCTAAGAGAATAAAAAGACCAGTCTTGTAAGATAAATATAAACATCTAATCAACTTAGCCGATTAGAAAACCATTTTTAAGAAAAGGCAATCTTTTACCAATATGTCCGGTGTTTCTTTTGCATTTTTTCCTCACTAATTTCTTTGTCTCCAGTCTTACTCCTCTCCAGGCTACATTTAAAATTGCCTCCAATTTTATTTTTCTAAACCCTGATCTGATCATGTCATTCCTGTTTTGAGAATTCTCATTCATTCATTGTACACATTTTATCAATCACCTACTGGGATGTTTCCCGTGAGTGTGAAGTGTTTGGGATGCAGTGGTACGCAAGCGGGCCCTACATTCAAGAAGCTTTAGAATCTAGACCAGGTAGTACTTGCTGAATCTTGTCCTTTTATCTAAATCAGTTCAGTCCAATAGACACCAGTATCTGTTGTGGTAAGTACCATGCAAAACAACTAAGACAGAATTCTGCTTTAAGCAGATCAGAGTCTAGTAAGGAACCTGAAAACAATAGATAATTCCAGTACAATGTGATAAGTGAATAGCTGCATGCATAGACTGCTATGATAATCAGGTTTGAGGAGAAGAGAGGCTGGTGGGCAGGGTGGCTTCCTGGAAGAGACCATCCCAAGCAAAGTCTTGAAGTATAAATAGGAGTTGGTTAGACACTGGGAGTGTCCAGTTAGTTCCTTAATGTGACAAACAAGATCTTTCATAGTCCATTAATCTATTTTTCCAGTCTCCCCTTGTATCTTCTACACCTTTTTTTTTCCCCTCCCAGCCCAATTTCTGAATGTTTTTCAAGTTAGGAACGAATGCCCCTGGATTATTTAGTGTTGTGCTTTGGATTTGAGAAAGTACCAAATAAATATGGTGCATCTTTCTGGAGCATCAGTTCTATCAAATGATAAGTAATTTAAAACATGGTTTTATATTAAAGCTTAATATATTTGTGGAGTTGAAGGCAAAATTTCCATTCATTTTTCAAGATAAAACAGGATACATACATTTCAAGCTAGTGGCAAGCCATTTTAGGCTTGCCCTTAGACACCACCATCTGTACCACCTCTTTCTTGTGGAAAAATTTGAGATGTACTATTGGAATATGGCAGGAAATTTTATGTGCCTTTGCATATGCTATTTTGCTATTTGCTCATCCTGGAGTGCTCTTCCCATTTTTCTCCCTTGATAAATTCTACTTATCCTTCAAAGCCCAACTTAAGTGTCATTCCATGTAACAGTCATTTTTAACGAAGCTTAAATGTCATCCCATATGACAGTTATTTTTTAAAAACCCACTTGTGTCCCTGCCTCCTTTCCTAATAGCTCCATAACTCAGTACCTCCTTCTTTTGTATTTCTACCACCCTATACTCAGAATTTCCATTATAGCACTGCTCACATTGTACCATATATATTTGCTTTCCTATCCATCTCTGCTACTGGACTATAAACCTCTGTAGGGCAGGCACTATTATTTATCTTTCTATTCTTAGTGACTGGCACTTGGTAGACACTCAATAAATGTCTATTGAATTTGTGGACCATTCCTTACTCTGCATCACCTCTGCTCTTATATAAAGTGATATCTCCTTTACTTCTCATCTTCAGGGAATGATGTATTCCACAAAAGTATATTTTCCAGACAACTGAAATTTACTTCTTAAAGTATCAAAATCTGCTGTTTAAATCATGTTGGTAGGAATTTATTTTTCTGTATTTTCACACGTGTGCTAGCTCTCGTAAGTAAAATACACTAAGCATAATGTGTTCCTTGATGACCTATCCCCAAAAGTATCAGGGTATGTTTGGTTGGAATTCATGACATCCACTGGGACCACTGATGGGATAGGGCTTTTTGCCTTCACACCAAATAACCCCATTTTCTTGTAGTTTTTGAGTTATGGTGCTTGCTTCTTATAGTTCGGTCACCATTTCTCATTGTCAGTGTTCTTGCTCTAACAACACTACCCTTTGCTCTTTTTATATACGTTTCAATGGATATTAAAATTACAAAACTAATATATGTTCACTGAAAACAAACAGAAGTCTATGGAGTAAAAAGTCAAAGTCCTCCCTTCATTTCTGTCTAACCCCCAACCGTGTCACATCCACACTCACACTCCCTAGCCATAACCGTTGTTAACAGTTTAATGTATCCCTACAGGCCTTTTTCTGTCAATGTATGTGTACATGTATACGGACTAATATCAAATCATATTATACATACTGTTATATGACTTGTTTTTCTCACTCGACAATATATAATAGGTATCCTTCTATGTCAGTACATCTTAGTCTATATCATTCTTTTTAATGGCTGCCCCCTTTTAATTTGACAATCTTAATCAGCTGTGAATGGGAAAGCCAAATAATCAAGCTTATTAGAATTGTACCTAAGAAAGAATAAATCGGCTCTGAATGAAGGCTTGTGTAATTCTCCTAGGAGGGAAATGTGTTAACTTTAGTGCATGGACTTTGTAATGTTTATTTTGGCTATTCTGGGACCCTTTTTGCTTTATTTCCTGCTTCATTGTGTTTTGGATAGCTGAGGTTGCTGGACATATGACCTGTGAATTAGTGAGGTATTACATATTCAATTTTGCATTATATAATTTTGCTCTGGTTTTATGAGGGATTTGCATTTAATTTTTTCATTTAGATTGCTGTTATAGACAGTGATTAGTTCTTCGAGTTTCTAAGTACTTGCATCGTAGTGAGGACCACTGCGTGTGGTAGCAGCTAAAAATATTTGGCTTGATGATTGAACAGGCCTTCTTATCTGTATCATCTATCTGTGAGAATGTGCACTGGACCTATGGGAGCTCTCTAAGTTGATTTGAGGGAGCCTTTTACTACTGATGAACATTAAAGTACTGACATCATCTTGTGCTATAAATAATAAAATCTTATTTAGGATTTATATAGACTCTTCCTTCTGCTTTCATCTACCATACTAAAATGGCTAAATCTTGTTGATGCTACCTTTTAGATCTCACTGTAATGTGTCCCCTCCTCTCCACTCACTCTGCCCCAGTACCTTGGTTCAGGCTCTACTGTATCTCAACTGACTTACCTGAGATAGACTTTTTAATTGGCCTCACTGCCTCTTGTCTAACCTCCACCTTGCCCACCCAGCAACTAGTGCTTGTTTTAAAACAGAAATCCTACCATGCCACACCCCTAAAACCCTTTAGGGGTTTCTCATCATCTATAGGATAATGTCCACTTTCCTTAGCTTAGTATACAAAGCCTTTTGTGATTTGACCCACTTCTCCTGCCTATCTCTTGCTGCTCAATGTTTCATACTTCAATTTCTAGGGAAATCAGTGGCTTATAATTCCTTTAACACACCACACAAGAGAATTCTCAATAAATGCTTGTTAAATGAATGAATGAAATACCTTATGTAGCTAGGGTGACCATTCAACCTGCTTGGCCCAGGATGGCCCTTATTCACATTTGTCATCCCAGTGTAATTATTAAAAGTGTCCCTTTTTTATCATCAAACTTATCTCAGTTAGATCAATAAATTCTAAGGTCATCCTTATTATAGTAATTATCAGATTGATTTCTAACTCTTTCTTTTTTTCCTCTACTAGATGGTGAGCTCTTTGAGGACAGGAGTTCATTTTTACATCCTCGTTTATTCATTCAACTAAGAGACTGATGCTGTTAGGTGCTTAGGGTATGATGTAGAATGCAACAAACAAACATGGTTCTTGACATCATGAAGTTTACAATCCAGCAGGAAATAATAATTTAGTGGAAAGAATAGAGCCTAACATAATAAATGTTGGTGTATGAGTGAACAATTAAACATGAATTAGAAGTTCCTCAACAGGCCAGGCGTGGTGGCTCACCCCTGTAATCCCAGCACTTTGGGAGGCCGAAGCAAGTGGATCACTTGAAGTCAGGAGTTTGAGACCAGCCTGGCCAACATGGTGAAACCCTATTTCTACTAAAAATTATTTGGGCGTGGAGGGGCATGCCTGTAATCCCAGCTATTCAGGAGGCTGAGGTAAGAGAATCGCTTGAACTTGGGAGGCAGAGGTTGCAGTAAGCCGAGATCACACCACTGCACTCCAGCCTGGGTGAGAGAGTGAGACTCCATCTCAAAAATAAATAAATAAATAAATAAATAAATAAAAATAAAGTTCCTCAACAAACAATCCTGATACCATGAATTACAGAAATAGTCATGAGTGTAGAACTCTAAGTGATCAAATTAACAATTTATTTAGAGTTGCCAATTAAAATTTTAAAATACAAACAGCACACATATATGTAAACATGCTTAATATTTAGATGCTACCTTAATGTTAAACATGAGTAAAAAGGACAACGAAATAATAGCAAGAATGAGATTCTGAGTTTCATTCTTTTTAGACAATTTATAATCCTATGTGGTTCTCTGCAAAGTGGATTATCAGTGTGTACTCCATTCCTCCCCACCCTCCCTTTTTTTTCCAGATGAGAAATCTGAGGTTTTAGACACTGAACCACGAAACAAAGGAATGACCTTTTTTTTTTTTTTGGCTCCCAGACATGATCTCGGCTCACTGCAACCTCCACCTCCCAGGTTCAAGCGATTCTCCTGCCTTGGCCTCCTGAGTAGCTAGGATTACAGGCATGTGCCACCATGCCCGGCTACTTTTTGTATTTTTAGTAGAGATGGGGTTTCACCATGTTGGTCAGGCTGGTCTCGAACTCCTGACCTCTTGTTCCACCCGCCTCGGCCTCCCGAAGTGTTGGCATTACAGGCGTGAGCCACCGTGCCCGGCCAGGAATGACTTCTTAAACCAGGATTTGATTTTGGTTGAACTTTGCTTTCAGAACTAGAACTACCTGCTATCCAAGACTTGTTAACCACGTTCTCATGGGCAAATTACAAAACCCTTTCAACCTCAGTTTCCTCTCATAAACTAGTGGTAATATTATCTCCAGAATTAATCTTAGGAGTAAATGAGATTATGTAAAGGCATTTAGTCCCATAACCGGGCTCCTAGAAAGCACTCAGGAATGTTAGTTCTCTATCCGTTTCCCCTATTTATCTTTCTGTGTTTGATGAATTATAGGATGATATGAAGTGATTTGAAAAGAACTGTAATATAAACATCAATAAAACACCAATAAAAAGTTTATTCTCACATCTGGATGCTAAACTAGGCCTTCACCTCCTCCAAAAGGTACAGTTTTATTAATATTCATTTATTATTTTATTATTATAGTCAAAGACCCAGAGAAGCATTCCAGGAACAAAGCAGCAGGTAAGATTTTTCTGGAAAAAGGTAGAGATTTTGAGGGAGCCAGGATTTGGGGGTCATTTAAGCAGCAGTGGATGTCAGTCTTCAAGCTTTGCCCATTTACTCTTGGTCCCTTTTGGTTCAGGAAAGGAAGAAGAACAAGCACCAAACCATTCACTGAGACCTTTGCGGGTTGGGGAGGAGGGATGTAAACAAAAGTCAACGCTCTCTTTAGTTTACAATGGCTGGCGACCCCAAGACTTCCAAGCTCTTTGGTGAGGGCCAGTAGGTCTGTTCTCCAGGAGTGCCCTGGGTCTGGACTTCATTTCCCAGAGTCCCTTAGTGCCCTAATGTATTCAGTGCTCAGAGTGCCTGTATGTGTGTGAGTGTGAGAGAATGTGTGCGTGCGTGTGTGTGTGCGCGCGTGTGTGTCTCTCCGAGTCCCTGGGAGAGTGGAGGCTCATTCACTGATTAGAGCCAGCGCTGAGAGGCAGCACTGCTCCTTCTCTCACGCCAACCGAGTCTTTTGATCTGTACATGCAATCCCAGGCAGCTCGCGAACACAAACCCGGGGCCAGCCGCCTACTGCTGCTGCTGCCGCTGCCGCTGCCGCCGCCGCCGCCGCCGCTGCCTCCGCCGGCTCTGCGCACCCGGGACTTTTCATGCACCACACTCTCCGCCTGCTTCCCTCCGTGTCCTGAAAAGTGCGACCGTTCTCCCAAGGAATTTCCACGGCAAGTATGGAGAGCAGAAAGGGGTGTGGACGTGTGTGCGTACCCAAGAGGGGTGGGTGCGAGGGCAGCCGGCTTGTTCAGGAACCTGGCTAACTTTCCGGGTCCGTTTCCTAGGGATTCGGGCGGTTCCCCCCGGACGGAGGCAGGGGCTGGGACTGGGACTGGCGCGTCTTGGATCATCGCAACGGAGCCTCTCGGCATCGGCGCCCTGCGCGCTCCGTGCGCTGCCTCGCTCAAACTTTCCGTCTTGAGTTTTCCTTAATGTGTTTTATTTGGGGAGGGGGGGAGGTGCAAGGGGGAGGGACCAGACGCGGGAATTGGACAAGTAGGGAGGGTTAGGGCACTGCAAGGGAAGGGAGCAGGAGTTCTTTTCTCCATCTTTCAATAAGCCCCATTCCCACTTTGTTCGGGTCGATCGCGAGAATGCCTTCTCGCCGGGCTCCCTGGTGCACCCCCCGGTGATTTCCGGGCTCCCTTGTGTACCCCGCGTTGATTTCCGGCGAGGCCAGGGCTGGGTGGTACTCAGTGGGGAGCCCGAGGCGGCGGGCGGATGGAGAAGGGGCGATCCGAATGAGAAACGACCCCTACAGCCTCCACCCCACACACAGCCGGCTCCGCGGGGTACCGGGGGAGTGACTGTTTAGCCCGGAACCCCGGGTGCTCGGCTGACTTTTTCCTAGCCCGGGCGGGTGTGAAGGCTGTGGAGGGAGGGAGGTGGGGTGGGATAGGGGGATCCTCTGCCGGCAGGAAGGAGGCAGGTGCTAGCATAGAGGCGGATCATTCTAAATGCCACCGGTAAACTCCCCACTCCGGTGGGTTGGACCGGCCTGGCAGTAGAGCAGCCCGACACGTGGGATCTCCCGGGATTTTCGGGGTCGGGACCCCCTCTCCCATCGGTTCTACTGAGCAAGGCGGGAGGACGATCGTGGAGACAAGGGCGCCTTACTCTGTTTGTAGTTTTATTTTTATCTTAGACCTGCCTTAAACTGAGTAACAATTTCTCTTCTGACTTGAGAACAAAACTTTTTAGTGAGCACGCCGGTCGCTGCTGTCCTGCGGCCACTGCCGCCGCGCTTGTCAGCCCGGGCCGAGCGACCTTCTCTGCCCGGAGCCCAGCCCCGCCACCGCGCTCCGGAGACTCCGGCCTCCCCCACCCCACCCCCGCCCCCCAACCCGGGGCTTTTCAGGGCTCGGCCTGGGCGTTTCGCCTTTGTGCTTTGTAAGAGAAAGCCTTTTCTTCCAGGGCACAACAAACTTGGGCGGAGAGCTTCCGTGTGGCCCCCCGGGCGAGGCCGCCCACGGTGGTGAGGCCATCCTAGGGGATGCCCGGTTCGTCCCCGGCTCCAGGAGCCTCTCCGAGAGCTCGCGGCCCAGGTCGACCCAAGCTGGCGAGGGCGCGCAGGAGTCCCGAAGTAGCGGGAACTAGGGCAGCCAGGAGGCAGGGGAAGAGCTCTCGCTTCCCGTTAACACTCTGCATTCTCGGGTCTTGGATGCAGCTCCAGCGGAGAGCCCATGTTCCGGCCCTGAGCCGGGTGCGCGTCGCACTGGGTGGGTGCATGGGGCCCGGGCCATAGGTGTGGGGGCACAGCCCTGCCTGGCTGGCCCAGGTCGTCTGGGGTCTCCTGCCTGCGCCGGCCCCCTGCCCCGGGAGCCGCTGAGGGGGAGAGCACGGCGCTCGCTGCCCACGACGCCCAGCAGCCACGTCTTGCCTCTCGCCTCCGCTCCGGACTCGGCTTGAGGGGCAAAGGGGAGAGAAAGGAAAAATAAAGAGAAAAAAGGGCGTCAGTGAGGAAGCAGCGAGGAGACTAGGGGGAGCAGAGTGGGCAGGGGGCCTTTGCCTTGCCTGGCCTCCTCCTCTTTCCGTCTCGCGGGCTCTTCCTGCAAAGGGGAATGAGCAGAGGGGGGAAAGGCAGAAAGAGCGTCGAGGAAAAGCGGTGCTGGCGTCTTCTGTGCCGATCCCTCCTGGCCCTCAGAGACCCGGCAAAAGTGGCGTGAGTTCGCTCTCTGCGCTTCGGGGCGAGGTTGGGGAAGGCCGAAGAAGGGGCGGCGACGCGTCGCGCCGCTGGTGGCCGACGGGGCCGGGGCCGGGCGCGGAGCGAGCTGGGACACACACCTGTTCTGCGAGCCGCGCCGTGTGCAGCGGCCGGACGGCCGCCGTGCGGGCCGCAGAACCCTCCCTTCCGCACCGCGCATCCACAGTCCAGGAGCTGGAAGGGCCCGGCAGTCCCGCGCCGGTCCGCATTTGCAGGAGAGCCGGAGTGGAGGAGCCCGCGGCTGCCCGCTGAAGCGGTGGCGCGCGGCGGCGGGACCCGGGTGACCCCCAGGGCGGGGCTGCTCGGGGGCTGGAGGTCCTTGGACTTTGGTCGAAGGCTGGCAGCTCTGAGCCCCTGCCCCGCGGGCCCCGCGCGGCTGCGGACCAGGGGCCCTTGCACGTGTCGGTTCTTCCCGGACTGGCGCCTTGTTTGCCCAAAGTTAGGCGCAGATCGTTTCGTGCAGAGGTTGTTGGGACCTAGAGTATTCTATATACAAAGGCAACCGAGAGCCGGAGGGAGAGGTCAGGCCAAAGAGTAGTGGGCTTGGCTCCGCGTTGGCCCCAAGTTTATGTAGGTTTCGCCTTCACCTCTCTTCCCCCGTTTCTCCTGAAAGAGTTGATTTTTTCCCAGTCGAGACTCTTCCGACCTGAATAATGCACCCTCTCGCTAAGCCCGTATCCCAGCGATCCCTTACTCTCGGACTGGCCCGGGCTGTCTCGGATTCGCACCCGTTGGCCAAGCTGGGCCTGAATCCGGGTCCAAATCTGGGACCGATACCCGGCCGTGCCTGAAGCACAGGCGTCGGCCCTAGCCCGGGAACTGTGTTGGCCTTATGTTCCCTGAGCTGTCGCATATGGTGGTAAAATTTCTGTTAGAGCGGTGTTTCCAAATACCCCCTGGGCATTTGGTGTGCGGGAATTCTCTTCAAGCGAAGTCTGTGAACTTAAAAAAAAAAAATTCTTTCCTGCGTTCTTAACAACCCCCCACTACTCTGCCTCATTTCCCATTGTTCTTTGCTTTTTAAGTTCCCTGTTAATTTTTTAAAAGTTTATTTATGCAAAGGAAAAATATCGTTTAATTTGTTCTATTATTTTAATTCCTGGCTTTTGGAAACGGTTCAGAGACCACAAAAATGTCACCTGTTGTAATAAGCAGAGGAGTGTTGTGTGTGCATTTTAATTGCCAGCAGAGCCATAGTTTGGTGGGCGCCCTGAGCTCGGCTCCGGGAAAGAGCCCTTTGCAGCTTTCTTTGTGGCAGTCATTTGCAAATGGGTTTGGCTCTCAGCTACGGCAGAGGCAGCGGCAGCAGCCACCGCTTCCTTCTACGCCGATCCCGGGCGCAGGTCAGGAAGCCCAGACCCTGGACCGGGATGGGCAGAGGATGGGATGGGAGATTACCTACTCTCTGAGACTTTGTCTTGGGCTTTCGGTTTTTCTGTGCGAAAGTGGCTAGTTCGCTCCGCAGAGCGCGGAGCGCTGCGCATCAGCCCAGCCTCAGACATTTTCACGTTCCAAACGCGGGCGTCTTCGTTTCATTTGTCTTGGTTCTGGCATGTTTAACCACGCAATTAGTAATCTCACTAATTATTCAGATAGCTGGCGTTTTGTAATCACTTTAAAGCAGGATCGGGAGTGTGATTTAAGAAACAAACTCCCACAGATACGGAACTGAACCAAACCCATCACGTCAAGGATTTGAAATTTTTTTAACTCAATATTTGTTGGTCCCTCCGTCCAGCCTCACTGCCTGCCAGACAATTTATTTAGCTTCGTGGATTGATCCCTCCTCCTTGTTTAGTTAATTCAACAAAGACTTTTTGCAATCTGTTTGGAGTTTGTCTGATGCCGTGGAAAAGTAGCTGATGATTTATTTGGTTGCTTTTCGATTTCTGTCTTCAGCCCTTCTTTCTCCTCCTTTCAGCGGGGATGTCAGCTGTTATTACTTCCTATTGATCCCTTTGCAAAGTGAGAAGTGAACTAAAATTAATGTCAATTCCACTGCTCGGATCAATAGCTGGAGTTATTTTAATCTGGATTTGCACGAAGTGCTAAATTAAAAAAAATCAGCATAGAGTCAGAAAAGTAACAGTTACTTACTTTCCCTTTGCCCAGTTCTTCACAGTCACCCAAATGCTCCATCAAGCTGATTATCTTACAATCCATATTTTTTTAATTAAGAGGGTCAGTTAGTTTTCTTATTTTGGGTTCTGTGTTTAAACCCATGACATTTTGACATTGGGAGTGTATTAACTATAGATTTTCATAATGACTGTGGTCGGCTGAAGCCTCATCTATACAAGTTGTTAATGTGAGGAGAGGGTAAGAAAGAAAAGGGAAAAGAAAAAAGCACTCCCCCTCCCCCATGGAGACCAACACGCCCACGCAGTGGAGTAAGAGAGATGTGGCCTGGAAAAATATTGTTGATTTATTTTCAGTGTAATGAAGTTTTCAAATGAATAACCAGGGTTGAGTGATTCACCGGGTTCTGTTGGAGTGTCCGGTGCTGTCACCAGATTCCTAATTTATGAAACTCATTTAAGATAATGAGGTGATCTAGGAAGTAAAAATAGCAAGTGAATCCTGGGGTGGGGGGAGGTCGTATTGTGAGGGGGAAACATTCCTCCCTTCACACTCAGTGTGTTATGTTTGTCCTTTTCTCCAGTTTGCCTCATATAATATTGCTTGTTGATAGACAAGTAGCTATTTCTGTTGTGAAGAGCTGCTTGGAACTCTTGGAACAGCCCTAGACCCACTTTCAGAGCGTCCATGTTGTGTGACCATTAATCTGACTAGAAAACAGCCAAGAACAGGATTCCCAGACTTGTCAGGCTAACTGGCTGTCCTTGGCAGATCATTCCCTGCACTGCTATAACTTGACAGGAAAGTTATTTAAAATTTGGAAGAGAGAAAAATCCGTTAATGTGAGATACATAATCTGGTAATTTAGCAATGATGTCTATAAGGAAAGATGCCAAATGAGGAAGCAGTCTGATGGTGTCCACTCATCTTCCCAATTAATAACAGTCATTGACACGTCTGCTACAGGATGGGAGAAGGAAATACTCTCTTTGCATTGCATTAAGCCAGGAGGATTCATCTACCGTTTAACTGAGGTTTCTCTATTTGAGGGAATACCAAAGATACTCCAGGTGGGCTTTTTAAAAGGAAGGAGGTAGATTTTATTTCTGATATGACTCTCCATTTAAAGGCTGTAATTTGTAGCAGACGGTGATTTTTGGTTATGCTTTGAGTTTCATTAAGTTTCTATTTCATGTATATTTTTGATGCTAATAAGTCCTGGTATTCGTCTTTATGTTGTCCTGGCTTTTGATATATAGCCCTTCTCCCAGCCCCCACTCAAAATACACTTTGGAATGGAACCAGCGACTATGAAAATGTACAACCTAAATTTACAAGGGAAACTGAAAGAAGTCTCTCCGAACTCCAATTTGTTCCGAGGGCCTTTATTGGACATCAGCTCTGACTGGGCCAATAAACAGAGCAAAATAAGTCAGAAATTTTGTTAACATTTTGTTCTAAATGTTAATGGCAAATCCAAGGCAGTTTACAAATCTACTTAAGAGTGAGTGCATTAGTAACTAAAATTACCGATCCGTTCTTTGCTGCCCTTAGAAGACAGACGCTTCTAGAGAGCGTATGCCAAAGGCACCCATTATGGTTTTAAATATTGTCAGAGACGCCAGGCATTTTATTGATGAAGGTTTTGTTCCTTCTCAGAAAAGAGAAATAGAAAGCCCATGTGATTAGAGAGGGGTGTGCATCAAAATAAATGTTAATGCTGTTTGTTCACATAGCACTTTTTTCTGGAAACAGTCTTAGATGATACATGAAGATGTGTGTGTGTGTGTGTGTGTGTATGTGCCAATGTGTATCATTTATCCATGTGTATACTTTGTACTAATATGTACAAGTGCTCCTGGTCTGGATGAACTTGAATTAGGGATATTTCAGTATCAGAGAGTTGTTAGGGGAGATGAAGAGAGGATGCATATGTGGGGAATCGTATATGTAGAATGTGGTCTCTGAACATCAGGCCTGCCATGAGTGGCCTGTGGATGCAGGTGGAAGCACTTTAAAACATAGACCCCCACTTAATCTACTGGATGGCTTGGCCTTCCAAAGCTCATTTGTTCAGGGAATATCGTATTTGGAGGTTTTATGATATTTTTTTCTTTGCTGGGCTCAGGCGCATTTCACCCGGAACGTGTAGGGACCAAAGTCAGCTACGCGTACATCACAGTAAGTTGTCTATTGATTTTCCTGAATGAAAATGGTCTGATGCTGCTGCCCACTGGCTCCTAAAGCCCGTGGTGTCTCTTGCCCGAGCATCTGTAAGCCAGAAGGATGGTGTTTCGATCACTTGGGGGTTTCCCTTTTTTTCCTCCCCCTGACTTTCCTCCCCCTTCTTTTTTTCTCTTTGCTGTTTCTACAGGTCTTAAAAGGGAATGATTCCCCAGTAATATTCCCTGCCCTGACCCAAGGTGCCGCTTGGCCTCCCTCCCAGGGAAGACTGCTTCTTGTGTAACGCCGGCCACAGAAAGAGACTCCGATGGACTTACACCGGGCAGCCTTCAAGATGGAGAACTCATCCTACCTTCCCAACCCTCTGGCATCCCCAGCACTGATGGTCCTGGCATCCACGGCTGAGGCCAGCCGTGATGCTTCCATCCCTTGTCAGCAGCCACGACCCTTTGGTGTACCTGTCTCAGTTGACAAGGACGTGCATATTCCTTTCACCAACGGTTCCTATACCTTTGCCTCTATGTACCATCGGCAAGGTGGGGTGCCAGGCACTTTTGCCAATCGTGATTTCCCCCCTTCTCTACTACACCTCCATCCTCAATTTGCTCCCCCAAATCTAGATTGCACCCCAATCAGTATGCTGAATCATAGTGGTGTGGGGGCTTTCCGGCCCTTTGCCTCCACCGAGGACCGGGAGAGCTATCAGTCAGCCTTTACGCCGGCCAAGCGACTTAAGAACTGCCATGACACAGAATCTCCCCACTTACGCTTCTCAGATGCAGATGGCAAGGAATATGACTTTGGGACACAGCTGCCATCTAGCTCCCCCAGTTCACTAAAGGTTGATGACACTGGGAAGAAGATTTTTGCTGTCTCTGGCCTCATTTCTGATCGGGAAGCATCATCTAGCCCAGAGGATCGGAATGACAGATGTAAGTACTTTGGTTCGAGCCCTCCCGTACCCCCAGTAAGCCCTGCCTCACTGTGATGTTCAACAGGTCGGTGGCGTTTTGCATGCTCCTAGTAGCGGGAAGGGCCAACTACTTCCCTTTCGCTAGCTGTGGAGTGCTAACCTTTGCTTGTCTCTCATCAGTGAGCACTGATAGTTCTTGAAATGTTTTTCTGAAAGTAGCCAGAGGCAAGTTGGCCCCAGCACAGCCTTTCTCTCCGGGTCATGGTGGGCTTATTCTCTGAGGACTGGAGTGAAGAGGGGTACCACTGATGTAGTGAAGTGAATGCCATTTCATTAAGAAGTGTCGGCTCCTAGGGAATTTGGGGGGCCTAAAGAAACATGTCCACCCCTCCTCTCTTTGCTGTCCTCATTATGTTTGTCTGATCTTAGTGTTATTTTTTAGCTTTTCCATTGTATCACATCCAGCAGACTCCACGTGATTCTATTTTCACAACTCTCAGCCCTTGTCCACATCAGGCTATTTTTCAGAGAAGGACAAAGGTGTCGTCAATCACCATAAAGCATTTCAAACAGCTGTGTTTTCCTTGCGATCGCAAGGCTAGAAAGCCGACTTCTCTTGGGATTTCACAGGTTTGCTGGATGCTTATCCTGGGGCTCACTTTTAGGACTAGACACGGTTGACCTGTGGGACTGCTCCATATTTGATGTTCACAACTATTATTAATTTCTGCTTATGAAACAGTTTTTTCTCATGTTCTCCAAGTGCCTTGTTGGGCTCTGGCTACACTTACTCATAGCTGGAACTAAACCTTTATTTGGAACTTGTAGACTAGGAGTGCTGAACCCTGCAATCCTTTGCTCTAATATAATCAGAAAATAATTGTGTTTTGAAGCTTTTGGGCTGTGGGTAGACAGAGCAGTTTTCTTCAAGCCTGGTGAGAATTTATGAACTGAGGGTGTTTTTTCCACCCAACCCTTTGTTCTCAGATTTGCTTCATTTTATTTTCTTAAGAAAACTACATCTGAGGTTTGCCTTCCCCTTTTCTCTATTTTTTCATGCTCCCGTCCTCTCTATAACCACCAACACGAATACCATTTTTTCCCTCCTCTTTATGATGCCGAGGAGAGTAATAGAGACATTGCAGCTCTCTCCCCTGTCGCCACTGCTTCCTCAGGCTGTCTCCTTGAATTAGGCACTGTGTTAACTTTCCTGCGCTAAAAGGCATCTGCCTAAACCCAGCGTACCTTTTCAATAAAAGTCATCATAAAATCAACCTGCCTTGTAAATCCATCGCTCTTTGGTTTTGAAATATGTTGCAAGTGTGTCTTTTATGTCAGCGTCTGTAAGCCGGAGACCTCCCCACTTAAGGGAGAAGGCTGCTGGCTGACAGCACCACTGCTAGTGTTGTCCTCTCCCTTTGGCTTTGGCTCTCTTTCACCTTTTCACTTTCTGTTGACTTGTGTGTCTTGTGATCCTGCTTCTTGGATATACCTGCTGGACAGGTATCGGCATTGTGTTGGTCAATTTTATTTTATTTTATTTTAGTTTAGTTTTTGCTTGTCCGGTGATGTGCAAGTGATCAAGGCTAGTTGTAATGTGACCTCCAGCTAAAACTGCCTTGTGTTAGGGTATGACAGGTTCTACCCCTTTTTTTCCCTCCAAATACAAGTTGAAAATTAAATCCTCTCATAACTAATATGCCACAAAGTAACATCTGGAGATTGAGATCCCTCTCTTCTTACCTAACAGATCCAGCTTGTCTCCATTTTTCTATCTTTTTAGCCCAAACCTGTATCAGACTCCAGAGCAGGAGGAAGCTTGTTAGTCAAGTCAGAACTCATAGACGTGGATATCCATTCCTCTCTGAGTGTCAAAGCCATAACTCTTCTGTTTGCCTGGTTTGCATTGTGTGGTGGTGGCATCCCCCATGGAGATGGATCCCTCACACAGGAATACGCCTGGGTGGAGAAAAATTAAATGAGTCTGTCTCCCAAAGTGAAATGGAATTCTGACCTTGAAATTAATGAGATTCTGATCAGAAGGGTGGGGAAACTTCTTTATTTCCAATGTAGTGTTATAGAAATTGGAGTCCTTTTCTTCTTTTATTCATTTAAAATATTCTTCCCTTATAGAGTACCTTGTGTTCTCCTTTTTTTCTTGTACACAAGCATAAAACCTAGAGGAGTGTCTGTGAGGGGAGGGTGTTTGTATACCCACGTTATTATCCAGAGTTGCATTTGTGACTAATCTTTAATAAGAAACAGAGGTGCAAAGTGAAAAGGAGGCTGTGCTACCCTGTGGTCACCCTGGATTTGTGCTCTTTCCTCCCTTCCTTACCTTAGGTGGTTAGCACATCCCTCACTGGGTCACACTGGATAGCATTTGTGCTTTTGATTGCGAATTTTTGGAAGGCAGGAGAAGTATTTTTCTGTAAGGAAGGGTTGAAGAGGCACTAAGACAAAGTCTGCAGCAGCTTTCTTGGCTCCTGTCATATGCCGACGTGTGTCGGAATATTTATGGTCTGCTTTATGTAAATACATATTTAAGGGCCGTTAGAAGGCCTGATTATTCCCACTAGATGCCTTTCAGGTCCTCCCTACAGAACCGTTTTGAAATAAGTAATATTTCTCAGATAATCGAGTGACAGTATACAAGACTGCTTCCAAAGGGAGAGAGAGCTTCAGGGGCAGATGGGGGCAGTGACGGGGGATGGGGATATGAAAAGACAGAGGATAAAAAGTGTTCAGATGAGCAGAGTGATAGGACACAGTGCTTTTGCCAGATTGCCCAAATTACCCATATATGGTTAATATATACACACACACATATATGTGTATGTATGTATATATATTTATTCTTAAAATTTAGAGTTAATTGCTGATTTGGTTGACTCGTTTTTCAGTTCTCTTCATGTAAATACCTTTTCATAAAATATTTTTTAAACATTTTAATTAAATGCAGCAGTCAAACTCCAAAGTAAGCATTTAGCTTTAGAGTTTTGTTGGTGGGTGGGGGCGGGGGGCGAGAATGGGGATGTGTGTCCTTTACTTAGAGCAGAAGTTTTTATGACTGAGTTTTAGGTCATTAAGAAATCAGTTGTATAATGGAAACACTGACAGTTTTTACTGTTGCAGCCACCCCCTGCTCACACACTGCATCAATATGCAGATATGTCCACTTGCGAGCCCACTGGAAAGAGAGGCCTGCAGACATGGTGTAATGCACACATGTTCTTTCTTAAATCTGGGTAGTGGTAGGCAGGATTTCTTTTGTGATTAAACACGCATTTTTGTAGACAGAAATATAGTTTTTTGGGTCAAACATCATCTTTCCTGGTAGGTGATTCTGGTTTGCTCGCCTGTCCATCCACCTGGCTTCACAGGTGATCCCTGAGGGAGGTGTTGGGCTCTATGGGAAACAAGCAGTCTTTACTCTACAGGACTGACTGACTTGCCCTGGAAAATGGGAGAAGCATTTTGTGAGAAGCCATTCATGGAGGATGCGTAATTCCCGAGGAAGGGGACTGAGGTAACTCCTGTTTATTGTCACTCCCCGAACCAGTCCCCAAGGCTCGTTGTCCAGGTAAATAATGCTAAAATTTATGGACCAATTACAAATAGTTCACGTGTGCCTTACATATGAAGTGTCTACAGCGATGTTTCCCAGGGCCTTTAAAATAAACATTTCCTCATTAAGGAAACTTTACAACAAAAGGGAAGATAAGTATTGTCTGCTGTCTTGTGTTAGAATCTGTACATTTATTACCCCTTTAGTATTCTGACTCCTGTCGTGTGCATTTCCTGATGGTTCTCTTCAGGCTGCCCCTGTGCCCAGATTCCTGCCTGTGTGACACAGCCTTTGGCCAGCCTGCCAGCCTATCCACTCAGCCCAGATTGGAGTTGGCGAAGTATACATGCTCACCACTGGGCCGAGAGGGCCCAGAACTGCCCACGTGGAGCGGTGACTGGCGCTGCCTTCTGGCTTTACCCCAGGGATGGACACTGGGCACTGACCATAAGTGGCTTGACTTTGCCCTCTTTCCTCGCCCTTCACTGTGGTCAGGCAGAGTCACAGGGAGGCAGGAAACCTGATGGCTCACAGCAGCTCCTGGATGTTCCACTTTGCTCTCATCTTTGATGTACTTGGGCAGCCATTCTTGGGTCCCAAAAGCCCTGAGTAGGAGATGGTATTTTGTACTCTGTGTCTTTATAAAGGCGTGTATCATTGAAGACCCTGTGTTCTAACAGTCAAATCAGCTGAGCCCATCTAGGCCAAAGGCAGCCTGGAATGGGGAGGGCTGGGGTGAGGGGGATACTTTCCAAGGGCTCTGGGAGTGGAGTGGGCAGGGACTCCACTCTGGGCTTTTAGGAGAGTTGCTCTTGCTAGGGAGAATGTTTGGGGCATGCCAGGTGGCCAGGCTGCACCTCTGGGTTGCAGCTGGGACAGATGACCACTGGGAAAGGGCCAGCAAATCGCCAGAAGAGCTAGGTCAGATGCTTCCCTCTGTCCTGACTGCCCAGACCTAGCCTGACTCTCCCTCAGCTGCTCCCGGGTTCTCCCCCACTCCCCGGGGGCAAGAACTCCTGTGATGTGTATGGTTGTTTCTGGTTGTTCACTCCCCACACAGTCATGGAGACTCTTTTTCATGCTGCTGGGTTTAATTGTCTTGTTGGGATAAAGAAATGTTTGCACAGCTAAAGTGGAGCCGGGCTGGACGGGAGCGGTCCCTGATGGCTGCAGAGCCATCTGGCCTGGCTTGGCTTGGCTCGGCGCGCCGCTCGCCCGGCGGCTGGGCTCGCTCTAGCTGTGCTCCCGTTCTTCCCCTGCCCTCGCTCCACGCCGCGCCGCTCTGTGCAGCGGCTGCCTCCTCTTACGGCCGGAATGCCTAATCACCATGGTGAGAAAACGGACACCGCAGCCGTCCTCCCTCCTCGCCCCGCGCCCTCCCTCCCATCAATTGTCATGCAGAAGTGATCCGGGCTGCCGTTTCCTCGCGGCCGCCCGCCAGCCCCTCGCCGCTCCCGGCAGAAGGGTGGCTGGTAATTGATCGTCTGGGGGAGGGGGCGCGGAGAGGCTCGAGAACGGGCCCCGGGGAGACCAGGACACGAAGTGGGCCCCGTTCGCTGACTTGCAAGGGACCCCCCAGCCTCCGCCACCGAGGCAGCTTGCAAGTGGTTTCAGAAATGTTGGTGATCTCGCCGTCGCTCTGCCGCACTTGGAGGCCGCGGGAGGACTCCGCGCGCCGCCTGGAGAGCCGGGAGCGCCCAGCCCGCGGCCGCACACACGAGAGCCCGTCGCGCCCCCCGCCCTGCCCCGCCTCGCCCTCCACGTCCCCGCGCCCCCAAGTCGCACTAAGAACCCAGTCCCGATCGGCTTCCTCTACGCCGTCTGAGCAGAAGAGAGTGGGGACCCGGGTGAGGGATAAGGGGGGGCGCCCACGCGACGTCGGGGTGCATGGGAGCGCGCAGGAGGCGCTAGTGGGTGCACGGGGCGTGAAGGGGACACAGCGCGGGCGTGGGGATGGCCACTGCGTGGGGAGGGTTCTGCCTGGGGGAGGAGGGATGGGAAGAGGGTGGGGGAGCAGGGCGCGTGGAGGAGGGAGGTTGGACGTGTGTACAGCGCCTGGGGACCTCGCTGGCCCCTCGGTGCCCCCAGGACTCTGAGATTTCTCCTTTCGGCTCGAAATGTTTTTCCCTTCCTGCTTTTCAAATCTGTAAAAATGTACCGGGGAATGTTTCCTAAGTCCAGGGCTCCGTGCTTCGGCGGGATTGCTGGCATTCGGGCAAGGCGAGTCGCGGTGGCCTCTGACGGTCTGAGGCTCGCAGCCAGCACAGCGGGACTTGTTAAAGTCCGGGCAATTTCTGGAACTCTTCCCACGGGAAGTTTTCCGGGGCTGCCTTCCGGTCAGCGGCCCCAGGTTGATTATTTTGTGGCCCTTTTTTGTTTGAAAACAAAAAAAAAAAAACACACATTGTATCCAAATAACAAAAGTTGCTGTCCCTCCCCATCCCCTTTCCTCATTAGGCAGGGAAGAGGAAACTGGAAAATAGAATTATACTTTTATATTGGTTTTCTTATTTTTAACCCTTATTAACTATATCCATCTGGTTAATAAATGTTAGCACACATTGAAATGTATTCTTTGTAAATAATTGAGATTTGGAGTGACAACATATTTAATAGAGTTATATTTTTATAATAGTTTTTCTTATTTTTAACCCTTATTAACCACTTATTAACCACATCCATGTGGTTAATAAATATCAAAGCACACGTTGGGACGTGCTTTATAAATACTTGAGATTTGGAGTGATGGTACATTTCATTGTAAAATCCACAGTATTTTTAAACACCAAAATAGCAATATTGTTTGGACTTGCATATTTGCTCCTAAGAGTTTAACAGCATTTCCCAGCACCGTTTTATCCCGTCTTAAAGAGAGATGAACTGCAGACTGAAGGATAATTTATTGCTATATATCAGCTAAAATGCCTTTAAAAATTTTTTTTAAGTATCATTTAAATTGTGGCGTCTATGGTTGAACAGAATGTGTTGCTATCCTTTGTAACTTCACATGTGTGCTACACGGTAGGAATTTGTAAGTATCTTTTTCTTTGCAGCAAGAAGGAGAATCTTCTGCGAAAGAACTTTCTTACGCCTTTTCCAGGAAGAGATCCTGGACTGGGACTACATGTTGGGCCTGGAGAAATCACAGGCTGTGGTATGAATCAGAACACCTGGTAGATGCTAAGTAAGCAGAAGGAATTTATCATCTTCCAGCCTTACCCAATGGATCGGACCTTTCTGTTATCTTAATCACACTACTTTAGTTTTAGTGTTTAAAAAAATTACTATTTTTTGCCAGGTACCAATCATATAAAGGGGTTTAGTGTTCATTACATATTGAATACCTTAATGGTGGTGATTATAATCTAGTTTTTACTTTTAAGTTTTCATTATCTTACCACTCTTCAGCATTGCACAGAACAGTATGTGTAGGACTGTGCTATCCCAAAGGCATAGAGGTTTGAGGAAATAAAGGAAGGACTTATTTATGCCTTGAGGTGTCATGATTACAAAGGTAGGGAGGGTGTTTTCCAAGAGTTTGCGAAATAACCTTTCTCAAATATAGACTTATTTTATTACTTGGGGTACTGTTAATACAAAATTGTTTATAACTTAACAGAAATTTAAATCTGCTTATTTCTTCCAACCCTTAGAAACGTAAGATTGGAGTCTATCCCCTCTCCAAATGTTTTCCCACAACATTACATCCCCTATCGTGGAGTTCACAATACGGATCTGCTTTTGGTGTGTATTTTAGAAAAAAGTTTCTACCTAGATCCTGGCCGAAGTTGGAAACAGTCAATGATGTGGAGGTTTTGTAGACACATGTAACCATCTGGCAGTTCGGATATGTGGCTGTCAGTTTTCTCTGTGGAATGCGTTCTGGTTGAAGACGACCTAGAAGAAATCAAAGTTGTGCTTTTGGTGGGGAGACATGGTGCTGTGTCCAGTACATTCTGTTAACAGATCTGAAGCTTTAGGAAAATCTGGAGCTATGTGAGTGAAGAAGGAACCTTTTGTACAGTCTTATGAGAAATCAAGCCCAGTAAGTTTGAGTGTGACTTACCAGGCAAGAGTCGTCTTTTTCCACCGAAATTCATTTGCAGACTAGACTTATGGCTTTACATCCATCTTAGTGCTGCAGAGACAGAAAGCTGTAGGGAAGCGGCAAGGGCCAGCCCTGGAGAGGCCTTCGCTTTATTTTCAGGTATATGATTCCCATTGAGGTGCCAGCTAATCCTATATTGCTCTCATTTGACCTTGCTTCTGGGGGTTTGATTTAAAGCAAGTCAGAGTGGCCTAGCATAATAAATACCTGTTAGAGGAATAAAAGCTGTATTTGCCCCTTTGAGCCTCAACTTGAAGGTGTTTCAGATCAAAGTTGGGGAGGCAATATAACATAGTCATTATGAGTTTGGCCTCTGGAGTTAAGTCCTGACCTGTTAGCTTACTTGCTTTCTGATACCAGGCAGGTTACCTAATCTCTCTGGGCCTCAGTATTCTCACCTGCAAAATGGGAATTACACAAACCTAAAGGGTTGTTGGGAAGGACTAATGAGATTAAATACACAGATAATGCTTAGAACAGTTTCTCACACATACTAAGTGTTCGATACTTAGTTACTATTATTATTTCAAGGACAATCTGGTGGTATAACCTTGCTTGTTACAAGCACTGATATAGCCAAACACAGGGTCATTAACAACTAGCAATGTATGTAGGGTCCTTTCACGTACTCATGCCTCATGGCAATGTGGAAAGAGGGAGGGAGAAAGGCTCGAAAGCCCATTTCTGTGATGGCCAGCTACTTCTCCTCCCTTCATTATTATCCATCCACCAGGATTAGCCCTGGTGTCCTCGTGACCTCTTTCTCCCTTGTTTTATTTAGAAGCAAGGTAGTAGTCGAGTTAGAGAAACTGAGTCTGGGAGTCGGGAGAGGACTTGACTAGGGTTGGATATCTAGGCAGTGGCCTGGGTTAAAAAAGCCAAATATCACGGTATTTTCTTATTCTGAGATTTTATATTACTGGATATTGTTTGAAATCAATGGGTTATTAGAATTTGTGTGTGATAGAGATTCGGACTACATGTAATGAGATTTGCTGTAATAGTATTTGACTAGTATTTGAATTCACAATCCCTGGGTTTCTCGTGTGTCCTTAGGTTTTAAGTTATACAGACACTTTTACCCTCTTGCCTATGTGAGACAGATCTGTGAACCTTCCCCCATCTGTGTGTGTCACAGTCCCACAGCATGATGGATTGTTTCTGCTTGGGGGAGGCTTAGGACAGGGCTTGAAGGGGCCTTGTAGGTCAGAAGAGAAATACAGCAGCAGGACTGAGATGGGGGTGCTGCCTGGGGAGGGATTAGCAGGGGGAAGGGGAGGGCAGGGTTGGGCGGGGCATAGTGTCTGTGTGCATTCTCCTAGGAGTAAAAGAGGGCTGTCCATTACCCTGAAGGCACAGATAAACTCAGTGTTTTTCTCTTTGTAGAAAAAAAGCCCCATGGGACTTGGGAATACCAGAGAATGACTCTGCATGTCAGTGGGAGAGGTGGGGAGTAGAAGGATGGGAGTGGGGAAGACTGACCCTGTGCCTGAGGACTTCGGATTTGAGTCTGTTATTTAAATAGAGTAGCTCATGTTTGAAGAGCCTCATGCCCACACATGTTTGTAGCAGAAATAGCTGTTGGAGGCCAGTCATCTGATACCTCAGTCTCTATCAACTCCTTCATGGCTCCATTTAAAGGAAGGGTTCAACTCGCCTTTCGAAGTAAAGTGTCTCTGAAGGTCATGGAGCACCCAATTCTGCTCCCTGTCTGTCCTCAGCCTTTCCCACATATGGTCACAAAGGTGTGTGCTAGGTAGGAAGGGAAATGCTGAATGTTCTTAATTTTTGGTTCTTAAAAAAGGGGAAAGTCTGGGATTTAGGTCCAAATGCCAAAATCATGGTTCAGAAGGAATTCTAGAAAAGGAGCGGAGCCTGAGAGGTAGCTGGAGCGGGAAGGGCAGTGGTGCATGCTCGGCTGAGGAATCAGCAGGACTGCAGTTAGGGCCTAGGCTTTAGCTTCCTTCCTGAGCAGTAAAATTAAAAAAAAAAATCCTTAGAACAACAAAAGTCTGGACGCATGGGCTTCCTTCCTGACAGGCCAACCTGGTGGGGCTTCATTCAGACCGAGCAGCAGTCAAGGCTGATTTACGGGGAAAAGAACCCAGACATGGGTTTAACCCTTTCCCAACCACAGCGAGGCTTCACTGCAAATGCTGCCTCCTTCTTCCAACTTACCATCATGGTGTGGGGAGATCTTTATTGTCATTTCTTCTTTATTTAAAGAGAGTACCTGCTGCTAAAGTGCCTACTGTCCTCTTCATGAGAAAGCTGACCCTGTGAGAAGTTGAGTGACTTTTGAGAAACCAAGTCTGTGGCTCATGGCCAGAATAGCTCTCAGGCTCTTGATGACACTGTATTGACTCTGTAGTATTGAATCCATCTTTGATCCCATAAGAAGTGCCTACTGGAGTTTGTATTGGGGTGTCGCTGTGAGCCCCAGTTTTACCTCCATAAGATACTGGTCCCACAGAAGGAATAGTACTGCTTCATCTTAGCTATTTGTTGGTGGCAGTGGATAAAACTGTGGCAGAGTATGTGAGACATGACTCAGTTGCCATATCATTGGTCAAATATGATGCAGTCATTAGTTCGTTGAATCATTCAGCTGTATTTACTGCATGCCTACATTGTTCCAGGCACCATGCTGGGTACTGGGAATAGACTGATGCGCAAGACAGATTATACTCCCTGCCTTACTGGACTTCAAAGTTTAGTTAGCAATTGCAGGATGCTGCGAAAACTGCATCATAGGGTAAATATAACATGCCATGAGACTTAGACGTTGAAGCATCTAATCTTGTGTAAGAGTCAGGGATAGCTTTCTGGAGCAAGTGACCTTTTAAGCTGATATCTGAAAATCAAGAAGGAGTTGTTTATTCAAAGGAGCTAGGAGTAGCAGTTTGCTTTTTTGGACAAACTATAGTATCTGAGAGTGGAAGAAAGAACTCCAGAACTGCCAAGGATTGGTCACAGTGAAGTGAGAATAGAATTGTTCCCTGCCAGGACCTGAGACCTGACCTTGGATGTCTATAGCGCTTCATCCTATAACGAGGAATTCTTGAGAATGTCCATTCAGTGCTTATGTGGCTCTGAGGCTCATCATCATCTAGGGTCCCGCTTTTAAAGTAACTTTCTAAAGATATGTCACTAGAAAAATGCTTTCTGATGACATATGCTATCTTAACCACCAGAGGACCCGTGAGCACCCAGAACCATGCTTGGCACAGAGTAGATACTCAGGAAATACTTGCTGAGTGAAGGAGGGCCATTGCCCTGCTGATGTTTAGTGAGGCAGATTAAGGGCCCTCATCCTTTTACTAAAGTTCAGGCTTAGCTGTATCCTTTGCCCTACCCGGAAACGTGACAGGTCTCAGGGCCTAGAGTACTCGCTTGGCCGTTAAACTGAGCCACATAGCACCCGGGATTCTTGGCAGAGTTTCTTGGCAAAGTTTCCTCTGGGAGGTGCATTGCTCAGGCTTGACTTTCACAAGGGCGGTTAGGCGTGTAGTGCCAAGAGTATTGAGGAAGGGAAAAAAGAAGGCGAAGCAAACCGTTGTTCCAGCCTGGCACACGTCGGCATGCTAAAAACAGTTCCTTCTAGCCGGGGCCTCTGGACTCCACCATCCCCACTGTGGTTTTCCTTCCCTGGCCTCTTATCTTCATCATCGCTGTACATCCACGAACATTTCCTGAGCTCCTGTGTGTAGAGCGTTGTGCTCGGTGCTGTTTGCAGGGGAATCAAAGAAGTAGGAGATAATACTTCCTCTTCTTGACGGCCTTATGGTTAAGGTGAGTAGCTAAACTGTATATATGAAAAAGAAATGATAGTGTAAAATGACAAGAAGGGCACTAGGATTTCAAGAGAGAGTCATCCCTGAGGCTGGCTTTCCTAAAATGTGATCTAAGGACTGTCTGCTTCAGATCACTTGTGGTGGTGGTAGTAGAGGATGGGGACAGGGATGGGGGGGGGTGAAGAATGTTATTTATAATGCACATTCCCAGGGCCCACACTACACTTTGTATTCACAATCATAAGGAATGCAGCTTACAAACTGTATATTTAGCAAGCAGCCATCCCAGGTGAATCTTGTGCTCCTTAAGGTTTAGGAATCACTCGTCTAGGGTGAAAGTCTCAGGGGAAGGTTTCGCCGAGGTGTTTGGCCTTGCAGAAAGGGGAGTGAGGACTTGGGGGGTGAAGAAAGGAAGAGGATGGAAGCCCACTGAGGAGTCTGGGCAGGCAGGGGAAGGGTGAAGACCCAGGGATCTGCTCACAAACAGTACCTTTCTCATCCAGTCTCCTGTCTCGGGGAGGATCTGTCCACCTGTCCCAGCGCCCCCACTGCCACTGCTCCTCCTCGGATTGCCTCCCTCTGCCTCTCTTATTGCTGATCAACTGACTGTATGTACCCAGGCCTCCCCTTCTTGGTGCAATATTATAATGATGAGGTAGCCCAGCAGAGGGGCTGGAGGTGCTTAGCCAGATGCGAAGGAGGCCACTGTGCGCTGCGGTGCTCCTTGGGCTCCAGCCAGCTTATCTTCTCACTGCTGTTGTTCTGCCGAGAAGGGGCTGGAGAGGGTTTGGTGTGTGTGTTTTGCCAGCCTCCTCTCTCCTCTTCCGCAGCCCTTGAGCTTTCAAATGCTCATTTGTAAAGAAATAAAAGTTGGAGCGTTAGAGGAATCTCTCAGTGGCAGAATTAGTCACCAACACCTGCAGATTGGCTTTCTGCTTTAAGCTTTAACCCTTCCAGGGGCAGCTGCCACCAGGTAGAAGGTTCAGTGAGCCGTGACTAGGGGCTTGCTCTGAGAGGTTCAGGGGGCTTTGGGTACCTGCGCAGGAGGGGATGCTCTCGTCAACCTTGCTTCTGGAGTTGGGGATGGCATTTTTTTTCCCCCAACATAATTCCCCCTTTAAAAACACTCATCACGTTAAATTGTAACTATTTGCTTACTTATGCCTCTCCCATGGGTGCATGTCTGTCTCCTTATGTGACTCCATCTAGCGTGTCCCCTCATGTAGTGCCCGACTTGATAAATATTTGTTGTTAAAGTGAATGAACCCAGGATCACTGTTCTTCTGTTGAGTTTGCAGAGTTGCCAGCTGGCTGTACGCACTTGGACATAGTCTGAAGGGCCACACAGGATCCACCATAACACTGGGCACCTCCTGGCACGTTTACAAGTGGGAGGTGATGACTAGAAATAGAGGAACGGTTCAGTGATAGGGCAAGAGCACAGTCAGAAGCTCCGGGCCTGTCATTTACTAGCCGTGTGACACTGGGTAAGTCTCTGTTTCTCTGAGCTCCAGCTCCTCATATGTAAAATGGGAGATGGCAGATAATCCCTCCCCTACCCTACAGGGTTGCTGAGTAAGTAGATAATCCAGATGTGTTTTGTAATCTAAAAGTAACCGTATAGATGCCATACCCTCACATACACATAGGTACTTGCAATATGTCTATCTACGTCTGTCTGAAGAGCAAAATGGTCTTCCGGGGGCTAAAATAGTTTATGAAATGCCTGAGTGTTCAACCTAGAGGGAGCCCTCTGACATGCCATTCCCTCCTTGAAGTTGAGCTACAGAGGACAGTCTGCATTCCCTGAGACTGGCTGCAGCACTATTTTTCTAGGTGTTTGGAGGCAGAAGTTACCCAATTCTTGTAGACTTTTTATGAATGTAAGTTGGCAGGCCATTTTCTATACAGATCTGTGACATCTCAGCTGAAATTTTGTCTGCTAAATTCCCACTGAAAGAAGTTTACCCTTTGCCTTCTTCTCAGCAAAGCTCAGAGCGTCTTTATTTTTCCGTTTCCAGGGCCAGTGACTCTATTCCTGTTTTGTGGAGGGAGATGTTTTGGCTCAGAGGCACAGTGCTTTGGCCTGAGGAATGATAGGCAGAATCAAGACAAAGAGGGCTTTCTGCCCTAGAGACCTTTCCTAGGCTGCAAGAATAGCCATGCTCTGTCGGCCAGTATGACAAGATGAAGAGGTGCCTGTCAGATTTGGAAGGGCTTGCCCCTTGGGCGAGATCTTTAGAAGTTAAAGCTGGGCCAGGAGGATTGGAAAGAGCAAGAATTTGAAAAAGGATTTACTAGGCCGGGTGTAGTGGCTCACTCCTGTAATCCCAGCACTTTGGGAGGCCAACGCAGGCGGATCACCTGAGGTCAGAAGTTCAAGACCAGCCTGGGCAACGTGGCAAAACCCCATCACTACTAAAAAATACAAAAATTAGTTGGGCATGGTGGCACATGCCTGTAATCCCAGCTACCTGGGAGGCTAAGGCTGGAGAATTGCTTGAACTGGAGAGACAGAGGTTGCAGTGAGCCAAGATTGTGCCACTGCACTCGAGCCTGGGTAACACAGCAAGACTCTGTCTCAAAAAAAAAAAAAAAAAAAAAAAAAGGAAAAGAAAGAAAGAAAGAAAAAGACTTTACTTGTGCGGTAAACTTCATTGTGTGATTATTTAATAGACCATTAACAAGCAGATTCATTAACAAGATCTTAATTAACAAGTTCCAGGGTTATTCCTCCAAGTTCCCAGGGGTCCTGTTCTCCTCCCATTTAGTCCCAGAGACTTCCTATCCTCCTTAAACTAACCAAGCCAGATGCATTTAAATTCAGTCTTTTTACTGCAAGTGAAATGACTGCAGGCAAAGAGAAGAACATAGTATCATTCCTAATAATAATAGCTGACACTTCAAGCACTTTCTATGTGTCAGGCACTATTCTGAATGCTTTACAGGTAATAATTTATTTAATCCTCATAAAATCCCTATGAGATAGGTGTTGTTTGTCTCCATTTTACAGATGAGGAAACTGATGCACAGTGTTTAAGCAATATGCCCATTGTCACACAAGCAAGTGTGAGAGAAGAGGTTCAGATCCCAGTCAGTCTAACTCCAGAGTCAATGAGAAGGAAGGACACTCCAGGAGAGGGAGACCTATGGGTCAGATTCACGAGGTAACAAGAATAATACTTGTATTTGTTCACCGTGTGCCAGACACTGTTCTGAGCACTTCATATATGTATGTCAGGCTGTCTCCATACTTGAAAAATTGATAGGAGCCTTTTGCAGTGTGGCAGCCCTTAGGCACAATTTATTTTGGCCCATTCACAAGCCCTTTTCACCCTCCCTGCACTGTGAGTTCCTTGAGGTAGGAGCTGTGTCCTATTCTAAGATCTCTGTTCCCAGTCCCCAGTTCATTGCCTGGAACTTACTAGTTATGATCTAAGAAAACAAATTTGTCAAACGTACCCTTTGGTGGGATGGAGGAAGATGATTTAGTATCTGCTAACGCCCAATGCGCTTTACAGACATAGTAGTTTAAGAAGAGCTAAATCTGTGAGACGAGACAGAGGCACCTACTCTTTCTGTGCCTCCATTTCCTCAGGGTAAAGTGGGATGAACACTAGTATCAATCTCTTAGGGGTGTTATAAGGATTAAATGAGTTAATAGAAAATACAAATAAAGTCCTAGGAACAGTGCCTGGCACAAAGTACGCCTTCAATAAATGTTAGGTATAATTGATATAAGGGTTTGGGCAGAGATTTGAGGTCTCTTAAACTGGGTTCCTCCACCTCTTGCCTCTACTCCTAACTGCATTCTGGGGACAGTGACTTCAGCAAGCCCTGAACTCCCACAAGTTTGTGCAGTGTATGACAAGTCTTCCTATGGCTGAAAAATCTTCCAGTTGATATTCAGGAGTTGATATCTATAATGTTGTCTTTCCTTCTTGGTTTCAGTTATATGGGGGCTGGAGCAAGGATGAGTTTAGCACTCACCCAATGACCCCCTTTTTAAAATACCCGAAAAGGCACAGAGTGGAAAGAACTAGAATTCTACACTAAACTCCCATCCGAGGAAGGACAGTAAGCCAGAAGGACTTTTTCTGGGTTTAGTAAAGGGCTTGATGAATCCTGTTCTATGCCTCTGCCTGGTCAGCCAACTCAGATAGCAAGTCTGTGGACCATTTACTCTTTACCAGCTATTTTGAGGAGAGGATGAGGAAGTGATAGAATGCCTAGAATCACTGGGAAATTTGAGCTGGGAAGGAACCATTGCAGGCTGCTTTATTTTTCCAGTTTTCTAATTACTTACATAATGCTTAAGACTGTGTTTTCCCCTTTAAGGGGAAAAAATGGCTTTGGCTCTATTTAGAGCTCATCACATTTGTACATTCTACAAATACTCTTCTCCTAAATCTCAACTTGAAGACTTCCAAGCACTGTTCTCACAGCTGGCTGCTTTCGCTCCCACTCCACTATCCCGCCCTGCCCCATCATCTTTAGTTAACGATGGATGCTCATAAACCCCCAAACTGGCCTCCCTCTTTTCCGACTTCGCATCCTTGTGTTCTTTCTAAGGAGCTCGGCCATAATATCACTTTTCTTTAGCAGCATTCTAACTTCTAAGAGGCTTAATAGGCAAGGAGATTGTGGGGTCTTTGACTTCCTCTGAGCCTTAGCCCTAAGTGGTTTATTCTATTAAGCTGATTCCTGGTGGTGGATAGAGCTTTGCTGGATAAGAAGTTGGGGTGGGGGAAAGTTGCAGTTGGAGGAATTGGATACTTTCACTCCCCCTTCCACTGTGCCCCACCCTCCAACCCACTCCTGCCCCGATTGTGTTTTTAGAGCTTTAGAATGAAGGAAGTGGTGATGAAATTAAGTAAAGAACTCTTAGAGGACTTAAGAGGTTTACATTTTCCCCAAAACTGTCTTTTGCCTCCTCACCTCTTCCCTCTCTGCACTTTCATTCCTACTCTTCAGTCTGCCACTTGTGGATTTTTTTTTCTTTCCTTCCACCTCTACTTTTGCCTCCACTCCAACACTAGCTTAAATAAAAAAGCTGGGGGGAATAAGGAATACCAATTTTGAGCTATCGTTTTAAAGAAAGGAATCCTATCCAGGTGTGGAATGTAGAAAAAAAATAACAGATAAGATTTTAACAAAGGAAACAATGCAAATTCTTCCAGATGTTTTCTCCTAGCATTACACCAAGTTGAATATATTGACCCAGATTAAGGATTTTCAGGTGTCCCTATTAACATTCTCTCTTGGTTCAGGAGGGCCAGCAGGCTGGTAGAGCAGAGGAAGTGTCTGTTCTTTATTCAGTCATGCTGAGCGGCAGAGAAACTGTAAGGGACATTTGTGAGCAGGAAGAATGATGTTAGAGAAGTGAGGAGGGGAGTCAAGAGTTTAAGTGTAGAAAAAAGTACAGGACAACCTTCACAGGGAAGGTGGGAAGAAAACCAAAACTAGCCAGAGAGCTAAAAAGAAGGAGGGAAAACGTGAGATGGAGGTCGGAAGATGGAAAATGTGAAGCATTTCAAGGAATTGTGAGTAATTTGTTTGATGGCATACAATTGTTGATGAAGGAGTGGGGAAACAGGGCCTGGATGTGTGGTTGGTAGGCTTATAAGGCAGCAGAGGCTCTTTGGAGGGCCTTTCAGCAATGTCTGTCTACAAAAAATTTAAATACAAATATCCTTTGATGGGATTCGACTTAAGAATTTATCCTGCCGGGCGCGGTGGCTCAAGCCTGTAATCCCAGCACTTTGGGAGGCCGAGACGGGCGGATCACGAGGTCAGGAGATCGAGACCATCCTGGCTAACACGGTGAAACCCCGTCTCTACTAAAAAAATACAGAAAAAACTAGCCGGGCGAGGTGGCGGGCGCCTGTAGTCCCAGTTACTCGGGAGGCTGAGGCAGGAGAATGGCGTGAACCCGGGAGGCGGAGCTTGCAGTGAGCTGAGATCCGACCACTGCACTCCAGCCTGGGCTACAGAGCGAGACTCCATCTCAAAAAAAAAAAAAAAAAAAAAAAAAAGATGTATGTTCTTTATAATATTGTTTGTAAAGTGGAAAAAAACCAAACAATCTAAATGTACACTGATAGGGAATTGGTAAAATAAATAATGATATATCTATATTATAGAATACTACATAGTGGTTAAAAAAATGAGTTAGACCCAGCACCCTGGGAGGCCGAGGCGGGCGGATCACGAGGTCAGGAGATCGAGACCATCCTGGCTAACACGGTGAAACCCCGTCTCTACTAAAAAAAATACAAAAAACTAGCCGGGCGAGGTGGCGGGCGCCTGTAGTCCCAGCTATTCGGGAGGCTGAGGCAGGAGAATGGCGTAAACCCGGGAGGCGGAGCTTGCAGTGAGCTGAGATCCGGCCACTGCACTCCAGCCCGGGCGACAGAGCGAGACTCCGTCTCAAAAAAAAAAAAAAAAAAAAAATGAGTTAGAGCCGTAAGTGCTTATTTGTAAAACAAGGTACAGAGAAAAAACAACCTCTTTGTATCGAAAAAAACATACATTCATGTCTATCTTTGTATATGTATATAAAACATCGGAGGGATACATACGGAACTGTTCATGCTAGTTTCCCCTGGGAAGTATGACTAGGTAGGAAGAAGCGAGTAATACTTTTTCTTGTATGCTCTTCTGCAGTATTTGAATAATTAACATGTGATGTATTATTTATATAATTAAAAAATTTAGTTTATGATTTTAAAAAGTTAATTTGGAGACACTGAAACAAAAAAGGATATTAGGAAAAAAACTAAGGAAATCTAAATATAGTTAGTAATGTATCAATATTGGTTCATTAGTTGTGATAAATCTACCATATTACTAATATATTAGTAATAGGGACAACTGGATGAAGAGTATATGGAAACCCTCTTCTACTATCTTTGCAATTTTTCCATAAATCTAGAAACTATTCCAAAATAAAAGTTTATTTTTATTTATGTTTTTATTTTTTGAGACTGAGTCTCGCTTTGTCACCAGGCTGGAGTGCAATGGCACCGTCTCGGCTCTCTGCAACCTCTGCCTCCGGGTTCAAGCAATTATCTGCCTCAGCCTCCCGAGTAGCTGGGATTATAGGCACCTGCCACCACGCCCAGCTAATTTTTTTTGTATTTTTAGTAGAGATGGGGTTTCACCATCTTGGCCAGGCTGGTCTTGAACTCCTGACCTCGTGATCCGCCCACCTCGGCCTCCCAAAGTGCTAGAATTACAGGCGTGAGCCACCGTGCCCGGCTGCCAAACGTTTATTTTTAAAAGATGATTCGGAAGACTATATTATGGGACAGACTCATAACCTAGCATTTATGACTGAATCTTGGCGAGGTGAATTGATAAAATTGAATAATTCCTCTCGTTCTATAATTACTACTTGGTTCTGTTTCTTCTAAGTGGTCAAGTGGATAGGATTATAGTCACAATTGCTGGAAAAGTGTCTGATTTGTGTATGTGTTTACAAAATCAGTTTTCTTTTCTGAATTTGTTTTTTCTTCTGAGTTAGTTTGTAAAAAGGTTAACTGATGATTATTTTAGTTTTACCGTCCAAAAAGCACAGACTGGTCTAGGAGCTATATAGTGAAGGTAGTTTAAAAATGAAATAAGACAGCTGTGTTTCCCCATGTTAAATAATACCCTGTGTTTTCCCATGTTAAAGCACTTTGAATTTTTTTTATTGTGATAAAGTATGTGTTGGGGTGGGGAACAGGATCCTACTACTCTGTAGAGGCATTTTAAAACAACAATCAACTAAAAGTTGATCTGCTTTTGTTTGTTTGTTTTATTTATTTTTTGAGATGGATTCTCGCTCTGTTGCCCAGGCTGGAGTGCAATGGCGTGATCTCGGCTCACTGCAAGCTCCACCCCCAGGTTCAAGTGATTCTTGTGTCCCAGCCTCCTGAGTATCAGGGATTACAGGTGCCCACCACCATGCCCGGCTAATTTTTGTATTTTTAGTAGAGACAGGGTTTCACCATGTTGGTCAGGCTCTTTCGAATTCCTGACCTCAAATGATCCACCTGCTTGGCCTCCCAAAGTGCTGGGATTACAGACGTGAACCACCATGCCCAGCCTGTTTGTTTGTTTAGAAGCAGGGTCTTGCTATGTTGCCCAGGCTGGAGTGCAGTGGCTCTTACAGGTGTGATTATAGTGCACTACAACCTCAAACCCCTGGGCTCAAGTGATCTTCCTGCATTAGCCTCAGCAGTAGCTGGGACTACAGGTGTGCACCACCACAAAAGGCTCTGTGTCTGCTTTTTAATATCATCATGTGCTGGCAATTTTAAACAATGTCAGCTGGAAAATATTTCTCCCCGCAAAAATACTTTGTTGGTATAAGTTTGAAAAAAATGCTGTGGTTACTCTTGAGTTTTGATATGTATGTAAGTTTCAAATTCGCTTTTTTTTTGAGTCTTGCTCTGTTGCTCAGTCTTAATTTTGAGTCTCGCTCTGTTGCCCAGGCATTGTACTGAGGAGTGCAATGATGCGATCTCAGCTCACTACAACCTCCGCCTCCGGGGTTCAAGTGATTCTCCTGCCTCAGCCTCCCAAGTAGCTGGGACTACAGGTGTGCATCACTACACCTGGCTAATTTTTGTATTTTTTGTAGAGATGGGGTTTCACCATGCTGGTCTCGAACTCTTGACCTCAAGTAATCCACCTGCCTCAGCCTCCCAAAGTGCTGGGATTACAGGTGTGAGCCACCATGCCCGGCCAAATTAGCACTTTTTAATTATTTGTCCTTTAATGAACATTGTCATCTGTAACGGAGAATTTGGAGAACTTCCAGTTGTACTGTGGGCCCCTGACATCTGCAAATTCAGCTTGATTTGGGAATAAGTATGTAACAGTTCAGAATCAGTTGAACTTCCATAGGACACAGTTTGTGTCTCCAACTCCCATGACACAGCATATTCCTTCCTGCATTTATGCAGTATATTCAAAATAGACAATGACAGCACATGAACTGTAAAAGATAAAGACACGACAATTGGAGGTTTTTCAATCTGCAGTTCTTTGTGACTACTTGGAGTTCTTACATGTTTTTAAGTTTTAAAACAGTGAAATAAACTATGAACTGCAGGGTGTAATATTTTTGTTTGGTGTGTGCAAATTTTAGTTTGCCTAGTAAATAGTTTACTAAATTTGAACATCTTTAAAAATAAAACATAATGGCCAGGTGTGGTGGCTCATGCCTGTAATCCCAGCACTTTGGGAGGCTGAGGCCGCCTGAGGCCAGGAGTTCAAGACCAGCCTGGCCAGCATGGTGAAACCTCATCTCTACTAAAAATACAAAAATTAGCTGGTGCAGTGGTGCCTGTCTGTAGTCCCAGCTACTCCGGAAGCTGAGGCACAAGAATTGTTTGAGCCCAGGAGGCAGAGATTGCAGTGAGCCGAGATTGTGCCACTATACTCCAGCCTGGGTGACAGAGCAAGACTCTGTCTCAAAAAATAAAATAAAATAAAATGTATTTTTTAAATCGTTAACTGCTTATGTTAAAATGAAATAATCAAGAAAATTATTATGGCTGATTATTACATGATTAGTTATTTGTCATTTAAAAAATGACCTGCTGTGTCAAATATGTTCCGTATGCCCTTGGAATAATGTTTGAATTGAAATATGAAATGATGAGCCGGGCACAACTATGTAAGGGTTTGGGAATAGGGGGTCTTGGAATGTTTGAGGAGCAGAGAGAAGGCCTGAGGGCTGGACAGAATGAATTTGGGAGAATATGGTAGGAGATGAGATGGAGAGGAGCCAGACCTCTGTAAATCTTTTAGGCCATGGAGAGTTGGATTTTATTTTGGGTTCATCAGGAAGCCACAGAGTGTTTTAAATATAAATCACCATGTTGTGATTTATCACTTTAAAAGATTACTTTGGGCTGGGCGTGGTGGCTTATGCCTGTAATCCCAGCACTTTGGGAGGCTGAGGTGGGCGGATCATGAAGTCAGGAGATCAAGACCATCCTGGCTAACTCGGTGAAACTCCGTCTCTACTAAAAAAAAAAAAAAAAAAATTAGCCAGGCGTGGTGGCGGGTGCCTGTAGTCCCAGCTACTGGGGAGGCTGAGGCAGAATGGCATGGACCCAGGAAGCGGAGCTTGCAGTGAGCAGAGATCATGCCACTGCACTCCAGTCTGGGTGACAGAGCGAGACTCGTCTTAAAAAAAAAAAAAAAAAAAGGTTACTTTGGCTACTGCATGACTAACAGATTGATGTAGGAAAAGTGTAACAGAAGACTTGTGAAAAGGCCATCACACAGGAGTTTGAAACCACCTGGGCAACACAGCAAGACCCCATTTCTAAAAAAAAAAAAAATTAAAAATTAGCTGGATGTGGTAGCACACACCTATAGTCTCAGCTACTCAGGAGGCTGAGTGGGAGGATCACTTGAGCCTAGTAGTTCAAGGCTGCAGTGAGCTATGATTGCACCATTGCACTCTAGCTTGGGCAACACAGCAAGATCCTGTCTCTTAAAAAAAAAAAAAAAAGACAAGGAAGGAATAATGTCTTATAGTTTTTGAAATATCTACAGTACTTTTCCATAGTAGGTACTCAATAAATGCCAAATAAATAAATGTACAAAACGTGAAGTGACTAAAAAAACACCAAAAAATCTGCGACGGAGTGTGACATGCTGAGCAACATGGTGCTAGTCCAAGAACGTTGACTTTGGAGTGCAACAAATTGGGCTTTAATTGCATTTCTGGTACTTCTTAGCTATGTTGCTTTGGGGCAAGTAATTTAAACTCTCAGAGCCTTGGGGCTTCCATGGCTGCACAATGGGAATAAGATGACTCACTGTTTTGTTTTAATGAACAAATTAAATGAGATAATGTATTTATAACATGGTGCCTGATTTATGGTAGCCAGTCAGTAAATAGTGACTATTACAGTTAGCAGGACATGAGGATACCTTGAGATTGTGGTCAGTGCAACTTCAGTGTGATTACAGTCATGGGGAACATGGCACCAGAGTTCCTTAGAATAAAGAGGAACACTTGGGACCTTTGCATGATGGAGACTCTGTCTTCTGAATCTGAACTTGTGCTGGCCTCTGAATAACTGGATTTTCAAGTCTAAAGAGAAAAAAAGGCTGGGCACTGTGGCTCACGCCTGTAATCCCAACACTTTGGGAGGCTGAGGTGGACGGATCACTTGAGGTCAGGAGTTTGAGACCAGCCTGGCCAACATGGTGAAACCCCATCTCTACTAAAAATACAAAAATTAGCCGGGCATGGTGGCAGGCGCCTGAAATCCCAGCTACTCAGGAGGCTGAGGCAGGAGAATCACTTGAAGCAGAGGTTGCAGTGAGCCAAGATCGTGCCATTGCACTCTATCCTGGGTGACAGAGTGAGACTCCATCTCAAAAAAAAAAAAAAGAAAGAAAAAAGAAAAGAAAAGAGAGGAAAAAAAAAGAAGAAACCTTTGGATAGGTTAGGGTTAGAATCTTCTCTGTCTGCTCAGTTCTTCCCTCTGATTTTAGGAGGAGTCAAATCTCTCCTTCCATTTCCAAGTTTAACAGAACCATCCTAAGGTATATGCCTCCTTGACACACAAAGTCCCTGAAGCAAGTTTCCACTTTTTTCTGTAAAAGCTCCCTGGAGCACAGGGAGCTCTTGTCTTGTACCTAGTTAAATGCCTCGATTAAGGATGTAATCATAGTTGTTTGGCTCTGTAAATCATTTGACCCTCACCTAAAGCAGCGCGGGTCTCTGGGGGGCCCAGCAATGACCATTCTGAATCTGTGAGGACAGAGTGGAGCTGGAGACTGCTTTTACCCTTAGTGGAAAGACAGCCACTTTTTGGGGGGTAATATATTTTTCTTTTTCCCTAGGTTTTCTTGTCGAGATCGTGTGTGTGCGCGCATACACACATGTGTGAGCAAAAGAGACAGAATAAAAAGAAAGAGGAAAAGGCCCAACAGTGTACAGAAACTGCTAGCACAGAGGCCGGGGAGGGACTTGCAGGGAAAGGCAAGGAAGTGATTTTGCCTGGTTTAAATCCCACTTGAACCGTGTGGTTTCTGAGTCCTGAACCTTTTGAGGTTCAAGTTGAGTGCACTCTTGACAAAACGTGATTTTCTGGTTCACATCAAAAAGGCTTTAAAAGACTTCGAAGTCTTTTCCTTAGGACATCAAACAGTCCTCAACAAAGCAGGGTGCTGATGAGATGCGTGCAAATGAACAGATTAAATTCTCCCCTGAGGATTAGATTCTCCTTAAGAAGCATGTGAAGTTGGAAACTTGGGAGATGGGGCTATGCCAAAACACTCACACTCTTGGGACCCCAGAGCGACTCTCGCCTGTTTACCCCCGACACCTCCCTGGGCCTGGAGGCTGACCTTATTTGCTATGAGGTTCACATAGAAGTGCCCAGGGAATTAGAAACTGAAAACAAACTCTTCAGGATTCTCTATCTTGCATAAGGCAACACTTATGTCCCCCAGTAAAAGGTGTAAATTAACTTAGAAAAGATAGGTCATTCCTTTGAAAAACTGACAGTTGTTTGGGTGGCTTAGAGCACAATTTTGCTTACTGAACCAGCCTCAATCTTCAGAGAAGTCAGGATTTAGAAGACTACTACTGCCTTATGGCAAATGGAATAGCACACTTTGGGAGTGGTACAGCAAACCAACCAATGCGGTAGACTTTCTGTTTCCAAGTGAGCGGCTAAAGCTAAAGTCGACTGCATAGACACAGCTGTGGGTGGGCCAACTGCATATAAGCACAGTTTCTGAGCCAAGCCGCTAAAATATTAATGATTAGCTTTAAGGAGGAGCAACTCTGATTGAGGCCACTCTCCTGTTAGAAACCATAATTAGCAATTAAAATATATTCTAAAAACTGTTCCAACCAGCAGCTTTTAAATAAATAATTGTCACTGCTGATTGAACCTGTTTTATTTCCCTGTGTTTTTTCTTATCTTCCCCCACCCCCCGACCCCTGCATAACTTACAACCCTGTAAATGCTCAGTAGCTGTTAATATGATTCTGTCAATACGTTTACCATGGTGACTTGGGCTGTATTTGGCGAGCATTTGAAGAAATCAGTCACTGGTTGGAGGGAGGAAAGACAAGCTGTCGATATCCAGGGAGAAATGCTAATAACCCTGGTGACAAATCGTCCTCTGGATTCTCCAAGGGTTAAGGAAAAGCACCTCTTAGACCTGGGAGCCGAGGGGTAAGGGATGGTGACTTGTTAGGAAGTGCAGACAGTAGCTGTCATGATCTGCAATGTCCTTTTCATTGTCTTACTTTCAACCTCTCAAAACCACAGATGAGTTCTGGAGGCAGACAGGCCTAGATTTGAATCCTGATTCAATCTGCTGTGTAACTGTGTGACCTTGCAACCACTGAACCTTCATTTTCTCATCTGTAGATTAAAGATTGTAATACCTGGCCTCATGAGGGGTTGGGAAAGGCCTTACAAAGACACTAGTTAGTGTTTCTCAGACTCTTCTGGGAAAATACACATATGGAAGAAAACTTACTTCTGCCCTCCTGCATCGCAATAGTGTATAGAAAGGATCAACTATTTGGAAGTCTTGTTTTTAGCTTCAATTTTGGTAAATTTTGTACTTTAGTTTGTTTTTTTGTTTTTGAGACAGCATTTTGCTCAGTCACCCAGGCTGGAGGGCAATGTTGTGATTGTGGCTCACTGCGGCCTCAGTCTCTTGGGCTCAAGTGATCCTCACACCTCAGCCTCCCAAGTAGCTGGGACTACAGGCACATACCCCTACACCCGGCTAGTTAAAAAATTTTTTTTTTGTAGAGATGGAGTCTCACAATGTTGCCCATGCTAGTCTCAAAACTCCTGGGCTCAAGTGATCCTCCCATCTTGACCTCCCAAAGTGCTGGGATTACAGGAGTAAGCCTCTGCGTCCAGTCTGTATTTCAGTTTTACTTTGTCAAAGTAATGTTTTAATATGCCTGTCATTATGTAAAATTGGTATGCTGATATCGTTCATTAATTCAAGTACTTATTCAATACCTACTATGTGCCAGGCAATTTTAGGCCCTCCGGATACAGTAATGAATCATACAGGTAAAGTCTAGGCTCCCATTGAGCTTACAGCTACATCAGCCAGGGAACCTAGTACTGGATGTTTCTTAGGTGGCCTGTGACCCATTTAAGGAGACAAAAACCTTATACCAGAGAATCCTATGGAGAACCTCCCGCTGGCTATCTGCCATGATTTTTAGTGGAGAAACAGAATAAAACACACAGACAAAAATCATTAGTATTTTGGTATATATCATTCCAGCTTCCTTTTAATGAGTAGATAGACACGTAGATCAGTGTGTTTTGGTATAAGTAGGGGCATACCAAATGCTGGTTTGTTACTTTCTTTTTCACTTACTCATTTACTACAGTTACTACTCTAGGTCAACATAAATCTCCATCACCATCACTACTCTTAAAAGCTTAGTATTCCATTGCACGGATGCATTACATTTTATTTAACCAATCTCTGGTTATCTAATTAGGATGTTTCCAGCTTTTCAATATTAGAAACAACACTGCAGAGAACATCTTTGTGAATTTACCTTTGTCAAGTGTCTGATCATTTTCTTAGGATATATTCCCGAAAGTCGAAATGTTGGATAAAAAGATAGGCATATTTAAATCTTTATGCCAACTGCAGATTACCTTTTTCTTTATGCTGTTATCAACACATTATGGTAAATATTTTTAATCTTTGCCAATTTAATAGACAAAATGGTTTCTTATTTATTTAATCTGTATTTCTTTATTACTAGTGAAGCTAAACATTTTTAAAAACGTTTATTGGGATTAGTTTATCTTCTTTTTTGAATTGCTTATCCATGTCCTTTACGGGGTTTCCATCTTTTTCTAATTGATTTTAAGAGCTCTTTTTTATAGGAAGGATATTAATCTTTTTTAATCTATAATATTTGTTGCATTTTTTTTTCAGTTTATCATTTGTCTGGGTACTTTAGGGTGGTGGAACTTTTTGTTGTTGTTGTTTTTTGTTTTTATTTATTTTTATTTTATTTTATTTAGTTTTATGCCTTGTGGAGCAGGGCTACCCCATAGGCAGTGTGCCCAGAATAGCTTTAAGTTTTTGCTTTTTAACAAGGCATTTTATCATTTTTTTCCCCTTTTGGCTTATCCTTAGACAGCTGTAAGACCACTTCTAATTAATCCCTAAAGCTATTCAAATGAGCAGTAGTTATCTCAAAGATAGTCCCCAGTTTGGGGGAAAAAAATCTAGATCCTAAGTTCCTGTGGATGTCCACTCAAAGGGAAGATGAGAGGTACCCAGACCTGAGAGAGGAGAGCCATAGGGTTTACAACTAGTGGAAAATACAGACAGACCAATCATTGAAATAAAATGTGATACGTGAGATAGGAGAAGTGTAGATGCTATAGACGGGAGCAAAAGGGAAACCTAACTGATCCAGGGACACAGGATATGCATCCTGGAGGAACATATGCTCAGGTTAAGGTTTTATGACTGAGTAGAAGTTAGCTAGGTGAAGAGTGGGGAAATACATTTCATGCAGGGAAGTAGCAAATGCAAAGACTTAAAGTCTAGAACTATAAGTCATGGTAGCCACTGGCCGTGTGGGTATGTTTACATCTAAATTAATTAAAATTAAATGAAATTAAATTTTTATTTCATCAGTGCCATCAGCTGCAGGTCAAAGGCTGACTACCCACATATGACTAGTGGCTGTTATATTGGACAGAGCAGGTACTGAACTTTTTCATCATTGCGGAGAGTTCTGTTGGACAGCTCTGTCCAGAAAGAGCTTGATGCATTCAGGGAACTGAAAAGGGTTCACTCTAGCAGGTATGCAGTATGCAAGGGTGGAGAGTGGCAAAAGATGAAGAGGACATAGCAAAGAATGGAGGGACTTAGTCAAAGCTGACCCTGGCACTGGGGCTAATGTTCCTAGCCAGTTGCTGTTACAGAGAAAGTAGAGAGGAAATAAATTTAAAATTTACTGTCTAACAACCCTGCAGGTAGACATTGTCTCCATTTTATATAATGCAGCTGAGACTCAGAGAATTTAAGACATTTGACCAATATACAGCTAGTTAGTGGCAGAGCTGGGATTCAAAGACAGACCTGTCTGATGCCAAAAATCTGTGCTCTTCCCCTTTTGTCACTCCAGCAGACTTCAGAAAGCTCTACCCAGTGATCTCTTAGATCAGGATGGAAAGAATTCTAAGAACAGACACCTTCTCAACTTGATGCTTTTTCTGTTGAGGCAGTATTAATCATGGGTGAGCTTGGGACCCAGCATGGAAGTAAAAGAGCTTAGAGCAGAGCTTTCTTTGGAGCTGTGCCTCCTGTTCCCTGAGTCTCAAAGAAAAACTCCTCCAGGTGCTCCAGAGGCCTTGACATTAGCCAGATTCAAGGATGAGCTCTTCCCAGGTGCTAACCCTCAGATCAGGACTGCATTGCCAAGGAGAGCCGCTGCCCTGCGGAGTCCCATGTGAAGCCTGTCAAGGGAGACCCCTGGATGTCAGAATATATGACTTGGCTCATCCCCTCACCTAGAACCTGTTGTGATGGCCACTTCCAAGATACTATCATTGGAAAGAAAGAATGCTGATCCCCAGTTAAAGGGGGAAATCCTTGCCCTAGTGCAATCCCATCTTGTCCAGCAGTTGAGAGAAGAGTGTGTCAGGCCTTGCCTCCCCACCCCTAAGCAGCCATAGGGACTGAGGCTTTTAATTTGCTGTCACAGCTCCAGGCATTTTTCTGAGCTAGGAAAGTCATGCCTGGCAGGATGTTAAAGAGAACATTACCATCTGAATGTGAACTCTGCATTAGTCAGTCTCCCTAAATTCAAGATCTAGTATTTTCTAGGGTAAATATGGTATCTTCACATCCTCTAAGCTGGCGTGAACGAATGGTTACGTGGGAAGATAAAATGCATGATCATACAGAACAGGAATAATAAAGGGCGTAAATCTAAGGAAGAAGTAAAAGACGCAGTCAACGTGATAGGGAGGAGGATTAGCCTTGGAGCTGAGCAATATTCTGAAAGAAGAGAACATTTTAAATGGATGAGGAGGGAGATGCTAGTGGCCTCTGCCTTGAAAGTAGGAAACATTTGTGCAGAACTGGGGAGGAAAGAATTGAGGAGCAGTTGGAAACTTAGTGGATGAAGAAGGTTTGTGATCTCTGTTAAATGTAGTGCAGAGAATACCCAAGACATGATAAGGGGAGTCAGCAGCATTTCATCATTCATTCATTCATTCCACAAATTTATTGACTACCTACTATGTGCTAGGAGCCATTAGATCATAAGAATCCAATGTAAAGAAGACCCGACTTCTATCTTCAAGCAGCTTACAGTTCTTACGGGGAACACAGATATGGAAACAGCCAAATACGTGACACTGAGGTTCACATTTTAAGAGGAATAAGTATATGGTGTAGTTCACAGGAGTAGCACCCAGCCTAGAATGATTAGGTCAGGAAACCCTTAAATACTATCTTTATACTAATGAAACCCAAAATTATAACTCTTAACCTTTACCTTGTCCTCTAAGCTCCACACTGGTGCACACAGTTGCCTACCTGATGTCCCCAGTTGGATGTCGAAAAGACATTTCTTTTTTTGTTTCTTTTTTTTTTTTGACACAGCATCTTGCTTTGTCACCTAGGCTGGAGTTCATGGCATGCTCATGGCTCACTGCAGCCTCGGCCTCCCTTCCTCAAACTCCCTAGGCTTGGGTGATCCTCCCACCTCAGCTTCATGAGTAGCTGGGACTTCAGGCGTGCGCCACCATGCCTGGTTAATTTTTGTATTTTTAGTAGAGATGGGATTTTGCCATGTTTCCCAGGCTGGTCTCCAACTCTTGGGCTCAAGCAATCGACTCTCCTCAGCCTCCTAAAGTGCTAGGATTACAGATGTGAGCCACCATGCCCAGCCTGAAAAGATGTTTCAAGCATACTATCTAAAAAAGAGTCCAAAGGAGAGCTCTTGATTCCTTGCCCCACTGCCGCACCACCCACACTCTTTTTTCTTTTCTTTTTTTTTTTATTTTGAGACGGGGTCTCCCTCCTGTTGCCGAGGCTGGAGTGCAATGATGCGGTCTTGGCTCACTGCAGCTTTGACTTCCCAGGTTCAAGCAATTCTCCCACCTCAGCCTCCTGAGTAGCTGGAGCTACAGGCATGCACCACTGTGCTCAGCTAATTTTTTTGTGTTTTTAGTAGAGACAGGATTTTACCATGTTGCTCAGGTTGGTCTTGAACTCCTGGGCTCGAGTGATCTGTCCATCTAGGCCTCCCCAAGTGCTGGGATTACAAGCATGAGCTGCCGTACCTGGCCTGCCCCTCTTTAAAAATAAAGCCAGAAATAATCTTGCTTCTTTATGAGGCCTCCCCATCTCAGATGACAGCACTGTTGTTTACCCAATTGCTTTGGCTGAAAAGTTAGGAACGCTCCCTGTTTGCTCTCCACTCTCATACCCAAGGGCCCTCTTACTCCACCCTCATGCCCAGTGGAAATAAGAGTTCTCAAACAACTGGTCGTGGCCCAAACCACATTGAACCATTTCACAATTTCGAGACCTAGATATTGAATCATCAGAATCCAGAACAAATACCTCTGCTGCTGAGCTTCACTCATGTGTATCTGACTGCCTTCTAGACTTTTATTCTTGGATGTCATGTGGGCACTGAATACTCAGCAGGACCACAACCAGATTTACCGTCTTCTCCCACTAAACCTGTATCTCCCCTTGTATTGCCTATTTTGATTTATCATGCTAATGTTATTCAAATTAGAAACAGGATCTCTCCATTACCTCACCCCTTATAACTAATCAATTTTCATGGCCTAACAATTCTGCTTAATAAATACCTCCATCTGTCCCCACTTCTTTTCCCATAGTTCATGCTCTCCTGCTGTGTTAGCACACTGTTGCAGTAGGCTCCTAACATGCTCTGGCGTTAGTGTCTGCTCTCTTCCAGTTCATTCCGTATACCCTACTGATAAAGATCTTGCTAACATGCAGACTTATTCGTGTCACCTGCCTACCTAACACTCCTCATTCCTATCGCAAAAAAGTCCGCAATTCTTCAGCCTCCCGTTCCAGGCTCTTTTCTTACCATTCTCCTCTTAGCTTTTCATTTACAAGCATATCTTGCAGTATGTAGCTGTTAATGAGTGTTTTGGTTTTTTCCCCAAGTACATTAATTTTTTTCTTTCATATTTTGAAATGTTACATACATACAGAAAGGTGCACAAGACATATGTGTACAGTTAAAAAATTATATGATGGACACTCATGAAACCACATCCAGCTCAAGAAATAGAACATTAGCCGGGCGTGGTGGCTCATGCCTGTAATCCCAGCACTTTGGGAGGCCGAGGTGGGCGAATCGCCTGAAGTCAGAAGTTCGAGACCAGCCTGGCCAACATGGTGAAACCCCGTCCCTACTAAAAATACAAAAATTAGCTGGACATGTTGGCGCATGCCTGTAATCGCAGCTACTGAGGAAGCTGAGGCAGGAGAATTGCTTGAACCCGGGAGGCAGAGGTTGCAGTGAGCCGAGATGGTGCCATTGCACTCCAACCTGGGCAACAGAGCAAGACTCCGTCTCAAAAAAAAAAAAAGAAAAGAAGAAAAGAAAGAAATAGAACATTTCCAGCATGTGAGAAGCCTCTCGTATGTTTCTCCTTGATTATAACCCATCCTCTCTTACTTAGGTAATCACTAGCTTGACTTTTATGATGATTACTTTTTTGCTTTTTAAAATAATTTTATCACACATGTAAACATCCCCAAACAATATAGTTTTGTATTTTGGGATATTCAAATGAGAGAAATCATGCTTTTTTTGTACTGTTTGTGTTTTGTTCTTTCTGTTCATCACTAGGTTTGTGAGATTCATCCATATAGAGTTATTTCATTTTTATTGCTGTGTAATACCCTAATTTCTTTTCTTTTCTTTTCTTTCTTTCTTTTATGTTTTTTTGAAATGGGGGTCTCACTCTGTTGCTCAACTGGAGTGCGGTGGTGCAGTCTCAGCTCACTGCAACCTCCACCTCCCAGGCTTAAGTGATCCTCTGTCCTCAGCCTCCTGAGTAGCTGGGACTACAGGCACGCACTACCACACCAAGCTAATTTTTATATTTTTTGTAGAGACAGGATTTCACCATGTTGGTCAGGCTGATCTCAAACTCCTGGACTGAAGCAATTTGCCTGCCTCAGCCTCCCAAAGTGCTGGGATTACAGGAGTGAGCCACCATGCTATGCCTACCCTGATTTCTATATCCATTCTGATAGTGATATACATTTGGGTTATTTCTAATTCTTTGGTTCTTATGAAAAATGCTGCTATAAACATTTGTATATGTATCCTGGTGTACAGGGCCTGAGTTTTCGGAGGGTAGAGACCCAAGAGTAGAATTGCTGCCGCCTGGGGAAAGTGCTTCTTCAACTTTACTAGCTAATGTCAAACTGTATTCTGAAGACGTTCTACCAATTTGTTGTATTTGTAGCAGAGTATATAAGAATTTCTGTTGTTTCATGTTCCCACTAGTACTTGATGTTGTCAGACCTTTTAATTTTTAATCATCTTTCTGGATATAGAATGATTTCTCAATTTAGTTTTTGTCTACATTTCCGTGGTTACTGATAAGGTGGAACACGTTTTCATATGTTTATTGGCCATTTGAATGTTCTCTTTGGTGAAGTGCCTGTTCAATGTTTTGTTCATTTTTCTGTTGGGTTGTGTCTTTCCTAATTTCTTCATGTAGGCTTTGTATTTCTCCTATTCAACTATTACAACTTATTAATATCTCCTATAAATATATATTCTAACTGATCTCTGTATCTCCAGTCTCAAACACTTTTATTCCATCGTCTTCATAGCTCTCAGAGTTTTAAGAGAAACCCTGTTGTTGTAATTCCCATCCCTAAAACTCTTCAATGACTCTCCATTGCCCTTGAAGTTAAGCGAAGGACAACATGGGCTGTGAGATCCTTCATCATATGCTCTCTCATTTCTTACTCCGTCTCTCGCTGGATCCTCTCAACTCCCTCCTGTTTCTTTACTGTAACACCCATCTCTACCAAACTGCTTGCTGTTCCTTAAACACATAAAATTGTTTTACACTTGCATTTGCCATGGTTACCCTTTTTCTTCCCTTTGCTCTTAATTGGGAGAATACCTACTCACCTTTTGAAACTCAACTCAAAGCTCAGCTCCTCTATAAAACCTTTACCAGCTCTCCTTCTTATCCCTCCATCCTGTATTCTACCAAACACACTGTCTTTATTTCTAGCAAGGCACCTGTTTATTGCATTTATTGGTTAATATGCCTGCCTCTTCCATCATATTATATATAAGTCCTTTCAAGCCATGGGAAGCTCCTTGAAGGTAGAGGAATTGCTTCATCGTCTTTTTGTTCTCGTGGCCTAGCACAGTGTCTGGCACAGAGCAGGATATGATAAATAGGAGTAATTGTTATTAATGTTATTACTGGTATTGGGTACGATTGGGTGCCAATCCGTTTTCCTTATTAGACTGTAAATTCCTTGAGGAGCCTGGTACTTGGTTGGCATGTGGTAACATTTGTCTAGTGAATTAATAACTTATGAAAAACTTCTGTAAAGAACAATTGCTTTAAGCAATATTTGGAGTAGGAACATGGAAACATGAGTAACTTTGCAGAGAAAAAAAAGCTGGTTTACATCCATCTCATGAGGATGAAATCTTAGGCTCGAACTAATTCAGAGTAAAATTTTATAAGAACAAACAATGTTTTATGCTTCGGTTAAAAAGTAAGGGGTAAAAGTGGGAAAAGCCTAACTTGTCAGTTCGTGTAGAAAAGAAGCTCAACTCTGTTATATGGTATTGTCTTTCATCTAAAAAATTAAGTTTTTGTGGTGAACTGTAATTTTTGTGTGAGGGAAAATGAAAATCTAAAGAACACAGTGCTAGAAAGATTATGATTTGCTTAGCACCTATGTCTGCAGTCTGAAGAGCTTGTCACTGTTACAGTCAAATCTTGTAGATGTTTCAGCTAAGACTATCTTTGCTCAAAAAGAGGGCCCAGGCCATTCCATGGAGTAACCATTCTGGTTTTTTTTTTTTTCTTTTTGAGACGGAGTCTCGCTCTGTCGTCCAGGCTGGAGTGCAGTGGCCGAATCTCAGCTCACTGCAAGCTCCGCCTCCCAGGTTTACACCATTCTCCTGCCTCAGCCTCCCGAGTAGCTGGGACTACAGACACCCACCACCTCGCCTGGCTAGTTTTTTTGTATTTTTTAGTAGAGACGGGGTTTCACCGTGTTAGCCAAGATGGTCTCAATCTCCTGACCTCGTGATCTGCCCGTCTCGGCCTCCCAAAGTGCTGGGATTACAGGCTTGAGCCACCGCGCCTGGCCTTTTTTATTTTTTTATTTTTTTTTTTTTGAGACGAGTCTCGCTCTGTCGCCCAAGCTGGAGTGCAGTGGCGTGATCTCAGCTCACTGCAACCTCCACCTCCCGGGTTCAAGCAATTCTCCTGCCTCACCCTCCCAAGTAGCTGGGATTACAGGCACACGCCACCACACCCAGCTAATTTTTGTATTTTTAGTAGAGATGGGGTTTCACCATGCTGGCCAGGCTGGTCTCGAACTCCTGACCTTGTGATCCGCCCACCTTGGCCTCCCAAAGTGCTGGGATTACAGGCATGAGCCACTGTGCCCAGCTGGAGTAACCATTCTTAAACTGTTTTCAATAAGGCATAATGGGCAAAGTTACGCAGGTAACACTGTCTCATAGACAAACCTGCAGTGATGCATAATTTCTGGTCCATGAGCTCTACCTCCACTTATTTTTGTCTCTCCCTTAAGAAAATGTATTGTAATAGAAGTAAGCAATAGTGAAATTAATTATTGTAGTGATAACCTTGATCTGCTCCACATTTTATTTCCTAAAAAGCAAATCATTTTTCTAAAGTTTCAATACTTTAATTATTAGTGTTAAGAAATTACTGTATTCCTGACAATTGACATCTTGGTTGAGAACAGTATGTACAGCGGTGTATTTTGTTTGTAGAAAGAAGAAAGGCTTTGGAGTCACTCCAGCTGTGATTCATATAGCAGTTCAGTCATTGCCCTGTGATCCTGAGCTAGTTGCTTAATATCTCTGACTTTCATCCAAAAAATAGGCTACCTACTTTACAAATTGCTGTCAGGACAATAAATAATTATGTAAAATAGCCAAGATAATACCTACCCCCTAAATATCTTTCAAATCTATATACATATCTCTGTTCCCCCCGCTACAGCCCGATTTTAAGTCACTAGCATCTATGTTCTGGATTATTTAGCAGCCTTCTAAATGGTCTTCTGCTTCCAGTCTTGCCTACCCTAGTTTTGTTCAGAGCAAAGGATATTGTGAAAGCTGACTTGAACCACTAACAGGTGTCTCCCTGGTATGGAGATGAATACGTAGCCGCTGTGGATGAATGTGTGGTAAGGAGATGAATATGTATCACATGACAGGGACTGGTTTAGCATTTTATGCATTATCTCATTTAATCTTCACCATAAGCCAGTGAAGTATCATTCACCCTTTAAAAACTGGAGTTTAGAGATGGTGAGTGACTTGCCTACTGCCACTCTGCTGGGACGTGAATAATTCTATGTGTGACCAGCTCTCTCTGGTTCCAAAGCAGATGCTCTGCCCCTGCTTCATGCTGCCTGTGCTGTTCAGCATTCTAATCCTATTACTAAGTCCCTGCCTTCTGGGCTTACTGTGTGGTCTCCTGGTAACAGCTTTGCACATCACTTAGCTACAGGGAGATGATGGTGGATGCAAATATCTGATTTTCCTGACAGTCACATTCCTTTTAGTATATTAATAAACTGACATTGGCCAGGCAGTGTCACGCCTGTAATCCCAGCACTTTGGGAGGCCAAGGGGGGCGGATCACTTGAGGTCAGGAGTTCAAGACCAGCCTGGCCAACATGGCAAAACTCTGTCCTACTAAAAATACAAAAATTAGCTGGGTGTGGTGGTGCGCACTTGTGATGCCAGCTACTTGGGAGGCTGAGGCACGAGAATCCCTTGAACCTGCGAGGCAGAGGTTGCAGTGTGCCTGCACTGCAGCCTGAGTGACAGAGCAAGACTCCGTCTCAATAAATAAATAAATAAATAAATAAATAAATAAATAAAATAAACTGACATTCTAGTTTTATACTTAGGTTTTTTTAGAACCTAGCATGCATGCACCTGCCTGGGTTCTCTGGACTCTGACAGGATTGAGTCTCTGGACTAGCAAGGCTGAGGGCCAGACTCTGGTCTTTGATAAATTTGACAAGGGCAATATCATGTGGCACAAGCCTTCTTGCAGCCAACCTGCTGCTCCAAGCTGCAACTTTCTGATGCCTACAATTAACCTTGATGACACTGATGAAAAATCTTACTTGATTTGAAACCTGGATGCTTTTATAGACTTTTAGATAGTAACAGAAACGAAAACTGTCTACACTTGGTTTCCTTGAGATTTAGGAAACTTCTCAAGCATTTAATCGACAAACATGTTTTGAGACCTATAACAAGGGGAATACAAAGAAATTTAGTGTCTTGCCCTTGCCCTCGAGATGCTTCAAATGTCATTGAGAACATTAGAGGTTTTTTAAGACCCACAATTGAAAATACCGGATTACAGTACTTTCACATAGTAAACATTCTGTGTATCCAAATGGGTTTCAAGTGAATGCTTGATATACCTGAGCCTGACTTTTATGTGGAAGCTTGACAAATATTTGTTGAATGGTTATTGAGTATTGGCCTCCCAGGCATTGCTCTCTCATTGGCTTGACTCTAGCTCTGTCCTCTCTAAGAAGCTGCAGACTTAGGATATTTAGCTACTCACTGAACAGTCACACCTCAAGGAATTTCCACCAGCACTTCAAACTCAGCATGTCAAAACTGAGTGTATTAACTTTCCATGTTTGAAGAGGCAGCATAACCTCAAAGTTAGGAGCGTGGAGTCTGGAATATTGGTTTCAGTCACAGCTCTAGCTAGCTGAATGACCTGGGGAAAGGCTCTGAACTGTTCTTTCTTTGTGTGAGGAAATACAGGTTTACTCTTGGGATTTGATGAGATAGCAGACACAGCACATTCAACACAATACCTGCACACAGGCAGTAATCATTAAATGTTAGCTATTATCATCCAAAATTGCCCCCAAACTTCCAATTTTTCCTATCTGGTAATGACACCATTACCCACTCGAACCCTCTTCTTCACTCCATCTCAGCTAAAGAGTTAGCAAAAACTGGATATTCTACCTTTTTTATTCACCCTGTCACCCAGGCTGGAGTGTGATGGTGCTATTATGGCTTACCACAGCTTCAAACTCCTGGGGTCCGGTGATCCTCCTACCTCAGCCTTCTAAGTAGCTGGGACTACAGGCATGTGCCACCACGCCCAGCTAATTGTTTTATTTTTTGTAGAGACAGGGTTTTGTCATGTTGTCCAGGCTGGCCTCTGACTCCTAGACTCATATGATCCACCCCCCCAGGCCTCCCAAAGTCCTGGGATTAGGACATGGGCCATGGTGCCCCTCCTATTCTACCTTTTTATTTTGTCTCAGATTATGAGTCATTCAACATACACTTATGTGCAATCTACCAAATGCCTAACACATTGCTAGGCACTGAAGACACAGAGATGAATGCTTACTAGTCTCTGTGTCTGTAGAAGCAAATACATATGTACCTGCAGACTTCAGATGATCCACATAATGGAGATACACAAAGTATGTTAAAAAATAAATAAATAAATAAATAAATAAATAAATAAATAAAGTCTGAACCAGGCGCAGTGTCTCACGCCTGTAATCCCAGCACTTTGGGAGGCTGAGGCGTCACCTGAGGTTGGGAGTTCGAGACCAGCCTGACCAACATAGAGAGACCCTGTTTCTACTAAAAATACAAAATTAGCCAGGCATGGTGACGCATGCCTGTAATCCCAGCTACTCGGGAGGCTGAGGCAGGAGAATCATTTGAACCTGGGAGGTAGAGGATGCAGTAAGCCGAGATTGCGCCATTGCACTCCAGCCTGGGCAACAAGAGAGAAACTCCGTGTCAAAAAAAAAAAAAAAAGTCTGAAAGAGATTTCCCGTCCTCTTTTCGAAACCAGTGCCCTTGCTGAAGCCTGCATTGCCTCTTACTGTAGATATAGCAGGAAGTTGGGTTTTTTTATTGGTGTTGAAATGTATAGGTAAAACATAAATTCATGCCCATTGCAAAAAAAAAAATAAATTACAGAAATAATTAAAAAGTAAAAGCCTCTTACTCCACCTCTTTAATCCTACTCCTTTCCATAAACATAAATAACTGGACTGTTTACTGTTTAATAGGTACCCTTGAAGACCTTTTCTATTTATACATGTATACATTTATGTATATTTATGTAGATAGAAATAGTTTTTATACAAATGGGATTATACCATAAACGTGCTTCTTGCTTTTCTCACTTAATCATGTGTGTTTTCAATTTTTCCATGTCAATACATAATAGAATTACCTTATTCTTTTTAACTCCTAAATGGTATTCCATGTTTTGGAACTACCATAATTTATTTAGTTATTTTCCTGTTGAACATGTTGTAATTTACTTCCAGTTTTTTGTAATTGCAATCAATGCTGCAGTGAACTTTTGGCACATAGGTTTTAGTTATTTCTGCAAGTAAGTTTCTAGAAGTGGAAGTACTGAGTTAAGAGGTGTTTTTGTGAGATTATGCTAACTTACCCTTAAAAAAGACTGTACTTGGCCTGGCGCGGTGGCTCACACCTGTAATCCCAGCACTTTGGGAGGCCGAGGCGGGAAGATCACAAGATCAGGAGATCGAGACCATCCTGGCTAACATGGTGAAAGCCCGTCTCTACTAAAAATACAAAAAATTAGCCGGGCGTGGTGGCAGGCGCCTGTAGTCCCAGCTACTCAGGAGGCTGAGGCAGGAGAATGGTGTGAACCTGGGAGGCAGAGGTTGCAGTGAGCCAAGATTGCGCCACTGCACTCCAGCCTGGGTGACAAAGTGAGACTCCGTCTCAACAACAACAACAACAAAAAAGATTGTACTTGTTTACATTCCCATCTAATAGAGAATGAGAACATTCATTTACATAATGAGAATATTCATTACACATCTCACCAACACTGGATATTATCAGTTCCTTTAATTTTTGCAAATCTAATTAATAAAAAATGTATATTGTTCTTTTATAGATTTTCTGTGACTACTAGTGAAATTGAGCATGCTTTCATATATTTATAGATTATTTGTTCTGTGAATTGCCTGTTTATATTATTTGTCTGTTTCTCTGTTAGGTTGTCTTACTCTTTTTAGTTTGAAGATTCTCTCCATTACATTATGATATAAATTTTTTCTTTGTGATATGTGTTGCAAATATTTTTTCCTGGTCTATTGCTGGTCTTTACATTGTCTTACATCATACATAAGGTTTTAATTTTTGTTTCTTTTTTATTTATTTATTTGTTTATTTTTAGACCGAGTCTGGCTCTTGTCGCTGAGGCTGGATTGCAATGGCGTGATCGGCTGACTGCAACCTCAGCCTCCTCGGCTCAAGTGATTCTCCTGTCTCAGCCTCCCGAGTAGCTGGGATTACAGGCATGGGCCACCATGCCCAGCTAATTTTTGTATTTTTAGTACAGGTGGGGTTTCACTATGTTGGCCAGGGTGGTCTCAAACTCCTGATCTCATTATCTGCCCACCTGTGCCTCCCAAAGTGCTGGGATTACAGGCGTGAGCCACTGCGCCCAGCCTTAATTCTTCTGTCAGTCTTTTCTGTTATGGCTTCCGGAGTTTGTGTTTTGCTTAGGAAGGGTATTCCTACCCCCTAGAAGATGTTATATGTTTTAAATTTTCCTTTCAATAATTTGATAGTACATAGTGTGAATTAGGTTTATAACTTTAAGAGAATTTCCAGTAGTCCCAACACAATTAAATAGTCCATCGTCCTTTTCCTACTGATTTAAAATGCCAGGTTGTACATGGGTTTGTTTCTAAACTCTATTCTACTCCTTTGGGTTTTTGTTTGTTTGTTTGTTTGTTTGTTTTTTGAGACGGAGTCTCGCTGTGTCGCCCAGGCTAGAGTGCAGTGGCGCATCTCGGCTCACTGCAAGCTCCGCCTCCCAGGTTCACTCCATTCTCCTGCCTCAGCCTCCCGAGTAGCTGGGACTACAGGTGCCCACCACCACGCCTGGCTAATTTTTTTGTATTTTTTTAGTAGAGATGGGGTTTCACTTTGTTAGCCAGGATGGTCTTGATCTCCTGACCTCGTGATCCGCCTGCCTTGGCCTTCCAAACTGCTGCGATTACAGGCATGAGCTACTGCGTCCAGCCTCTACCTTCTTATTACCTTTCCTTTTTCTTTGTCTCAGTAGTTTTTGTCCTCATAATTTTCTTGACTGCTTTTATACATTTCTTCTCCCAGGTTAACTTTAGAATAAATTTGTCAGTTCCATAAAATATAAGTATTTTGATCAGAAACTCATTAAATTTATAGTTTAATTTGAGTTTCATCCAGGAACATGATGTATTCCTCATTTATGTTTGTCTTCTTTTAATGTCTTTCAATAAAGTTTACAATTTCTTCTTATAAATCTTGAACATATTGGTGAGTTTAGTCACATGTATTTTACAGTTTGCTTGCTATTGTACATCTTCCACCACATCTTTCTATTTGGTTATAGTTAGTGTATAGGAAAAGGATTAATTTTTGTGGCTGATCTTTTATCAAGCCTTTACAAAAATATAGTATTAGTTTTAAATTTTACAGTTCTTAGATTTTCTAAGTTGAAAATTAAATCACTTGTAAATACTGATGGTTTTATGTATTTCTTTGTGATGGTCTTCTTTCTTTTTCTTGTCTTATTGCTCTAGTTAGGACTTCCAGTGCCATATTTAGTAGTTGCAACTATATCAATGAAAGCAGCCATCTTTATCTTGTTCCTGACTTCGATAGGTATGGTGAATATTCTTAACAAATTAAATAAATTTTCTTCTATTACTGGTTTTGTGAGAGTTTTACATTTTTTTATTTTGTTTTTCATTTGTTTGCCTGCTTGCCTCTTAAAATCAGGAATGAATATTAAAATATGTAACTTTTTGAAGGATCTTTTCATGGTGATCATGAGGTTTTACCTCCTGTAAACTGTTAGTGTAGTGTATTATATTAATAGATATCTAAATACAGAACCATCCCCTGCATTACTAAATAAATTTTATCTAGTCATGAAAACTGTTTTTTAAGAACAGTTAAGTCTAAGATATTTGCATTTATGTTCTTAAGTAAGCTAATAGTCTTCTTTATTTATGCTATCTTTGTCTGTTTTTTATATTGGAGCAATATTAGTTTAGTGCTGTGGTTCTCAAACTTTTGGTCTCAGGACCCATTTGTCATCTTAAAAATTATTGAGGCTCCACAGAGAACTTTGTTTATGTCGGTTACCTATCAATGTTAGAAATTAAAACGGAGAAAATTTTAAAACAAGAATATACAAGCATGCATTTTGTTATTAATAGTTGCCAGAGCAATGCATCATCACATGGTATTCCATTAGCCTCTGGAAAACACTGTACACTTGTATGAGAGAATGAGGGAAAGAGTCAAAACATCTTAGTATCATTATCAAAATAGTTTTGGGTGTGTAGACTCCCAGATAAGTCTCAGAGATCTTCACATATCCCTAGCCTACAATCTGAGATCTGCTGATATGGCAAAATGAGTTTAGCATTCTTCCTATGTACTAAAATAAGTAGCATAGAAATTATGTATGTGTTGAAGGTAGACCTCATCTGTAAATTATTTGAAACTGATGGTTTTTGGAATGGTATATCCATTTCCGCTACAGTTAATGGTCTACTCAGGTTTTGTATCTCTTCTTGGGTCAATTTGTAAATTTATGTATACCTGGAAAATCACGGAATTTCATGTAGATTTTCATTTTTTAAGAATAAAGTCATGCTTACATTACAGTTTTTAGATTTTCTATTGAAAATTAAATCTCCCTTTTTTTTCCTTCTAATACTGTTTACCTGTGTATTTTCTCTTTTATTCTCATTTGGATTTGCCTTAGGTTTAACTATTTTATTGCTATGTTAACGTGTTAATGTGTTTTAAAGAACAGTTTTTGGTATGATTACTCAAGTTTATTGTTTTTTGTTTGTTTTTCAGTCTATACTAATTCATTTATTTTGGTGGGTTTTTTTTTTAAGTCAGATTTATTGAGGTATAATTTTTATATAGTAAAACTTACCCTTTACAGTGTATACTTCTGTGAGTTTTGACAAACGCATATAATCATTTAACTACCACCACAGTCAGGGCATAGAAGAGTTCTACCACCCTCAAAAATTCCTTCATTCCCCTTTGTAGTCAGCCTCTTCTCTGATCCCCAGCTCCTCCTGGCATCTTGTTTCCTGTTTTGGTAGTCTCTTCCATTTTATTTCTGAGTAGTATTCCATTATGTGGATATACCACCATTTGTTTATGCATTCACCAGTCAAAGACATTTAGATTGTTTCCAGTTTGAGGCAGTTATGAATAAGGCTACTATAAATCTTTGCCAACAAGTTTTTGTGCAAACATGTTTTCTTTATCCTTGAGTAAAGAACAATGAGCAGAATTCCTGGGTTAAATGGTAAGTATAAGTTTAAATTTATAAGAAATTGCCAAGCCATTTTCCTGTCATTCTCTGTTAACTGGATTTGCTTACTATTTGTTTTGCTCTTTCCTTTGCTTCTGTCAAATCTCTGTTTTTGGGATGTGAGTTTAGACTCCTTACTATGATTCCCTTTAGTGAAGGCGTAGTATACACCAAAATGCCTCAAGCACAAAATGCCACGAAGGACACCTCAGTGACAGGATGGGAAAATGGAGTCATAGGAGGGAGAGGAGAAAAATAAGAAAGAGAAAAATGGAGAACAAAAGAGGGGGAAGAAAAGAAATGAAAGTAAAATTATGCGTAGGAAGGGAGTGGTGAGTGCATAGAGCTAGCCGTGAGACTTTCTAATAGTCTTGTTGCCAGTCTCCTGGGGGCTCATGGGGCTCTCAAAGAAAAACTTATGGGATGGAAAAAAATGTGGTAGGGATTTAATAACTATTCGATTAACTGATTGATTAAATCATTAAGGAGCTTGGTATTTTAAGTAGGTTATAAGAAACAAGTTTGTTAGAACTGCAAAGGCATGAACTGGAGACAGTAAAAACATTGAAAACCACATGGAAAGATGAATAAGTTGAGCAAGAAGAACCCTAAAAACTAATTTAATGGTCTGGAATAAGAAGAGGGGTTGGCACTGGAGATAATCAACTAGTCATAAAACTATATAAATATAACACAGATTGTTTTGGAATAAACATGGGAACTTCGTGAAGATCAAGGGTGACCGTCTGAGTTCTCTAGCTCTAGCACATGCCATCTGTCCCTCATTGACACCTGAGCCATCTCAGAACACCCTGGGGCCAGACAGCCAAGTGATGAGGAAGGAGTGGTACTGAGGGAGTGGAAGCTTTGGGGTGGGAGTAAGGGTTAGATTAAATGCCCCCAAAGAGCCCTCTAGCTTTCAGATCTTGTAATTCTTGTGAAAATATTGCTAGAGTGTCATATTCCTAGAATAAGGATTCTCTTAATTTGGAGAAAGGCCCTAAGACCTGCAAGGGGAAAGAATACACAAAAGCTATCAGGTAATCCAAGCCAAGACAATTACCATTAGTCTCTGGAGGTGTTTAATTTAGGAAAGAAAGAAGTTCCTTTCCACTGAAGAATTCATGGAATTATTTGGTTACCAAGGGTCCAATGTTCCTATTATGAAGTAAGGTAACTGCATGTTGTCAGAGAAGGAAAAAGTGGTGGCAGGACAGATGTCTTTTCCCTTCAGATTATATGAATTTTGTGCACAGCTTTAACATTACATTAACTATGACTTTAGTCCTTCCATTACAAGAAAGGTCATTCACTTCTCAGAGTGCTGGAAAGCCCATGGAGTTGAGATACTATATAAGTGTCATGTGAGAAATGACACTAAAAAGTTGCACTATTTAAGAAACGTTTATTAAGGACCTACTAAGTACTGGGAACTGTTTTAGGCACTGGAAATACAGCAGTGAACAAAACATACCAAGTCCCTGTCCTTGAGGAGCTTCCTAAGTTTTGGTGGGAGCACATGGGGTCAAGGAAGGCTTAAGAAAGGAGTGACATTTGCTGCACTTCCGATCTGTGGTCTACGTGGCAGCCAGAAGATTTCTAAAATCACAAACCTGAAAACGTTGTTCCCTTGCTTAGGTCTCACCAATGGCTCCCTTTTGCTTTTCTGATGAAGATTGAAGTTGTATTGCCATGGCCTGCAGAGTCCTGCAGGGTCTGACCCTCTCCTTCTCTGGCCTCATACCCCTCTGTCTCTTCCATCTGGGGTGGGACACTGCAATCCCACTACACTGGACTTCTTTCAGTTTCTCCATCATGTCGCCCCTCCTTCTGCCCCAGTGTCTTAGCATCTGCTGTTCCCTGGATCTGGAACACATGTGCCCCCAACCCCTCTTGCTCCTACCTATCCCCAACTGCCACCAGTCTTGCCCAGTTACACCCACTTATCCTTCAGCTGTAGCTCCAATGTTAATTCCTCAGACTTTTCCCAACTGTTTCCCCTTCCCTGCAAACTGTATATACTCTCCCAACACCCTCCCAACACCCTACCTTCCTCTCTCCTCTTCCTCCTCTTCTAAACAAATGAACACAAAAATAAATATAAAATAGTAAATTGAGATAAATGCTTCAAAGGAAAAGAATAGCTTATCATAACATTTTAACAGGGAAACATCACTTTATATATATTATAGATATATATTAGTTCATTCTTCACTCAGTAGGTGCCCAGAACTATTTGTTGAATGAATGAAAAAATGAATGAAAAAAATTATGAGTAAGATTTCTCCAATTAGAGAGGGAGTGAAGATAATTCCAGGCAAAGAAAATGACAGTCAAAGATACTGAAGTATGAATGAAGTAACTGGCGGATGACTAGAAATACAGGCAAGAGGGACTGGCTCCTTTACAATCAGATGGTAAAGGTAGGCGGGATGCTACTTATAACCCTGGATTTTTTTTTTCTGGTTGTGAGTAGGGGTCAATGGTGGAAATTAAAAGTAAGCAAGGAAGTGTTATATTTAGATCTGCATTTTAGGAAGATAGCTGATTCTTCCCCTAGGGCTGTTCCATGTCTGAAATTTTAAATTCTGAAACAGAGAAGTCCTTCTCATTCAGCACTGCTACTAGGTTGATTAATCAAAGTCAGTTAAAGTAGTACATCATAAAAAGTACCACATATGAGGGGCCGGGCGCGGTGGCTCAAGCCTGTAATCCCAGCACTTTGGGAGGCCGAGATGGGCGGATCACGAGGTCAGGAGATCGAGACCATCCTGGCTAACACGGTGAAACCCCGTCTCTACTAAAAAAATACAAAAAACTAGCCGGGCGAGGTGGCGAGCGCCTGTAGTCCCAGCTACTCGGGAGGCTGAGGCAGGAGAATGGCGTGAACCCGGGAGGCGGAGCTTGCAGTGAGCTGAGATCCGGCCACTGCACTCCAGCCTGGGCAATAGAGCGAAACTCCGTCTCAAAAAAAAAAAAAAAAAAAAAAAAAAAAAGTACCACATATGCCACATATATACTTTCAACATTGCATTCTAACTTAGACGACAGAAATGCACAACCACTTGCTAGTCTTTGGGTAGAGTGTCAGGGCCTTTTATCAAGTGTGGAGTTCTTGATTCTTGAACAACCATATCTATATCGACTTGTCTATGGATTTTGGCTTCAGCTTCTTTACAGTAGAACAAGAAAACCAGGTGTGATGGCTCACACCTGTAATCCCAGTGCTTTGGGAGGCTGAAGTGGGAGGATTGCTTGAGCTTAGGAGTTTGAGACCAGCCTGGGCAACATAGCAAGACCCTCCCTCTACACAAAATAAAAAATAAAAAATGAAAAAGTTAACTGGGCATGGTGTACGCACCTGTAGTTACAGCTACTCAGGAGGCCGAGGTGGTAGGATCACTTGAACCCAGGCGTTACAGTGAGCTATAATCACACCACTGTACTCCCAGCCTGAGCAGCAGAGTGAGATACCGTCTCTTAAAAAAAAAATAGAACAAGAAACTTAAATATTCTTATGAAAGAGCCTCTGCACAGACTCCACTGTTAGGATTTTTTCCAGTTTTTTTTTACGTGATACCATAATGGTTAGGACAGTCTCTTAAGCCAGACCGCCTGGGTTCAAATCCTGGATGTACCATTTCCTAACTTGGGTAAGTTGCTTAGCCTTTTTGTGCCTCAGTTTCCTCAGTAACCACTTCAGAGAGTTATTGTGAGGATGAAATAACTATTGTATACAAAGCCTTAGTGTACTGCCTGACATATAGTAAACATTCAATAAATGTTAACTGTTTTCTAGTTGTCTCACCCACACCCAATTCAATAGCACTTAAAAAACAGATTTACCTTTATGAAACTTCCCAAAGTATTTGATTTAGTGTTCTTAGAAACAACAATTGTCTTTCTTTTTGCACGATTGGTTTACATAATGTTTAATTAAATTATGTAAACACAATAACTACTACCACAGGAATAAAGAAATTTTGAAACAATCACAATGACTTACACTCAGCTGGTAAAAATGGAAGTAGTGAAGTAGTATATGTGTGTGGAAGAGAGTGGCCTGCCAGCCAGGAACATTCAGAGCACCGTGTCCATTAACTAGAATGTATTACAGCAGGAATGGAAAGTTTTAGTTAACCCAGTAGGTCGGTAGGGAAGAGGCTGGGTAAGAGAGCATCCACTCTTGGACAATAGCCTCTACCTTCCGGCTTCCTCTCTCCCTTGCTCCCATTATAACTGTGCTTTCATCTCATTGACTGCCTAGACCCAAGTCAGACCTTTAATGTCCCCGAGCACCAAAAAAGAGAATGTTCCCTTATGTAATTTAAAATGAAAACAATACTAACTTGTAAAATAAGTGTAAGGAAGTTCAATAAATTTCTGACTTTTACCGTGGTGATTCTTTTGGTGATTTTTTTTTTTTTTAATTTTAAGGTTTTTCTAAAAAGATGTTGTGGGGGAGGGTTCACTTTGCTTTTTGGATGCCCGAAGAATGTGTTTATCTATTGAGTAATCCAGCACCGCCTTTGACACTTCTATTTCTTCCTAATCTCTCAGCCTTCTCCCAGAATTACTTCCTTTCCTACTGAGCCTACATCTCATGATCCGTCACTTTTAAATGCTCTCTTGCCAATGTCTTCCACCCAATTTCCTTACACACTTGTCTTTACACAGAACCCAGCTAATAAACCCCCCAAAACTGGGTATGCTGCATTTGCGATAACTTTGTAGCTTCTGGGTTAAAATGTCTAAAAGGTAGTTGGACACAAAATCTGAAACCCAGGAAACAACGTAAGGGTAGATAAAGGAATCTGTGAATCTTCAACAAAAAAATGGGATTTGATCCTGTGCAGGTGGGCCACATGGCCAAAAAAGGGCATGTAGAGTAGGAAGAACAAGAGCTGGGCTATGAACTCTGGGAACACCACTGTGTAAGGGGTAGGTGGAGCGGAACTGCCGATGAAAGAGGGAATATCCACATGCAAGGAAGCCTGAATCCAAGGAAGGAGAGCTTCAAGAAGGAGTGGTTATGGATGTCAAGTGTATTAAAGAGGTGAGGTCAGATTAGACAATGCCTAGCACCTAGTAGGTTCTCAGTGCATACTTGCTAACTGATGGATTCACCAAGACCGCAACAGTCAGGACGTCATTGATGATCTTGGTGCTTAGTTTGAGTTTTCCTAAAAGTGGGCCCTGAGACAATTAGTCTGTTTGAAAGATGAAGAACACTGGTGTGTGTGGGAGAGGGGGATGAACAGGGAGGGGACGGCCAGTAAAGGGTGAGTCAAGCCAGCAGCCACCGTGGGCAGTTACAGCCTAATCCATGGGGAAAGCCCTGGAAGTCATGCAGAACACCCACCTCATCGTTCCTCTCTCATGGGGTGAGGGAGCTCTTTCAGGTCATTGGTTGAGGGCTGTTCTTAGAGGGCACTAATTCACTGACATTTCCAGCCTGCTGCTTGGGCAGGAGAACAGACCCCGGCTGTGAGAGAAATCCCTCAGGCGAATGAATGCAGGTACCAGCAGCTGGAAGCCTGGGCTTCACTGAAGTAGTAAGGGCAGGGGATGCAGGTAGAGCAGTGACATCCCCTAACACCTGGTACCTGCGGTTTCACTGGCAGAAGCTAGACTGCTGTAGAGCAGTAGGAAATTGGAAGTGAGAAGTGGAGGAAATGGGTGTAGGTAACTATTTCAAGATGTTTGGCTGAAAAAATAAGATAAAAGATATGTCAGTAGGCTGACTCTGCAAAGGGTAGGAAAGAACGGGGTAAAACGGGAGATTGGACCCTCCCGGTGCTGTTCATTGAGGGTTCTCACAACACTTCCCTGTTTTTAGTTAGGGGAGAGGAGGTCAGCTGCACTAACCACTTCTAACTTCAGGATCCTCTTTTAGCTTCCCCAGACTAGTGCCCAGTGTTTCCTCTGCTAGACTTTGGGTCCTGGGTTCCCCAGCTAAAGAGGCCCTGCTGGGACAGCCTCACATGCTAGCAATTCTAAGCCTGAAATGCCAGAGGAATAGCTTGAATATAGCTGCAGAGTAGACAGGGACACATGTGGAAGATGGTGGCTAGATTCTGAACCCTAGGAGAACCACAAGGTCAGAGGAGACCTTCTGAGGGGTCTGACGCTGCTGAGGGACTCCTTGCATTCCTGGCCTTCCCCCTCCCCTGTCAGCACATCGGAATAATAGGTTTGGTTTGGGTTTAACAGACCTGCCCCCTAGAAGGAACCTTCCTGGGACATTCATCTAAATATAACTCTTTGATGTCTCTCTCTTAGCTAAAGCTTAAGCTCACGGGGGCAGGGATGGTGTTCATTTCAGCACAATTGTATCCCTAGTGTCTGGTGCCTAGTCAGTACTCAATAAATATTGCATATTTAATGCAAAAATACCCAGCAATAGGTAATGCTGTCTATTGATGGTGCCTACACCAAGAAAAAGATAAAACCAGGATTTTTATCCTTCTAGAAGTGGATTTTTTTATGCAGTTAATGAATTTAAACTTCCAGGTCCCTTACTTGCATGAACTCCTTTCAAGACCCTGGAGGAGGCCTTAGCAATATTTTTACATGGTTATATTTTTTCACTTTGCAAAAATAAAATACTTTAATCAAAATTGAGACTACTGTTTTCCCTTCAAGTTCATACTTCCCCTCCTGGAGTGGCGTTGGAGTGGCCATGGATGTTTTGGTGATCTGTTTCAGGAGAAGCTGAGTTGGGAGTATATTTTATATTTAGTTTATTTGAGTATATTTTATATTTAGTTTATGCATCTGTTTATGTGGTTTGCAGTCTCTTCTGTGCATTTAACTTACTGTTGGCTGTCCTGGTGTATAAATGACTTCAGGAGTACTGCTGCTGCCCACTCTGCTAATTAACTGGGTCAGGTCATGAAGGTGCATGATCAGAGCTTGTCAGGGGACATGAATGTGTCCTATGATGCTCTGCAATGGAAGAGAAACAAGGCTTAAAATGTATGGATCCAGAAACTAGTCCTCACATATGTAAAATTGTAAGTGGAAATTTTGGTTCTTATTAATGGCTGGTCAAAACAAAACGTTGCACCTGTCAGGAGTACATCTTAATGCAGTGTATACAATTGTAAATGTATCCTTTTTTTTCTTTTTCCTTTTTCTTTTTTTTTTTTTTTTTGAGCCAGAGTCTTGCTCTGTTGCCCAGGGTGGAGTGCAGTGGTGCAATCTTGGCTCACTGTGACCTTCGTCTCCCAGGTTGAAGCTCTTCTCCTGCCTCAGCCTCCCAAGTAGCTGGGATTACAGGTGTGCACCACCATGCCCAGCTAATTTTTTTTTTCTTGTATTTTTAGTAGAGACAGGGTATCACCATGTTGGCCAGGCTCATCTCAAACTCCTGCTCAAGTGATCTGCTTGCCTTGGCCTCCCAAAGTGCTGGGATTACAGGTGTGAGCCACCATACCTGGTGTGTGTGTGTGTGTGTGTGTGTATATATATATATATATATATATATATATATATACACATATATATATATATATATATACACATATATATATATATATATAAATGGGAATCACGTGAAATGGAATTTATTAAAATTCCTGTGTTTATGGTGCATAAGCCTGTAGCAATACTACTAACAATGAGTGCATTCTTATGTGAAGTTATATACACATCTCCAAGATATTGACATCACCAAAGGTAACAGAAAACTCATAATTATGTCACTGTAACCAGGACACCAATAATAAACTGTGAAAGAGTATCAATAAAGTCCGAGAATATTAAGGAAAATTCCAAAGGCCATGAAATCTTACAACTCCTATATGAAAGAAACTTGATAGAGGTTTCCCTAAATTTCACATTAATCCTTAACATTTATATAACAGTACTAGTAAGGAGTTTTGAGGTGGAAAGAAATTCTCTAAGCTATCAGTTATAAACAAATTTTGGTCAACAATGGTAGAAGAAAGACAGGATTTTCTATTTTCTTTATAGAAAAATGAAGTATAGATACTTCAGAATTGTTCATATGAAGAGTCAGAGTCCATAGCTTAGAAAATACAAGAAAGGCCGGATGCAGTGGCTCACGCCTGCAATCCCAGCGCTTTGGGAGGCCAAGGCCGGCGGATCACAAGGTCAGGAGATCGAGACCATCCTGGCTAACACAGTGAAACCCCGTCTCTACTGCAAATACAAAAAATTAGCCGGGCGTGGTGGCGGGCACCTGTAGTCCCAGCTACTCAGGAGGCTGAGGCAGGAGAATGGCGTGAACCCAGGAGGCGGAAGTTGCAGTGAGCCAAGATTGCACCACTACACTCTAGCCTAGACGACAGAGCAAGACTCCGTCTCGAAAAACAAAAAAAGAAAATACAAGAAAGGTGTGGCGGGCAGATCACCTGAGGTCGGGAGTTTGAGACTAGCCTGACCAACGTGGAGAAACCACGTCTCTACTAAAAATAAAAAGTTAGCCAGGCATGGTGGCACATGCCTGCAATCCCAGCTCTTGGGAGGCTGAGGCAGGAGAATCGTTTGAACCCGGGAGGCAGAAGTTGCGGTGAGCTGAGATTGCGCCATTGTACTCCAGCCTGGGCAACAAGAGCAAAACTCTGTCTCAAAAAAAAAAAAAGAAAAAAAAAAAAAGAAAAAAAGAAAAGAAAAAGGAAAGAAAGAAAAAAAAAGAAAATATAGGAAATAAGCACTTAGAAGTATATTAATTAATTTAAAATTATGTTATTGGAATATTTTTGTGATGGTTCTCATTTTCCTCAACCTTTAAAACTTTGTAATTGTTGTGAAATGATTTGTCATTCTAATAAATACTCACTTTTGAACCTAATTTTATATTTGTAATTTTGTTTGTTTTTTTTTTAAAGGGTCCTCAAAGTGGTATATGCTAAGCTTCGGATGCCACAGAATGGGAATCTGCCCTATATCCCCCTTATCTGCCTGGCTTTAGGTGGTTTGGGATGTGAAGCAGTATCATCTTTTGAGTCCAAACTGTAGACAATTGGTGTGTAATTGGCTTCCATGTAGACATTTTAGATGTCTCTTGACCTCTGTCTTTGTTTGTAGAATAACTTGAGTTTCCAGAATTAACCAGGAGCTGAGAACCACTCCCTTCTAATTCACTCATGGAGTTTGATCTTTAATCTTCCCAAGACTCCTCATTCTAGACTCACCCTGAGCCCAGGCTCCAGGGACAGATTCCTTCTTTTTCCATAGGGTGACCTCTAGAATGGAGACAGTTGAAGAGGAGAGGAAGAGGGTCACATGTGTGCAGAATTCTAATTTGGTGATTCTTTGGAGGGGTGCCTCCTAATTGGTTCAGTTGGTATATCTTGCAGAGAAATCTGACAGAAATAAGAAAGGAGGGGGCATACTATGAACAGTTGCAGAAAATAGGGATATTTAACCTAGAGAAAAGATACCACTTTTAGAGGCCTATATCAGCAGCTCTTGCCACAACAACATTGTATAACAAACTTACTCAGAATTCAGTGTCATAGATGATGGATATATATTTCCTGAGTGTACAGTTGTATAGATCACCTGAGATTCAGCTAGTCTAGGCTGAGCTCAGATGGGCCTGACTCTAAGCTGTGGGTTAGGTCCAGGTCTGTTCCATGTGTCCTTTAATGTTCTTGAACCAGCAGCTACCAGAGGCATGTTCTTCTCATGGTGGGAGGCAGGAGCCCAAGAGACCAAGGCCGACTTTGCATGCGCATCTTTTTCTTTTTCTTTTTTTTGTGCATATCTAAAATCTCTACTTGCATTATATCTGCTAACATTCCACTGGTTAAAGGAAATCGATGGCCAAGCCCAAAGTCAGAGGGTAGGAATGTCACTTCATCCTGCTTTGAAGACTAAGCAAGTCATATGAGCAAAGCACATCTGTGTGGCAGAGAAGATGGGAGGTGGAGGAATGAAGGGAATGGATATTTGATGAACTAATATGCCACAATAGCTATCATATCAAAGAAAGAGCAACTTCCCTCATTTCCCTGTCAGTCCTCAACCCACGGAAACCTATCCTCACTCCCCACTCTTACCAAAATCATTCTCTTACTGACTGCCTCATTCCATCTAGAATCTGATTTCTCTTCTTCATTCTTACTACATTACTTGCCTAGATTGCCGCTACAGCCTGCTAACTGCTCTCCTTGTCTCTGGTGTCGTCCTTTCCTGATTCATCATCCACAGAGCTGCCAGCTATTATCGGTATCTCATCAGCATCCACATCATCATTATTGTTACCTATTTTGCATTATACTTACTGGTTTATGTGCCTGGCTCCTTCATTATACTGAGAGTTTCTGGATGGCAAGAACTGTGTTTTATTTACCTTTGAATCTCCAGCACCTTACGCAGGGTCTGACACGTAGTACAACTTCAATAAATTAATATGAAAAGAAAGAATCAAAGAAAGGAGATGGGGTTTCAGTTCAAGTCTGCTTGACCTGAAAACCCATACTGTTTCTACACTATCATAATATATCTTTAGTCACAAATGTGTTGCTGATAAAAATAAGGATACAGCTCAAACCCTCCCACTGCGACACCAGTGGAAAAGCAGGTTACTAAATCTAGATTAACTAAAGATTCCTTCTCCTATAATCACAATAATCCTTCCCAATCCTAATTCCTCTAAAATGGAAAGGCCTAGAAGCCATAAAAAATTTTAATGGCCATAAATGTATTAAATATATAAAAAGATGCTCAACTTTACTCTTAGATAAATCCATGTGCCATTTTTTTTTAAATGGACCCTCACTATATTTCAGAAGCTGGCCTCAAACTCCTGGGTTGAGGGTGATCCTTCTGCCTCAGCTTCCTGCGTAGCTGAGATTATAGGCATGCACCACCACACCTGGCTGTGATATGCCATTTTTTACCTATCAGATTGGCAGAGATCAAAAAGATTTTAATAGTGCACAAGTGTACCTTAGAGATGTTGAAGATCCAGTTCCAGACCACCACAATAAGGCAAATATCACATCAAAGCGAGTCACATGAACTTTTGGTTTTCCAGTGCATATAAAAGTTACGTTTATGCTATGTTGTAGTCTATTAAATGTGCAATAGCATTATGTCTAAAAAACAATGTACACACCTTAATTTTAAAATATTTCATTGCTAACAAATGCTAATGATCATCTGAGCCTTCAGCAAATCATATTTTTGCTAGTGGAGAGTTTTGCCTTAGTGTTGATGACTGCTGACTGATCACGGTGTCAGGCATAGCTGTAGCAATTTCTTAAAATGAGACAACAATGATGTTTGCCACATTGACTCTGTTTTTATGAAAGATTTCTCTGTCGCATGTGATGCTATTTGATAGCATTTTACTCACAGTAGAACTTCTTTCAAAATTGTAGTCAATCCTCTCAAACCCTGCAGCTACTTTATCAACTAAGTTTATGTAAGATTCTAAGTTCTTTGTTGTCATTTCAGCAATGTTCACAACATCTTCACCAGGAAGTGGATTCTATTTTAAGAAACTACTTCGTTTGCTCATCCATAAGAAGCAACTCCTCATCCAGTCAGGTTTTCTTATGAGATTGTAGCAATTCAATTACATCTTCAGGCTCCACTTATTGTAATTCTCACTATTTTGACCACATTCACAGTTACTTTCTCCACTAAGGTCTTGAAACCCTCAAAGTCACCCATGAGGGCTGGAATTAACTTCTTCCAAATTCTTGTTAATATTGATATTTTGGCCCCCTCCCATGAATCATGACTCTTCTTAATGGAATCTAAAATGATGAATCCTTTCCAGAAGATTTTCAATTTACTTTGCCCAGATCCATCAGAGGAATTACTATCTATAGCAGATATAGCTTTACAAAATGTATTCGTTAAGTAGTAAGACTTGAAAGTTGAAATTACTCCATGATCCATGGGCTGTAGAATGGATGTTGTGTTAGCAGGCATGAAAACAACATTCATATTCTTGTACATCTCCATCAGAGCGCATGGGTGACCAGGTGCATTGTCAATGAGCAGAAATATTTTGATAGGAATATTTTTATTTTAGCAGTAGATCTCAACAATGGGCCTAAAATATTATGTAAACCATGCTATAAACAGATGTGCTGTCATCATGGCTTTGTTGTTCCATTTATAGAGCACAGGCAGAATAGATTTAATTCTTAAGGGCCCTAGGATTTTTGGAATGGCAAATGAGCACTGGCTTCAACTTTAAGTCACCAAGTGCATTGTGCACCTAACACGGTCAACCTGTCCTTTGAAGCTTTGAGGCACTGACTTCTTCTCTCAAGCTTTGAAAGCTCTGGATGGCACCTTCCAATATAAGGCAGTTTCATCTACGTTGAAAATCCATTGTTTAGTGCAGCCACCTTCTTCAATTATCTTAGTTAGATCTTCTGGATAACTTGCAGCTTCTCCATCAGCACTTGCTACTCCACCTTGTAATTTTCTGTTATAGAGATACTTTCTTTCCTTAAACGTCATGAGGCAACCTCTGCTAGCTTCAAACTTTTTCTTTTTCTTTTCTCTTTTCTTTTAAGATGGAATTTCGCTCTTGTTGCCCAGGCTGGAGTGCAGTGGCACAATCTCAGCTTACTGCACCCTCCGCCTCCCGGGTTCAAGCGATTCTCCTGCCTCAGCCTTCCGAGTAGCTGGGATTACAGGCATGCGCCACCATGCCTAGCTAATTTTGTATTTTTAGTAGAGACAGGGTTTCTCCACGTTGGTCAGGCTGGTCTCAAACTCCCGACCTCAGGTGATCCGCCCACCTTGGCCTCCCAAAGTGCTGGGATTACAGGCGTGAGCCACCGCGCCCGGCTGCTTCAAACCTTTCTTCTGCAGCTTCCTCACATCTCTCAGCCTTCATAGAATTGAAGAGAGTTAGGGCCTTGGTCTGGATTAGGCTTTGGCTTCAGGGAATGTTGTGGCTGATCTTCTATCCAGACCACTAAAACTTTCTGTCAGCAATAAGACTGTTTCATTTCTTATCATTCATGTGTTCACTAGCATAGCATTTTTTATTTCTTTTAAGAACTTTTCCTTTGCATTCACAACTTGGCTAACTGTTCAGCACGAGAGGCCTGGCTCTCAGCCTGTCTCAGCTTTTGACATGCCGTCTGTACTAAGCGTAGTCATTTCCAGCTTTTGATTAAAGTGAGAGATGTGTGGCTCTTCCTTTCACTTGAACATTGAGAGCTCTTTGTAGGGTTATTAATTGGCCTAATTTCAATATGGTTGTGTCTCAGAGAATAGGGAGGCCCAAGGAAAGAGATAGGGAAATAGCCGGTTGGTGGAGCAGTCAGAACACACACAATATTTATTAAGTGTGCCATCTGATACGAGTGTGGTTCATGGCACCCCAGATCAATTACAATAGTAACATCAAAGATCAAGAATTACCAAAATGTGACACAGACACAAAGTGAGCACAGGCTGTTGAAAAAAATGGCACTGATAGGTTTGCTGAACACAGGGTTGCCACAAACCTTCAATTTGTAAAAAACATAATGTCTACAAAGTGCAATAAAACAAGGTATGCCTGTACTAGTGAAAGATGTGGAAAGAGACATTCGCATATATTGCTAATGAGAGTGCAAATTGGTTCAACCTCTATGGAGGGCAATTTGGCAGTATCAGTCAGCTCTTCCTGTACTGATATGGAAAGGTCTCTGATATATCTTGTGTCGTAAGTGAAAATGCAAGATGTGGAAGCGGAGTGCATTATTACCTTTTGTGTGTGTTGTAGGAAGATAAACAGCTATACATATAAGTTGTTATTGCTTAGGCAAGCCCTGGGAAGATATACAAGAAACTTTAATAGTACTTAACGTTTGGGGAGGGGAATTGAGCTGGAAAACAAGAGTGAAGGAAGATTTATTTGTCCTTATATAATCTTTTGTATCTTTTAAATTTTGTTCCATGTAGAATAGAATTGTTTAGGCCAGGTGCAGTGGCTCATGCCTATAATTTCAGCACTGTGGGAGGCTGAGGCAGGTGGATTGCTTGAAGTCAGGAGTTTGAGACCAGCCTGGCCATCATAGTGAAACTCGGTCTCTACAAAAAAATACAAAAAATTAGCCGGGCATGGTGGCACACACCTGTGATCCCAGCTACTTGGGAGGCTGAGGCACAAGACTTGCTTGAGCCTGGGAGGCAGAGGTTGCAGTGAGCCAAGATCACACCACTGCACTCCAGCCTGGGCAACAGAGTGAGACTCCGTCTCAAAAAAAAAAAAAAAAAAAAAAGAATAGAATTGTTTAGATGCCAAAAACAATATTAGAAAGAAGATCAACAACAAACTGGAAAACACATTTACAACATAATATGACAAAGGGCTAATTTCTTTAATCTACAGAGAGTTTATAAATCAGTCTAAAAATTAACAGAAGAGGGTAAAGGATATGAGAACTCGTTTTAGAAAGAAATACAAATGGCCAATCATCATATGAAAAAGATGCCTAACTTATGTATTATTAAAGGAAAGAAAACCCACAGGGAATCCTTTGGAGAAGAATTGAACTCTATTATTAGATGTGTTTAAGTAGAGAATAAATGACCCATTATTAAGGTTGTTGTTAAGGAGTTTCTTTCAATCATCTGATAAAGGAAAGGTTTCCAACATCTGAGGGAACTAATTCCTTCCAATCCTTAGGTCTTTAATTCTTTATGGTACCCAATGGCGGTGTATAGATAAGGCCAGGCAAGCCAGCCTAAGAAAAGGAAGGGAAGGAAAATAATAGAAGTTCACCTAGAAAGCACAAATCTCAGAAATGGAAGGGATCTTGGAGTTCATTTTTCAAACCTCCCTGCTAATACATTTCCTCTTGGGACACAGTCCCAGATCTGCCACTTAACACCACTGAGCAAGTTTATTGGTATATTATTCACTCATTCACTAAATATTTACTGAGTCCCTTCTATGTGTGAGGCACAGTCCCTGTCCTCATGGAAACAGGCATTAATCAAATGCAAAATTGCAACTGTAGCAGGCACTATGAAGAAGAATTATGCAGTGCTATGACAGCCCGAGTATGATATGACCCAGACAAAAATTTTAGGAAAGTTGTACTGATTAGGATGAATAGGCATTTAGGCAACAGAGAGGAAGAACACTAGGCAGAGGCAATCGCAGGTGCAAAGGCCCTACCAGTAGGGATCACGACAAGCACTAGGTTGGAAAAGACGGAAAATAGTATGAAAGTGTGGTACGAGGTGAGGTTGCAGAGTCTGACATTAAGGGGTTCTTACTCTAAGAACAATGGGAATCCCTTAAAGGGTTTAAACGGGATGAAGGGGTAAAGGACACATCCTGATCAGATTCAGATTCTGAAACTATGACTCTGGCTGCAGAGTAGAGAATGGATTGCAGGGAGACAAGAGCAGATGTGCAGAGGTGAGTAAGGAGGCAGATAAAGTAGACAGGAGATGATGGGTGCTTAGACGAGCATGTAGAGCAATGCGGACATATGTGAGAGATGTTTAGGAAGTAAAAGTGGTAAGACTTGATGATGGGTTCCATCTCGAGAGTGGCAAAGAGGAAGGAAATATGTCAATAATGCTTCCTAAGATTTTGGCATGTGCAATGGAATAGATGAGACAGATAACAATGGAAGATAACTAAGTTTGGAAGGGAATCACAGTTCAGTTGAGAACATGCCAGCTATGAGATGCTTTTGAGAGCACACATCAGTCAGTTGGCAACATTTATTTATGGAGTGTCTACTAAGTAGCTAGTAGTGGAATATGCAGGTTTACTTATTTGTATAAAAGAAAAATAAAAAGGATACACACAATTCCCCCTTCTTTGAGACCCTTGCTGTTCCACTATTCTATTGTCTTCTCACTTCTGTCATTGTCTGTTCTCTGACAGTCTCCACTCCTCATTTGTTGGATGGAATGATCTGATCCCTCACATGTATAGTTTCTTGGCCTGTTAATTTCTACTGACCTTTACCACCACTCCATTTCACTGTCCAGTCCCATGGCCACACTGTGAGCCTCATCACTAAGAACTCATCAACCTTAAACTTCTTGTTTTCTAACTGGACCCTCCTGTCCTTTTGGCTCTCTCATTTCCCTCCCATCCTCTTCCTGCATCCTCCTCATTTACTTTCCTATTTCTTCCCTTCCTATTATTTCCAAAGCTTTCTGGAAGGATTTCCTCTCTACTGTGGCCTGACACATAGGAGACATTCAATGAATACTTGAGAGGTGACCTTCTCCTCTTCTTTGTCTCCCATTCATTCCCAACCCACTGGACTTCAGCATTGACCTCCACCTCCACCAAGGCTGAGGCAGGGGATCACTTGAGCTCAGGCATTCGAGGCTGCAGTGAGCAGTGACCGTGCTGCTGCACTCCATCCTGTGTGACAGAGTGAGACCCTATCTCAAAAAAAAAAAAAAGATAAAATTCACCATTTTAATCATTTTGAAGTGTACAAGTCATTGGCTGAGTGCAGTGGCTCACGCCTATAATCCTAGCACTTTGGGAGTCCAAGGCTGGTGGATCACCTGAGGTCAGGAGTTCGAGACCAACCCAGCCAACATGGTGAAACCCTGTCTCTACTAAAAATACAAAAATTAGCCAGGCGAAGTGTTGGGTGCCTATAATCCCAGCTGCTCAGGAGGCTGAGGCAGGAGAATCGCTTGAACCTGGGAGGCGGAGGTTGCAGTGAGCCAAGATCGTGCCACTGCACTCCCAGCCTGGGCAAGAGAGCGATACTCCATCTCAAAATAAAATAAAATAAAGTGTACAAGTCAGTGGTTTTTAGTATAATCAGAATGTCATTCAACTATCACCATCCCCTAACTCTGGAACATTTTCATCATGCTCTAAAGAATCCCTGTACTGGCCAGGCACCGTGGCTCATGCCTGTAATCCCAGCACTTTGGGAGGCCAAGGTGGGAGGATCACCTGAGGTCAGGAATTCGAGACCAGCCTGGCTAACGTGGTGAAACCCTGTTTCTACTAAAATATAAAAAAGTAGCCGGGCTTGGTGGCACATGCCTGTAATCCCAGCTTCTTGGCAGCCTGAGGCAGGAGAATCACTTGAACCCGGGAGGCGGAGGCTGAGCCGAGATTGCACCATTGCACTCCAGCTTGGGCAATGAGAACGAAACTCTGTCTCAAAAAACAAAAACAAAAACAAGAAGCCCTGTACTTCTGAATTCCCCCTCTTCTCCATCTCCTGGCAACCACTAATCTGCTTACCATCTCTGTGATTTTACCTATTCTAGACATTGCACATAAATAAAATCGTAAAATATGTGGCCTTTTGTGTCTAGCTTGTTTCCTTTAATATAATGTTTTCAAGTTTTACCACTATTGTAGCATGTTTCAGTACTTCATTCCTTTTTATGGCTTAATAGTATTCCATTGTATGGATATACCATATTTTGTTTAGCCATTCATTAGTTGATGGAATTGATCTCATTTCCACATTTTGGCTATTATAATAATGTTGCTATGCACATTGCTATACAAGTTTTTGTGTCGACATATGTTTTCAATTCTCTTGGGTATATATCTAGGAGTGGAATTGCTGGGTCATGTGATAACTGTATGTTTAACGTTTTGAGGAACTGCCAAACTCCTTTCCATAGCCACTGCACCATTTATACCATTCCCATCAGCCCTGCATGAGGGGTCCAGTTTTCCCACATCCTGGGTGCCACTTATTTTCTGGTTTGGTTTTTTTGTTATGTTTTGTTTGGGCCTTTAAAAAACAGCCATCCTGGTGGGTGTGAAGCAGTATCTCACTGTGGTTTTGATTTGCATTTCCCTAGTGACTGATGATACTGAGTATCTTTTCATTTTGGGGCCGTTTGTGTATCTTCTTTGAATGTAGAGTCTTTTTGAAAGGCAATCTCATCAGGTTGCTTCAGTACTGAAAATTTTAAATTGTTCCCAATTGCCTACAGGATAAAATAAACATTTCTGAGTGTGCCACACAAGACCCTTCAGGATCTGGCCTCAGCCTTCCGGTCCAACAGCTTCTGTCACTCTCCTTCCCACACTTTCTGTTTCAGCTGTGTTCAACTGAGGAGAGGTGGGGATATTTTGCTTTTGTTTCCTTTTTTTGTCAAACTAGTCTGCAACAATAGAGGATGTCAACCAAAGTTAAGGAACGGAGTGAGCTGGCCAGAGCAGGGTAATGAGATGGGTGCACATGCCTGCAGCTCCCTGCCGCCTTGCCTTTCTCCCTCTGATCCTTCTTGCCTTTTGCTTCTCGGCAGCACTCACTTCGCCCTAACTAGGCCACGTAAGTCCTGGACAGGACGATATTCATGTCTCTAGACCATACTAGAAGGTTCTGGCTTTGAAGTTTTCCTGGGCTGTGAGGTATGTGTTTCCCCGCATCTTCTGCTTTCCTGGGACTACACTAGGCAGGGCAGGAGGAGGCAGGTGGGCAGAGGAATAGCAGCCGTTTGTTCTGGAGGCCCCTTTTCTCTCCCGTCTTGACTGCAAAGGGCTGGAAAGTCAGTTTCTATTGTGATTAAGTTATAATTTAAGGCAGTGAACATGTGCTCTGCTGGCGGCTATAAAGATTCAAATCATAAAGTTTTACAGTGGAACGGTTTCTGTAAAAGCATCGTTAGGAAGTGGGAACCATGCCTTTAATTCTTATGACATATGGGACTGCCTGGTTTGTTTTGGTTTCAGTGGAGTTTAGTAGGGTGATGGTCTGACTAATTAAAGTCAGACCTTCCTCTCCACAGTGCTGTGCCCATCACAGGACAGTGTAGAGAGGTGGAACTTTTCTCCCCATCTCAGCTCATCAGGGATGGGGACTCTCAGAAATCAGGAGTAACCCTTTGAAAACTAAATATTTTAAAATCTCTTCCAACTTACTAGGCTTCATTTCTTGGGGAGTCTATGTGTTCCTCTGTTCCCTTCTGGCCAGGGGCCGACGTCAACAATGAACCAGCCTGATTGAAGATAATTTCCTTCAGAGGGGTCAGCTGAGAAGATAATCGGGCCCTGTAACTAGGTCAATGGTAGAAACAGAGAGAATAATAATATCGTAGCTATCTCAACCGACTTCCACTTAACTTACATGCCCGGTTAACCGACACTCTCTATATCCTGTATATAACATTCTAACTGATGCCCACGACATACTATCGGCTGATGGTTTTGCTAGTATACCATCCTGGCCACTTAGTGTCATTCCCACGTGTTGTCTTGTGTGCTTACCAGAACTCAGCTGTACTTGTTTCTAAGCCTCTTTATACCAGTGCTAGTTATTATTGCAATTACCTAATTTCATTAAGTACAGTCATCCCTCTGTATTCACAGGTTCCTCATCCACAGATTCTACCAACCACGGATCAAAAATATTCAAGAAAAAAAAACACAATAAAAAAATAATAGGCCGGGTGCGGTAGCTCACGCCTATAATCCCAGCACTTTGGGAGGCAGAGGGGGGTGGATTACCTGAGGTCAGGAGTTCAAGACCAGCCTGGCCAACATGGTGAAAACCCGTCTCTACTAAAAATACAAAAATTAGCTGGGCCTAGTGGTGTGTGCCTGTAATCCCAGCTACCTGGGAGGCTGAGGCAGGAGAATCGCTTGAACCCAGGAGGCGGAGGTTGCAGTGAGCCGAGATCACACCATTGCATTCCAGCCTGGGTGACAGAGCGAGACTCCATCTCCAAAATAATAATAATAACAATAATAATAGGCTGGGAGTGGCATGGCTCACACCTGTAATACCAACACTTTGGGAGGCCAAAGAGGGAGAATCACTTGAGGCCAGGAATTCAAGACCAGCATGGGCTACACAGCAAGACCCTGTCTCTACAGAAAATTTAAAAATTAGCTGTGTGTGGTGGCATGCACCTAAAGTCCCAGCTACTTGGGAAGCTGAGGCAGGAATGTCACTTAAGCCCACGAGTTCCAGGCTGCAGTGAGCTATGATCACGCCATTGCACTCCAGCCCGGGTGACAAGGCGAGACCCTGTCTCCAAAAAAATAAAAATAAAAACAACACAACAATAAAAAATAATACAAATAAAAAATAAATATAAGAACTATTTACATAGCATTTGCATTATATTAGGTGTTATAAGTATCTAGAGATTATTTAAAATGTACAAAAGGATATGTGAAGGTCATATGAAAATCCTATGCCATCTTATATAAGGGAATTGAGCATCCAAGTGTTTTGGTATCTGGAGGGGGTCCTGGAACTAATCTACTGTGGATACGAAGGGACAACTGTATTTTGTAAACCCAATGATATAAAATTGGATATTTTATTTTTTCTATGAAAGCTAAGTTAAAAACTATGGTAAATCTCTAAAATAATTGCTGTTGAAAGATATGTGGGTAAGACTGAGGAAAAAAAAAATCACAACAGTCTAGGAATCTACACCCTAATTGCTTTAAGTTCTTGTTCCACTAAAAACTAAAATTGTAGACAATGTGTTATGGGTGTGATTTATGCAGGAAAGATCTGAAAAGCCAGTCAGCAGACACATACCTTTGGCCCTACATCAAAAACTTGGAGAATGAATCTATATTTATATTTTTTTAAGTTAAAATAAAATGTTCAAGGTAAGTATATATCTCTGTTTAATGATATACAGGACTTTTCAGATTAATCATCCAATGCATTGAATAAGAGAGTTTCTCTGTAATAGGATTTATCATCTATTGGGTGCCATTATTGAGTGTATTAATGTCTACAGAGGCTGAGCGCAGTGGCTCACACCTGTAATCCCAGCACTTTGGGAGGCCGAGGTAGGTGGATCACGAGGTCAAGAGATCAAGACCAGGCTGGCCAACATGGTGAAACCCCATCTCTATTAAAAATACAAAAATTGGTCAGGCGCGGTGGCACAAGCCTGTAATCCCAGCACTTTGGGAGGCCGAGACGGGCGGATCACGAGGTCAGGAGATCGAGACCATCCTGGCTGACACGGTGAAACCCCATCTCTACTAAAAAAATACAAAAAACTAGCCGGACGAGGTGGCGGGCGCCTGTAGTCCCAGCTACCCGGGAGGCTGAGGCAGGGGAATCACTTGAACCAGGGAGGCAGAGGTTGCAGTGAGCTAAGATCACATTACTGCACTCTAGCCTGGTGACAGAGCGAGACTTCATCTCACACACACACACAAAAAAAAAAAAAAGAAAGAAAATCAGTTGCAGAAGAATACATACAGTATGATATACATGCTTATAAAGTTCCAAAACAAGCAAAACTAAGCAATATATTGCTTAAGAACATATATATATTTGGTAAGCTATAAAGAAAATAGGGACCTGAGGGGAAGAAAAATCTGAGATGCTAGTTCTGTGGGTGGGATGGGAAAGTATGGACTTGGGGTCCAGAAGGAGCACATCAGGGATGCCAACTGTAAATAGTCATGTTCTCTTTCTTAAGTGGGATGGTGGTTCACAAATGTTCATTTTATTGGGCTTCATAACTTTCACATAACTCATATATAATGTTTAATAAAAGTTTAATGCCTTGAAGAAGGAAAAGAAAATAGAAAAGTGTAGAGATTAAAGTCAAAGATCTTGACTTGAAGAAATTTAGAGTTAGAAAAGCCAGAAAACCAGACCTCCAGAAACAATGACCTTAGCTGGGTACTTGTACCGGGATCCATGCCCTGACTGCTGTTTCTACCCTGTCCTTAGGAGGAGGCCCTCTTTCTCTCACAGTGTGTGGTCTGTGGCCCTAGAAACATTGCAGAGACTGTTATTGGGACCTTGTAGTTAAGGCAGCAAATGCTACAGGGAGGAAGCTAGAGAGCACCTAGGGAAGGCAGATGTTAGAGTCACGGGGCTGTGGACTTGGAACCATCAGGTGACAGATAGCCTTGGGCTTCAGGGTTCTGTCACAGCCTTGCGGCAAGCTCTGTATGTGTGTGGGATTTTTGTGAGCGGGCTTGTGTTTTCAGGGTGGATAGACTAATCAAACTTTATGAAAAAGTTTGCTCTGGCCTTGGCAGAAATAGCAGATGGCCTGAGCTGCATCTTTGACCCAGAGTCCTAATGCTGGTCCAGAAGCAAGCAGGGAAAGTGTAAGCAAAGAGCCCATCAGTTATGTGTTTTGGCCAAATTGGTTGGTTCAGCTATCAAGCAGGCAACCTAATTCCTCGGGAAGCACAGCTCATTAGGAAGAGAACAAAATAGTTCTTATTAAAAATAAGAAGAGGAATAGAAAGAAATTGAATTACGTTTTCTAAAGCTGCTCAAAGAGTAGGCTAAGTGTTTCCTAACATATGCATATGAAGTTCATTCACTGACTTAAAAAATTCTTTTATTCAGTAAATATTTACTAGCAGTCCACTATGCACCAGTCTTAATCCTACACTTTGAGAATGCATTGGTGAATAAATCAACATGGTCCCTTCCCTTGTAAGGCTTGTAGTCGAGTGGGGAAAAGAAGGAAACATATAATTATTTGTTGTTACAAATGCGGATGAGTGCTGTGAATTAAATTGCACAACTATCTAGAATAATAGGGTGATTTATCAAGAGTGGCCTCTGATGAAATGCGTTTAAATTAAGATCTGCAGTTAAGGCCTGCAATGAGCAAGGAGGACAGTTCAAAAAGAAGGAACAAGTATTTTAATGGTCCTGAGGCAGGAAAATGCTTGTTTGCATTTGAAGAATGAGAAAGAACCAATCAGCTATTGCTACATAACAAGCAACCACACCCTTTGCATACAATAGCACTTACTTCTCATGCATCTGTAGGTGATCTGATCTAAGCTCAGCTTGGCCAGGAATCTCTGCTCCTTGTAGTAGGTCTGATCCAAAGATGTTTATTCTGCAGCTTAGGCTGAAAAGACAGCAGCTACCTGGTGAGAGCTCTTCTCTCCGGGAGGACCAAGCATACAAGTACTTGCTTAGGTCGCATCTGCTAATGTGCCATTGGCCAAAACAATCACAAAACTGAGTCAAAAGTCAAGAAGCAGGTAAAATTCGCCATGGAGGTAGTTGGGAAGTAAATGTTTTTGAATAATAATCTAATCTACAACAATGCATCTCTTTGTGAATATTCACATCCCTCCCACCTGCAAAATACATTCACCCACAATCCCAAGACTCCCCCAGTTTGTATTTTATTCATTTATTGAGACAGAGTCTCACTCTGTCACCCAGGCTAGAGTACAATGGCACAATCTTGGCTCACTGCAGCCTCTGCCTCCTGGGTTCAAGCAATTCTCCCGTCTCAGCCTCCCAAGTAGCTGGGATTACAAGGTATGCACTACCACACCCAGCTAATTTTTATATTTTTAGTAGAGACGGGGTTTCACCATGTTAGCCAGGCTGGTCTCGAACTCCTGACCTCAAGTGATCTCCCCAGCTCAGCCTCCCAAAGTGCTGGGATTATAGGTGTGAGCCACTGTGCCCAGCCTCCCCTAATTTTCACTCAAATTGTGGTACTTGGCTTAAGATCCAGGATCTTATCATCTGTATATCAGGCCTAAATATGGTTTCTCTTGATCTGAAGACCTAAGAACTTAAAAAAATAAATCATTGCAACTCCCCATCCCCCATCCCATTCAACATACAGTGGTAGAATACAGGATAGTAACAATACATTATTCCATTAAAAAAAAAAAAGAATCGCCGGGCGTGATAGCTCCTGCCTGTAATCCCAGCACTTTGGAAGGCCGAGGCCGGTGGATCACCTGAGGTCAGGAGCTCAAGACCAGCCTGGCCAACATGGTGAAACCCCGTCTCTACTAAAAATACAAAAATTAGCTGGGCATGGTGGCACATGCCTGTAGTCCCAGCTACTAAGAAGGCTGAGGCAAGAGAATCGCTTGAACCTGAGAGGCGGAGGTTGCAGAAAGCTGAGATCGTGCCACTGGACTCCAGCCCGGGCAACAGAGCGAGACTCTGTCTCAAAAAACAAACAACAAAAAAGGGAAGAACTAGAAGCACATAGAAATCACCAGTCCTGACCAGGCACCGTGGTTCATGCTTTTGATCCCGGTGCTTTGCAAGGCTGAGGCAGAAGAATTGCTTGAGTGCAGAGGTTTGAGAACAGCCTGGGCAACACAGCAGGATCCCATCTCTACAAAACATTTTTTAAAAAATTAGCTGGGCATGTTGATGCATGCCTGTAGTTCTAGCTATGAGGGAGGCTGAGGCAGGAGGATCATATGAGCCCAGGAGTTTGAGACTGCAGTGAGCTATAATCATACCACTGCACTCCAGCCTGGGTGACAGAGTGAGACTCTGTCTCTAAAAAAGAGAGAGAGAGAAATGAAATCAGAAATTGCCAGTCCATAGCAGTTCTGAAATTCTACTGGGCAAATGTGGACAGGCCCCGCAGTCCTAGGGGCTGAGAATGCTCTCGGATTAGGCTCTGATTCTGGATCTCCCATCCATTGTTCTCCATCGCTCTTGGTCCAGTCCTCTGGAAGACCTTCTACGTCATCCTTGGACATCACCCATGGACACTTCTGAAAAAGATATTAAATAATTTTTGTGGCTGAGCCGCTTTTTTCAGCCTACTGCCTACATGTAGAAATTTGGGGCCCCAGAAATCTTTTTACTTCTTGAATAGTCTCTGTCTCTTTCAGTTGGAGCTGGCAGTCTTTTGCCAATACAGCTCTTTCACAAACTTTGTGGTTGTTTTTTTTTTTTTTGAGACAGAGTTTCGCTATGTCGCCCAGGCTGGAGGGCAGTGGCGTGATCTCGGCTCACTGCAACCTCCGCCTCCCGGGTTCATGCCATTCTCCTGCCTCAGCCTCCCAAGTAGCTGGGACTACAGGCACCTGCCACCACGCCTGGCTAATTTTTTATATTTTTAGTAGAGACGGGGTTTCACCGTGTTACTGATGGCCTCGATCACTAACGATAGTGATGGGATGGTGATGGGATGGTCTCGATCTCCTGACCTTGTGATCTGCCTGCCTCGGCCTCCCAAAGTGCTGGGATTACGGGTGTGAGCCACCCTGCCCAACCAACTTTGTGGATTTTTATGTGTTTCATACTCATCAACTCTATGTACCACAAGCCACATCCACAATTTTTACAAGACAGAATCTACTCAGACTTAAGTACTGGGAATGTCAGGCTGCTGTAGAACCTTGCTCTTAAGTTTTCTAGAAGCTTCATTTTCAGCTGCAAGAGGCTATTAGATGCCATCTGATTTCCTTCAAAGCTTAATACTCTTGATTTTGACTTCACCCTGAAACAATATCATTCTTACAGCACTCTCTGAATTAGGTCTTTAGCCCCAGGATGGATCTTAATTTGAAAATCTCTTACTAGAGAGATTGGAGATGAGAAAGTTTTATTTTTCAACCCCACAAGTTCTGGGTTCTCTATATTCCCACTGAATCCTGCTTGCACACTAGCCAGTTCTTTTCTCAGTTTATCACTTTCTTGTTAGTGCCTCATCAAATACAGCTAACAGCAGCCAGCTCATGCTTGCAATATTTTGCCTTAAGATCCCCTCCTTCAACTTCGCTAGTTCATAGGATACATTTCCTGCCTTCCAGATTATTGTAGTTTAGTCACATATTTACCACTAAATAATACAAGTTGCTATTATTCCCGGCTTTTAGATCAGCTTCCTTACTGCCCACTTGCCCAGTCCCAAAGCCAATGTCACATATCTTTGTGTTTTGTTGTTCTAGTTATAACAGCACCTTGCTATTTAAAATGACTGCAAAGGCAGGGCACAGTAGCTCACGTCAACTCCCAGCACTTTGGGAGGCCAAGGCAAGTGGATCACTTGAGTCCAGGAGTTCGAGACCAGCCTGGCCAGCGTGTCGAAATGCCATCTCTACTAATAATACAAAAAAAAATTAGCCGGTGTGATGGCACATACCTGTAGTCCCAGCTACTCGGGGGGCTGAGGTGGGAGGATCGCTTGAGCCCAGGAGGTGAAGGCTGCAGTGAGCCCTCATCATGCCACTGCACTCCAGCCTGGGCAACAAAGTGACCCTCTCTCAAAAATTAATTAATTAAGTGATTGCAAAATATGAAATCAAAATGAGTGGTGTAAAAGAGAGAAAATAAAAGGGCACAGACCCGAGCGTTGGATAACTCTCACATTTAAAGATGTAGTAGAGGAAAAGAAGAAAGGAGTCTGAGAAGGAATGGACGATAGAGTTCGTAAAACCAAGGAGGAAAAGGGAGTGTTTTAAAAGAGAAAATAGGCCGGGCACAGTGGCTTACGCCTGTAATCCCAGCACTTTGGGATCACTTGAGGTCAAGAGTTCAAGACCAGCCCGGTCAACATGGTGAAACCCCGTCTCTATTAAAAATACAAAAATTAGCTTGGCATGGTGGGATGCGCCTGCAGTCCCCGCTGCTTGGGAGGCTAAGGCAGAAAAATTGCTGGAACATGGGAGGCAGAGTTTGCAGTGAGCTGAGGTTGTAACACTGTACTCCAGCCTGGTCAACAGAGTGAGACTCTGTCTCAAAAAGTAAAATAAACTGAAATAAAATAAAATACAATAAAATAGAAAATGATGAGAAAATGATGAGCTATGTCAAATGCTCCTGGGAGATCAAGGACAGAGACATACGTGTCTTCAGGATTTGTCAATATGGAGGGCAATAGGTAACTTTGAGAACATTTTAGTGGAATGACAGGGCAAATTCAAGTTGACATGAATTGAAGAGCCAATAGGGGGTGAGAAAAGGTATGCAGCAGATGTAGACAACACCTTGGAGGTGTCTGGAGTAAAGAAGAGCAGAAGACTGGGCGTGGTGGCACACGCCTATAATCCCAGCACTTTGAGAGGCCGAGGTGGGAGGATTGTGTGAGCCCAGGAATTCAAGACCAGCTTGGGAAACATAGTGAGACTCCATCTCTGCAAAAGAATTTTAAAAATTAGCTGGGCTTGATGACATGCACCTGTAGTCCCAGCTACTTGGGAGGCTGAGGCAGGGGGAATCACTGAGCTCAGGAATTCGAGGCTGCAGTGAGCTGTGGTCGTGCTGCTGCACTCCATCCTGGGCTGGCCATCATCCTCAGCAAACTAACAAGAACAGAAAACCAAACACCGCATATTCTTACTCATAACTGAGAGTTGAACAATGAGAACATGGACCCAGAGAAGGGAACAACACGCACACAGGGCCTGCTGGGGGCTGGGGGTTGAGCGGGGGCTGGGGGTTGAGCAGGGGCTGGGGGTTGAGCGGGGGGCCGGGGGTTGGGCGGGGGCCGGGGGTTGAGCGGGGGTACTTAGAGGACAGGTCAACAGGAGCAGAAACCACCATGGCACACGTAGACCTATGGAACAAACCTGCATGTTCTGCACATGTATCCCTTTTTTTTAAATTTGTTTTTCTTTAGAAGAAATAAAGGGGGAAAAAAGAAGAGCAGAAAAATATGATGGCAAGTGGAGAGGATGTGGAATCAAGAGAGGGAACTTTTTTGTTCTTGAGAGAAGATACCAGTGCATGTGTGTGTGCGCTGATGGAAGTGATCCAGGCAAAGAAAAAGACTGACAGTCAAGAAACAGCGATGATGAAGCAGTTTTAAAAGACAAGAAGGGATGGAATCCAGACCACGTGTGAGGGATTAGACTTCATTCGTAAGAGGGTCATTCTCAGCTGTAACAGAAGAGAACAGGGAGCAGATGAAGTTAATTCAGAGATAAGAAGCCAAAACAATGAGCACCCGCTTTTCCTGGGTGCCTGCTCTGTGTCAGGCATTGCGCCACAAGTTCTGCACGCGGTGCTTGGGCCCCTTGACTTTGGTTTTATTTCATTCCCATTTTACAGACAAGAAAAGAGAAGCTTAAAAGGTTAATTTTCCTAACGTTTCTCAACTTACAGGTAGCAGAACTGGGATTTAAACCCCATGCATCTGATCCTGAACCCACATTTGATTTCTATTCCAAACGGATTCATTTTTCCGTAGAGAAATAATGTTCAAAAAATCAGACAGAACTAAGAATACACGGCCTGCAGACCAGACCCGGTCTAGTCTGGATCCCCGGGGCTCGCTTCTCAGGGGAGCAGGAGGGGTTGGGGGCAGTTGCTGTGGTGAAGACATTTGAAGGAAGTGGGGAGAGAAGACTGATACTAACTCCAGTCCGTTCGCCTTTTAGATGCTGCATAATTTTCAAAGAATTTTTGTGTTCCTTCTCTCAGTGAGCAATGAATAGCTTCAGTGGAGCTAGAAATCTTTCTGTAGGAAGAAAGGAGCTATGCTCTGGTTGTCATGAGGCATTTGAGTTCTAGGGGATCTGAAATAGGATTCTTCACATTTATCCTTGGCATAGTCTAGGGTAATTCACTAATTTTTTTTTTTTTTTTTTTTTTTTTAAGACAGAGTCTCGCTCTGTCACCCAGGCTGGAGTGCAGTGATGCAATCTCAGCTCACTGAAACCTCTGCCTCTCAGATTCCAGCAATTCTCTTGCCTCAGCCTACTGAGTAGGTGGGATTACAGGCATGCACCACCATACCTGGCTAATTTTTGTATTTTTAGTAGAGACAGGGTTTCACCATGTTGGCCAGGATGGTCTCAAACTCCTGACCTCAAGTGATCTGCCTGCCTCGGCCTTCCAAAGTGCTGGGATTGTAAGAGTGAGCCACCACACCCAGCCCTTTTTTTTTTTTTTTTTTTTTTCTGTCCAGATGGGATATTGCTCTGTAGCCCAGGCTGGAGTGCAGTGGCAAGATCATGGCTCACTGCAGCCTCAAACTGCGGGATTCAAGCAATCCTCCTGCCTCAGCCTCCAGAATAGGTAGAACTACAGGTGCTTGCCATCACACCTGGCTACTTTTTCTATGTTTTGTAGAGACAGGGTCTTGCTTTGTTGCCCAGGCTGGTCTCAAACTCCTGGGTTCAAGCCATCCTCCCGACTTAGCCTCCCAAAGCACCGGGATTACAGGCATGAACTACCACGCCCAGCCCAAGCATGATATTAATACACACCTTTCACAAGGATGAGTTCCATCTCTTTGCAGCTAGTTAGCCCTGTTCTACCCTGATCGATGTCAGAAGCCCCACTTTTAAATACTGTTCTACATCAGAAGGGAAACCAAATGAAAACATGTGGAAGAACTATGTCCAGGCTCACAGTACTATTTTAGAAAGCATCTCAACAATGGAGTCAGGAAAGGGAGAAGTGCCATGCCCATATCAGAAAATATACTCGTCATACTAACACGTACAGTGCTTTGTGCTCATTCATTTAGCAGATACTGAGCTAGTACCGGGTTCCAGGCCCGGAGCTGGCTAAAGGGGTATGAAGGTAAATGAGGCTCTTCTCCAGCCCTTGAAGAACTCCCGAGCTAGTGGGCCAGCAGGTTACCCTGAAGAGGCGTTCAATGAAGATATGTCTGAGGAGCTGTGAGAACATAGCAGTGGCAGGCTAGATAAGGGGTCAGATCAGAGAGGGCCAAAGAGTGTAAGCAGTGGTGCAACTTGATCTGATTTATGATTTATAGTTTGCTTTTGCATACTTTATTATTTTGTTTAAATCAGATGTTCATAGCCTTCCCTCTTATGCTCTTTTCTGCCTTGAGCCTTCCAAAACCTATCAGAATGCAGCTTGTCAGATGTGTGAGAAACCCCTGAAGCTGTGAGCCCCGTTTCCAGGAGTCTGGGCCCACTGCTAGCCTTGGCCCTCCTAAGCCCCGTACCCTTGCTTTTCCTAGGCAAGCAGTGAAATGTCTCCAAAATCTGGGGACAACTGTTTCCCAGCCTTGGGCTGCTTCTGCTTCCTTCCTTGTTCTTCACAAGCTGTAGAGCCTCCTGAGGTGGGGTCGAGGCATCTCATTTTCAGGGTTTATTAGTCAGGGTAGGCTAATGACTACGTCCAACAAATCCTTTTTAGAAAGCAGTCACATAGCAGTGCCTTTGGAATCCAGGTTGAGCCGCCCCCTAGGGTTCAGGATCCCCCTGCTGGATGCTCTAACTGGCACAGGAGAAAAGAAAGAGCATGAAGGGTCAAGTAGGAGATTTGTATTGGCTCAGGGGAAATGGCTTACATCACCTCCACCTACGATCCAGTGAGGGGAATTCCTATCTAACTGCGAGGGAGGCTGGGAATGCAATCAAGCTGTGTGCCCAGGAAGAAGAGGAAACGGGTTTCAGTGAGCACATAGTACACTCTGCGGCACGGCGGGTAGAACTCACAGACAGTAGACTGCTGAGCACCAGCAAGTACGAAGGCAACAGCCACAGGATCCCCCTGTGCCCGTGCCTGGAGACATAGCCCATATTTAGGGCTGTAGGTGGGAGGACTGGCAGAGGCCACTCCATGGACGAAAGGAGCCTGGGCACCAGGGGCTGAGTAAGAACTGTTTTGAACAGAATGGGAGCTGACTCACATCTGGAGGAGAGTTCTCGGGTGGGTCCCTCAGTATTGCTGTAACTGGGTCAATCTGATTGTCTCTCTTCAAGCTTTTTCAACCATGGTAACCACGAATGCCCTAAGCCATTGACTGTAATTAATGAATTTCTCTCCTATGCATCTGGAATGTACAGTCTAGATGTACAAGTTGTACTGTCCTTGGGAGAACTAAGAAAATAGTTGCTCTGGTGGCCGGGCACGGTAGCTCATGCCTGTAATCCCAGCACTTTGGGAGGCCAAGGCAGGTGGATCACAAGGTCAGGAGATGGAGACCATCCTGGCTAACATGATGAAACCCCATCTCTACTAAAAATACAAAAAATTAGCTGGGCGTGGTGGCACGCACCTATAGTCCCAGCTACTTGGGAGGCTGAGGCAGGAGAATCACTTGAACCTGGGAGGTGAAGGTTGCAGTGAGCTGAGATGGTGCCACTGCACTCCAGCCTGGGCAACAGATCGAGACTCCTTCTCAAAAAAAAAAAAAAAAAGGAAAGAAAGAAAGAAAATAGTGGTCAGGTAATTCTTCTGTCTTTGTGGCTCAGTTGAGGAACCCTGGCTGAGAAACCCCTGCCTGAAGAGATACAAACAAACAGCATTTCATATTTGAGGCAAATGCTCTAGACTATTCTCTTCCTCCCCCCAATCTCCTGTGCCCTGAAAGGAAACAAACTGATGTCGTGAGAAATTCCTTTCTAATAACAAAAACAAATGGGAGGTCTCCTGGGACTGTTCCTATGGAGAGACAGTGGTCGTTTAAGAATGAGAAAATGGTGACTCCTGCTCAGGGTTCTGGTTAAGTAGCAGGTAGAATTTTTCCAACATCATTTTGAATCAAGAGAGGCACCGAAATCACTTTAGTCAAATCTTCGAGTGGGAAAAATGTAAAGAAAACAAAATCCAACTAAGGTCGTTTTTCCCCAGGAAAGGCATTAGTCAGGCAGCCGCTGGAGCCAGCCACCTCTCAAGAGCCTGGTTTTCAGTGTCACTGCGGTGACTCTCCATGCTCTGGGTTTTAATTCTAGCCTCTAATCTCAGTCGCTTCTGTGATAAATTAATTGTAATAATAGAGGCCCCAGTTACGAGGTCTGCACCGTTTGCTTGTAATATGAGCGACAGGTTTAGGGCCTGCTTTATTTAAGATGCTGGGGTAATTACATGGGAGTTAGCATATGCAGGCAGAGATATGATTCATTCTTCCAGCCACAAGCATGACACAGCTGTTTGCGGGATAAAATAGGGGAACCGTGTTGTTACAAAATGTTCCCCTTATTATACCTCATTAAAAACAAGGCTGTGATAAGTCAGGACTGGCAATGAAGAAAATCTATTGCCCCTCTGTAAAACCTGATAGGAGAGGGCTTAGAGCTCTGCTGTGTCATTTTATTTTTTATTTATTTTTACTTTTTTATTTTTTTGTCCTTTCTCTGACTCTTTTCTCCCTGTTATTCAGCAACTCTCTGAATACTTGGGGAAGGAACAGTCTCCCAGACCCTCTCGCTTTCTTCTTATGAAATAGGGGCTGCCCTTTCTTTGCTTAGCTAAAGCTGAGAATGTTCAGAAAGACAGAGCATTCGCCCAGAACAAAGTGGCGGGGGGGGTCTTTTTGGCGACCTGTCCCAATTTTGTCCTCATCACCTTTAACAGGAGCGCATAGGCTGAGAGAGCTCAGAGGCTCCAGCAGGGGCCAGAGCTTCAAAGTCGGAAAAAATCATGGGCAACAGACAGAGGCTCATTCCTTTCAAGAGTCAGACATATGTTCTCTTCCCCCATCATCTTTCTTTTTAAAAATAACTTTAAAATTTAAAATGAATTTTGGCCTCATTTTTCTTCTTCTTTGCTCTCTCTCCAAGGTTACTAGTGAGAGCTTAAACCAACATGCAGATTAACATTGAACTACGGACCCAGGGCCAAATAAATCACGCTGGTTTTTTATCAAAATGGTTGGTTAGGAAAAGTAAGCATCACAGTGTAGAATCGTCTTCAGCAGTATCTCCCTAGGGCCATTCCAGAAGAGCTGTTCAGGATACATCCATGTGTCTGTTCAACAGTAAAGCCCACCTGGGAAGCCATGGAGCTTCATGGCTAAGAGTGGGCTGGGAAGCTCGACTGCATGGGTTCAAATCTTAGCTCCACCACCTCCTAGCTGTGTGGACTTGGGAAGCTGAGCCAGTATCTCCAGGAGTCAATCTTCACAATCTAACCAATGAAATTGGCAATAATATTATCCACCTCTAGGGTTGTTCTAAGGAATAAATAAGATAATCCATGCAAAAAGCCTAGAACAATGCCTGGCAAACAGCAAGTGCTCAATAAATGTTAACTATTATTATAAGTAACACAGTTAACAGCAGCGAACTGCTTTGGCCCAGGTTGTGTGTTAGAGTTAGGACGGTTTAAAAATTGTCATCCAGGTGTGGTGGCTCACGCCTGTAAGCCCAGCACTCTGGGAGGCCGTGGTGGGCAGATCACCTGAGATCAGAAGCTCGAGACCAGCCTGGTCAACATGGCGAAACCCTGCCTCTACTAAAAATTAGCCAGGCATGGTGGTGCATGCCTGTAGTCTCAGCTACTTGAGAGGCTGAAGCAGGAGAATCGCTTGAACCCGGGAGGCAGAAGTTGCAGTGAGCTAAGATTGTGCCACTGTGCTCCAGCCTGGGTGACAGAGCGAGACTCTGTCTCAAAAATAAATAAATAAATAAATAATTTTTAAAAATAAAATAAAATTGTGGTTGCTGCAACAGAAGTAAGGACTATACCCTGATTTGTGACCCTTTTGCAGAATTTGGGCTTTGAGGGTAAAGTCTCAAAATTTAGGATGGAGATACAGGGAGAGAAGCCCCTGGGCATCCTTATTTGTTTGAGTTATAAAGTAGGAACCTGGGCCGAGCATGGTGGCTCCCGCCTGTAATCCCTACACTTTGGGAGGCTGAGGAGGGTGGATCACTTGAGGTCAGGAGTTCCAAGACCAGCCTGGCCAACATGGTGAAACCCCATCTCTACTAAAAAAATAATAAGAATAATACAAAAATTAGCTGAGCATGGTGGCGCACACCTGTAATCCCAGCTACTCAGGAGACTGAGGCAGGAGAATCGCTTGAACCTGGGAGGTGGAGGTTGCAGTGAGCCGAGATTGCACCACTGCACTCCAGCCTGGGTGACGGAGTGAGACTCTGTATCAAAAAAATAAGTAAATAAATATAAAAATAAATAGGGAACTGCTTACTGTAGTAACAGGAGTGTCTTACAGTGGTGGCCTTTTGGCATTGTGATTTTTTTTTTTTTGAGACAGAGTTTTGCCCTTTCACCCAGGCTGGAGTGCAGTGGCATGATCACGGCCCACTGCAGCCTCGACCTCCCAAGGCTCAGGTGATTCTTCTGTCTCAGCCTCCTGAGTAGCTGGGACTACAGGCAAGCACCACTATGCCCTGCTAATTTTTATATTCTCAGTAGAGACAGGGTTTCGCCATGTCATAATTTTTTATTTTTACTAGAGATGGGGTATTGCTGTGTTTCCCAGGCTGGTCTTGAACTCCTGAGCTCAAATGATCCTCCTGCCTCAGCTTCTCAAAGTGCTGAGATTGCAGGCGTCAGCCACCATGCCCAGCCTGCACTGTGCTCTGCAGTAAGAAATATGTTTTACATCATGACTCAGTACACATGACCAAGTGAAACAGAAGTTTCACAAAAATAGTACTTAGCCTTCCTTTATGTGATATATTCTGCCATGTTCTATGTCCCTGTTCTGTTCTATTGCATTTCTTTTTTTTTTTTTTTTTTTTTTTTTTTTGAGACGGAGTCTCACTGTGTCACCCAGGCTGGAGTGCAGTGGTTCTCTCGGACTCACTCTAACCTCCACCTCCCAGGTTCAAGCAATTCTCCTGCCTCAGCCTCCCAAGCAGCTGGGACCACAGGCACATGCCACCATACCCAGCTAAGTTTTCCTGTTTTTAGTGGAGATGGGGTTTCACTATGTTGGCCAGGCTGGTCTCTAACTCCTGGCCTCAAGTGATCTGCCAGCCTTGGCCTCCTGAAGTACTGGGATTGCAGGTGTGAGCCACCCCTCCTGGCTCTGTTCTATTGTATTTAATTAAAAAGCGTTCATTACCACTCTAGGTTGATATCATCCTTCAATAATGGATCTCACTTCGCAAGTAAAAGGCACTTGGTTAGTAATTGAGTTGAAGCATTCTTGTATTCTGGAGGAAAAGGAACAAGTGAACATGGCATGTGCAGGGTACAGCAAGTTATAAAACACTGCTGGAGCAAAAGAAGTACTGAAGAGGTAGCTAAGGGGCCACATGATATAAAATCTTATATAGACTACAAATAAGTAGCATCAGACAAGCATTCAATACTAAGAGATAATACACATTTCCATGTAACTATACATACTATGAAGCAGAAGATGGTAAACACTGTAAGAACAATTCTGATAAGCTGTCTTGGGAGTTCAGAGGAAAGGGAGATGGCTTTCAGCTGGGAGCTCCTGGTATTCCTTGGGATTCTGTTATACAAGTGTTTATGCATTCATGTATTTAGTGAATATGCATTGAGTTCCCACTGTGTGGCAGGCACTCACCCTTGGCTGTCATCCATCTACCTGGTTAAAACTACATGAGGATGACTTAGATTTTCAGCTGCCTGTTGCGCATTTTTCAGCACAAAAAGCAAAAGTCTTTTTCTCGAAATCTCAGGGAAAGTCCTGGCACATCCCTTCGGCTTTGATTCACGCCCATTCCTGAACCAATCATCGAGGCCAGGAAGAAGTCATGCTTCAACTGTGTAATGCCTGGGTCACATTCATGACCCCGCAGTTGAATGGAGGGGCAGAATCCGCTTCACCAGAGTCCCATTGGCTGAAACAGGGGAAAGGGTAGTCTTGAATATCTCCTTTTGTCTCACAGCTCTAAGGCTTTACTCATGCTGTTTCCACCACCTGGGAAATGGTCTGTCATCTCTGTGCCTAGCTGGTGTGTTACTCTTTGTCCTTATAAACCCTGCTCAGTCATTATCCCTGTTGTAAAATGTACTTTGTTAGAGCTAATTACTTTCTTTTCTATATTCTTTTTTGTTTTACACATAATTCTATCTTTGAATTTATCAACCTATATTATTAAACTAAACCGTTCTTCGTAAGACCAGTTGAGTAGCAAAATATTAAATCAACTAGAAAGAGAAATACTGGATATGTTTCTTAAGGATAGTTAAAGGTAAGAAATAATAAGGTATCAAAGGAAGAATCACAACAGAAATTGGTAAGTACTTTTAAATAGATCAAAATGAAAACACCACACCAAAACTTATGAGATCCAGCCACGGCAGCGCTCAGAGGGAAATTTATAGCTGTAAATGCCTATACTTTAGAAAGAAGAAAGATGTTATATCAATAACTTCACCTTCCAATTTAAAAACTAAAAAAAGGGCAAACTAAACCCAAAGCAAGCAGAAAAAAGGAAATAAAGACGAGATCATAAATAAATGAAATATAGAATTGAAAGACAAAGAAGAAAATCAACACACCCAAAAATTGGTTCTTTGGAAAGATCAATAAATTGAAAAACCATTAGCTAGAATGAATAAGAACAAGAGAGAGGACTCAAATTACTAAATCAAGAATGAAAAAGGAGACATCACTACCAGACTTACAGAAATAAAAAAGCATTATAAGAGAATATTATGAACAAATATATGCCAAAAAGTTAAGATAAATCAGATAAAACAGACAAATTTCTAGAAAGCACAAATTGCTGAAACTGACTCAAGAAGAAGGAAAATCTGCATAGACCTATAACAATTAAGGAAATTGAGTTAGTAATTTTAAAATTTCCCACAAAGAAAAGTCCAAGCCCAGATTACTTCACTGGTAAATTCTACCAAACATTTTAGAGAACAACAGTTAATACCAATTCTTCACCAAGTCTTCCAAAGAATACAAGAAGAGGGAACCTTTTCCAAATGATTTCATGAGGCCACTATTACTCTGATACCAAAACCAGGCAAAGACATCACACAAAAAAATAAAACTTTAGACCAATAACTTATGAATATATATATATAAATTTTTATATAAATATTTATATATAAATATTTATTTATATTTTTATATATAAATAAAAATATAAATATATATTTTTATATATATTTATAATATATAAATCCACAACAAAATTCTAGTGAACCAAATCCAGTGACATATAAAAAGGATTATGTAGGCCAGGCGCGGTGGCTCAAGCCTGTAATCCCAGCACTTTGGGAGGCCGAGGCGGGTGGATCATGAGGTCAGGAGATCAAGACCATCCTGGCTAACACAGTGAAACCCCGTCTCTATTAAAAATACAAAAAATTAGCCGGGCGTGGTGGTGGGTGCCTGTAGTCCCAGCTACTCAGGAGGCTGAGGCAGGAGAATGGCGTGAACCCGGGAGGCGGAACTTGCAGTGAGCCGAGATTACGCCACTGCACTCCAGCCTGGGCGACAGAGCGAGACTCCGTCTCAAAAAAAAAAAAAAAAAAAAAAAGGATTATGTACTGTGACCACATGGGATTAACTCCAGGAATGCAACATTGGTATAACACATTGAAATAAATCAATGTAATATACCATATTAATACAAGAGAGAATAAAAGCTATATGATCATCTCAATAGATGCAAAAAAAGCATCTGACAAAATTCAGCACCACTTCATGATAAAAACATTCAACAAACTAGGAATAGAAGGGGCCTTCCTTCATGCTCAATGGGGAAAGATTGGATGCTTCCTCCCTAAGATCAGGAACAAGACAAGGATGTCTGCTCTTTTTTTTTTTTTTTTTTTCTTTTGAGACAAGGTCTCACTCTGTTGTCCAGGCTGGAGTACAATGGCATGATCTCAGCCCACTGTAAACTCTGTCTCTTGGGTTCAAGCAATTCTCGTGCCTCGGCCTCCTGAGTAGCTGGGACCACAGGTGCACACCACCACGCCCGGCTGATTATTGTATTTTTAGTGGAGATGAGGTTTTGCCTTGTTGGCCAGGCTGGGCTTGAACTCCTGGTCTCAAGTGATCCACCGGCTTCCGCCTCCCAAAGTGCTGGAATTACAGGTGTGAGCCACTGTGCCTGGCTGGATGTCCACTCTTACCATTTGTATTCAATATGGTACTGGAGGTTTTAGCTAGCGCAGTTAGGCAAGAAAATAACAGTCATCAGATTGGAAAGAAAGAAGTAAGGTCAATAATAAAAAGAATGACTCAATTTTAAAATGGGCAAAGAATCTGAATTGTATTTATCTAAAGAAGATGTACGAATACTCGGCAAACCCATGAAACATATTCAATGTCTTTAGTCATCAGGGAGATGCAAATCAAATCCACAATGAGAGTCTGCTTTACACCCATTAGAATGGATATAATCAAAAAGTCAGATAATAGCAAGTGCTGATAAAAAATGTATAGAAATTTGAAGAACCATATGCTCCTGGTGGGGATGTAAAATAGTGTAACCACTTTGGAAAACAGTCTGGCAGTTCCTCAAAAAGCTGAAGATAGGCCGGGTGCAGTGGCTCAAGCCTGTAATCCCAGCACTTTGGGAGGCCGAGACGGGCGGATCACGAGGCCAGGAGATCGAGACCATCCTGGCTAACACGGTGAAACCCCGTCTCTACTAAAATATACAAAAAAACTAGCCGGGCGAGGTGGTGGGCGCCTGTAGTCCCAGCTACTCGGGAGGCTGAGGCAGGAGAATGGCGTGAACCCGGGAGGCGGAGCTTGCAGTGAGCTGAGATCTGGCCACTGCACTCCAGCCTGGGTGACAGAGTGAGACTCTGTCTCAAAAAAAAAAAGCTGAAGATAGAGTTGCCATTTGTCCCAGCAATTCCACTCCTAGGTATGCACCCAAAAGAACTGAAATATAGGTCCACACAAAAACTTGGACACAATGTGCATAGAAGTATTATTTGTGATAGCCAAAAGGTGGAAGCAACCCAAATAGCCATCAGCTGATGAATGGATAAACACAAACGTGATTTATTCATACAATGGGATGTTTTTAGCCATAAAAGGAATAAAATACTGTTACATGCTATAACATAGAAGAACCTTGAATACATCATGCTAATTATAAGACATCAGATACAAAAGGCCATGTATTACATGATTCCATTTATATGAAATATTCAGAATAGGCAAATTTATAGAGACAGAAAGTAGATGAGTAGTTGCCTAGGGCTGGGGTGAGGGGAGGATTGGGGGTGACCATTTAAAGGTATGGATTTCAGGGGGGATGAAAATATTCTAAAAGCCGTTTGTGGTGATGGCTAGCCAACTCTTTTAATGTACAATGTACAAATTGAGCATACCTACTGTAAAAATCCAAAATCTGAAATGCTCCAAAATCTGATTTTTTTTTTTTTTTAATATAGACGAGGTCTCATTATGTTGCTCAGGCCGGATTCACACTCCTGGGCCCAAGCATTCCTCTTGCCTCAGCTTCCTGAGTAGCTGGGACTACAGATGCATACTACCTTGCCTGGCTTTCCAAAATTTTTGAGCACCAGCATGACGCCACAAGTGGAAAACTCCATACTGACCTCATGTGATGGTTCATAATCAAAACACAGTGAAAACTTACTTTTCATGCACAAAATTATTTAAAATGTTGTGTAAAATTACCTTCAGGCTGTGTGTGTAAGGTATATGTAAAACATAAATAGGCCGGGAGCGGTAGCTTACACCTATAATCCCGGTACTTTGGGAGGCCAAGGCAGATGGATCACGAGGTCAGGAGTTCGAGGCCAGCCTGGCCAACATGGTGAAACCCTGTCTCTACTAAAAATATAAAAATTAGCCAGGCATGGTGGCGGGCACCTGTAATCCCAGCTTCTCGAGAGGCTGAGGCAGGAGAATCACTTGAACCCAGGAGATGGAGGTTGTGGTGAGCCGAGATCATGCCATTGCACTCCAGCATGGGTGACAAGAGCAAGACTCCGTCTCAAAAAATAAATAAATAAAATAAATAAATAAATAAATAAATAAATTTTGTGTTTAGATTTGGATCCTATCCCCAAGATATCTCATTATGTATATGTAAATATTCCAAAATCCCAGATCCAAAAACACTGCTGATCCTAAGCATTTCGGGTAAAAGATATGCAACCTGTAGTAAAACTACTGAATTTTAGCTGGACACAGTGGCGTGCACCTATAGTTCCAGCTACTCAGGAAGCTAATGTTGGCGGATCATTTAAGCCCAGAAGTTTGAGACCAGCCTGGGCAACATAGTGAGATTCCCCCACCTCACAAAAAAGCAAGAACTCAAATAAAATTACTGAATTTTATGCTTCATGGGGTCTCTGTATGGCATATGAATTATATGTTAATAGAGGTATCTATAAAAAAAGAAAAAAAGGGCCAGGCACTGTGGCTCATGCCTGTAATCCCAGCATTTTAGGAGGCCAAGGCTGGTGTATGACTTGAGGTCAGCTACTTGGGAGGCTGAGGCAGGAAAATCGCTTGAACTTGGGAGGCGGAGGTTGCAGTGAGCCAAGATTACGCCACTGCACTCCAGCCTGGACAACAAGAGCGGAAACTCTGTCAAAAAAAAAGAAAAAGAAGAAGAAAGAAAAACAAAATGAATCATAAGGACTTGAATTGGAACAGTAATAGTGGGGATGGTGGAGAAGGGATGAAGGGTTAAATTTAAGAGAGATTACAGGGCTAGACAATCTATTAGACTTGCTAAAAATTGATTGATGTACAAGCGAGAAAAAGAAATTAATTCAACTAGAGATATTCTCAGACATGCATGAAATAGCATTTGCAGCATTGTTTGAAACAGCAAAAGTTTGAGACAATCTAAATGTTCCTCTCTAGGGAACAGGTTAAAAAATTATAGTACATGCATGCCATGGAGCACCACGCAGCCACCGAAATGAATGAGGCAGCTATTTAGATTACTAATATGCAGTGACCTCCAAGACATACTGTTAAAAAACAAAACAAAAAACAAGATACAGAACACTAGATTTAATATGCCTCCTTTTGTGGAAATGTATTTGTTTGCATGTGAAAAAAATCTCTGCAAAAGAAACGATAAAATTATTTCTTGGGAGGCAAACTCCAGGGGCTGGTAAAAAGAAGACTTTCGCTCTTTCTTTTGGTACCTTTTGAATTTTGAATCGTGTCAATGTATTATTACCTATCAAAAAAAGTAGATAGAATTGAATAAAAATCAATCTCTAACTTGTCTTTAAAAAAAAGGAATCACTTCATAATGAAATTTCTATGGGTGCCTGGGAGTAATGAATAGCACCATTAACAGAAACAGGCCGAGCACAGTGGCTCACGCCTATAATCCCAACACTTTGGGAGGCTGAGGCAGGAGGATTGCTTGAGCCCAGGAGTTCAAGACCACCCTGGGCAACAACATCGCAAGACCTCATCTCTACCAAAAATTTTAAAATTAGCTGGGTGTGGTGACACACACCTGCAGTCCCGGCTACTCCAGAGGCTGAGGTGGGAAGATCACTTGAGGCTGGGAGGTTAAGGCTGCAGTGAGCTGTGATCATGCCACTGCACTCCAACCTGGAAAACAGAGTGAGACCCTGTCTCAAAAAACAAATAAAACAAGAAACAAAAGATACCAAAAAAAAAAAAAAAGAATAGATTTGACTGGCAAGATAAATATTTTTAGACTACAACAGTGCTTGGCACAGAGCAGTTGGTAGTTAAATATCTACTTAATTAATTCAGTAGTGCTAGGCACCAAGGTTACAACAAGATGATCTCTAAGACTGCTTTCAAAGAATAGATAGTGTAATGGGAATACAGACAACTTAAAAAGTAGTTACAATGAAATGGGGCTGGTACAGATAGCTTTGGAAGCATGTAGTTAGTAAGGAAACATAACCTAATTTAGTTAGGAGAGTGCGGGAGGCCTAAAGAATGAACAAAAGTTAGCCAGGGATTACAGGTGCGCCACCACGCCCAGCTAATTTTTGTATTTTTAATAGAGGCGGGGTTTCACCATGTTGACCAGGCTGGTCTGAAACTCCTGACCTCATGATCTGCTCGCCTCGGCCTCCCAAAGTGCTGGGATTACAGACGTTAGCCACAGCGCCTGGCGCGATAAAGAGCTTTCTAGCAGAATAAACTTTTGTATATACTGGCCCAGAGGTAAGAGGGTAACAGAAAATAGATCAGGAGAGCTATAGCTCTGGGAAGACAGACATCTGTTTTGCTCCCTGCTGTATCCCAGCATTTAGAGTAGTGTCAAGCACATTAGTAACCACTCAGCATATGTTTATTGGATGGATGGATGGATGGATGGATGGATGGATGGATGGATGGATGATGGATGGATGGATGATGGATGGATGGATGGATGGATGAATGGATGGATGGATGAAATAGTGACAAGAGATGATGCTGGAAAGGTAGACAAGGGCCAGTTTGTGTGGGGCTTTTACATATATGCCTTGCTAAGTAAGAAGCTTGCACTGAATCCTAAAGACTATGGGAAGCTACTGAAGAGGGGCAGAACATGCTCAGATCTGTGTTTTAGAAGGAGCTGTGTAACTGCAAAGTGGAGAATAAAGAGTAGCTGAGGGATAGCCCAGGTGATGGGGTGGACGGGGGACCGTCCTCCAAGGTGTAAGGACAAATCCATTTGAAGGGGAAAATGAGTTCAGCTTTTGACAAACTGAATTTCAGGTGCCTGTGGGAAATCCCGATGAAGGTGGGGATACAGAGAGTTTTGTGAGGATGGAAATCAGAGAGATCTGGGCTGGTGATAGAGAGTCAGAGTCACTAATGTTTATGATAACCGAAGCTGTGGGAGTGAATGAGGTATCTCTGGAAGAGGGATGGACAGGCATGAGAAGGAATGAATGCATGAATTAATGAAATGCAAAGCCCTGCTCTGAACAGCTTTGGCTAAAGACCTGAGGAATGATTAATGCTAAGGAAAAGAGGGGAAGACTTAAATTAATGAACCACTGCTCCCTCTCAATCCCATGCCGCAGAGCCGAGTCCAAGGGGAGAAAGCCACATGCCCCAGAGTAGGAAAGGGAGACTTGCCACTTCAGCAGGTCCTACTTTTCACCCCTGCCCCTGGCCACCTTCACAGTGGCATGGTTTTCTAGTCCAGTGTGGTGCTGCTGCTTAGCAGATTCATGTGGCGTGGGCTGACAGCCCAGAGCGCAGCTCTTATCTAGTTCTTCCCTCCCCGCAACACTGAAACAGCCTCCCCTGTCCACCTAGCAAGTTGCTAAAATTAAAACTTAATCAAGCCAGCTCACTTGAGGATGCTGAATAATTTTGCAGCCCACCCCAGAGAGCAGGGGCTGGGGCAGACAGTGTGAGAGCTGCAGGAGGCACCACCACCTTCTCGTGGTCCTCCTCCAAACTCCTGTTGGATGGGAAAACGGTGCTGCCTGCCTCCTGCTGGCTTGGTGATTGCCTCAAAGGTGAAGAGTCCTGGTCTGTAATGTCTCCTCTATGACACTGGCCTAGGGACGGGGATAAGACCCCTGGGAGAGTTTCTCCTCTGGCCAGTTCTGCCTTTTTCCCTAGATGCTAAGCAACAGTTACACTAGTGTCCCCTTTCCAATAAATTCTGGGCCTTCGAGCCTAGAATTCCCAAGGCATCTCTAGAGGTCCCGTTAAAACAATGCCATCATGACAGACATATTTGATATGTTTGTCTCATCCTTTCCAATTGTGCCTCCCCTACCCACAGTCCAGATACTTTCTTAAGGGTCTTCTTGGTTCTTGGCACGTATCTATATGATAATCTTCCCTTCCCTCACACACACACACACACACACACACACACACACACACACACACACACACAAAGTATTGCATTGTCAATACCTGATCACTCTGTGCTTAGAGACCAAGGTTTCCTGTATGAAAAACCCTGGGAGTCTCAACCACCAGTGTGGGATAATATCCTCAAGTCTTGAGGGAACATCAGGTCTCATCAGGGTGTGATCAGCCCCCAGTGTGTGCCTGTGGGTGACAATCTGCCTGTGGGTGACAATCCCTTCTTGTCCCATCACCACCATGTGATAATCCTTGTCTCCAGCCTTAATATTGTCTTACTGCATGAGACAATCTATCCAACCATGTCTTCCTGTATTAAGGTCAGACCTCGTGAGTATGTGATCATCCCCATCCCTTTCCTTGGTGCATGCAAATCTCTCCATTCCCCCAGCATTCCCCCAAGCTCAACAATTCCCCTTGTCCCTGTCCATTTACCAGCCACTTTACTGAGCACCTACTATACTGCTGCAAGCACCCCTTTCCTCATGTCTCCCCTCTTTCTGCTGGAAGTTGCTTCCTAATTGTTAGGATAAATCTTTCTGCAAAGGTAATCATAATTCTCATCTGAACTCCCAAGGGACCTGTACTGGCCCCAAAGGCAAAGGTGCTTGATACTTGGAAAGCTGCTTGTGCTTCCACGTTAAGCAAAAACCAGTGGGGAAAAGCCTGGCCTGGCCAAGAAAGCTGCTGGCTGGAGCCGTGGATCAGCAATGGCCTGGCCCAGACCGAGCTCTGACGGTGGTTGCTTCCCAAGACCCTGGTGTGCCAGAAGGAAACCAACATTTACTATGGGATATATTTGGTGAGTGGCGAAAGTTCGACCGTATTTCTTTCATTTATAGATTCATCCTTCCATCTACACTTTTTTCTGGGTTCCTAGAAAAGAAAGAACCATTGGCAGGTGGTAACTCCACAGGTCCACATGCTTCTGATAATACTGTCCTACCCTAAGCTCCAGCACACACAGCCTCGCCACCCAATTCTGCCCGAGAGCGTACCAGGACCAATGTCATCAAGCTCTCCATTTGCTTCAGTCACTACAGAAGCTCCCTGACTCCCAGGAAGCCTTCGTTCCTGTAGGGCTCTGTATACCCCATTATCTCGTGGTTCTCAACCTTGCCTGCATATTGGAACCACTAAGTAAACTTGCAAAAATACTGATATCCTTAAGGTCCCCCTCCCTGCCAGATCATAAGGAAATTGATTCTGAAGCACAGGCTCAGCACTAGGAGTTTTCGTTTTACTGGTGATCCTAATGTTGTGCAGCCGTGGTTGAGACCCGCTGCCCTTATCTGACCCCGTGTCTGGCCCCTCCTCAACTGCCACAACCCATCAAAACCCTCTATACCAGGGATTCTCAAACTTACTATCATCAAGTCTTTCAACAGGGCTTGTTAAAATACGGGTCGCTGGGCCCCACGCCCAGAATTCCGTAGGTCTAAAGACCCCCAAGGGTGCGCATTTCTGAGAAGTTCCCAAGTGGTGTTGATGGTGCTGCTCTTCCAAGGGCCACACTCAGAGAATCGTTCTCAATATCCTGCTCCTTCGGTTCCTTGACCTTCTCTTCCCCAATAAACTTGTCCTCTGCCCCACCTCAGTCAGACTCTGATGTTCATCCCTGAAATCTTGTCATTACCAGTAATTGTACCCCTTCCTAATAACCAGCTTAAACATCCTGCTCTCCAGCTGCCAATTTACTCCTGGTAGTGACCCAATTCCAACTCCAGTGGGAGGGACAGCACTCTATTGACCCTGCCTGCCTTTCATGTGCCCCACCCCATCTCACCTAACTTCTCTCCTAATGTAGCTTAGATTATCTTCCAGTAATTGTGTCCCCAAATCTCATCATCACAGCTTCCCTTTCTGCTGGTTCATTCCTATGAGCACACAAACATGCAAAAATATTTACCATCTGTTTTAAAAGCCTTCCATTTCCCCCTGTAGCTACCTCTCCATTTCTCTGTTTCCCTTTAGGTCACCCCCTCTCCTTTCATTCTCAGGTGAACCCTTGCTAGTCAGATTCCTCCTCATCCTTCCTGTGAAATGGCTTTTGTCCAAGTCACTAGTGACTTCCCTATTGCCAAATCCAACAGCCAATCCTCAGTGCATATGATAATCAATCTGTCTCTCCTGCCTTCTAGAAACACTTTCTTCACTCCGCTTCTGGGACATGCCCTCTGTTGGTTCTTCTTCTTCCTCACTGCTTGTTCCTCTTGCTGGTTCCTCCTCTTCTCGGTGACGCTAAACTTTGGAGTACCCCTGACTTGGTCCTCAGATTTCCTCTCTCCTTTATCTACCCTACCTTCCCAGGTGATCCCTCCAGTTTCACAGCTTCATACCAGCTCTACAGTGACTCCCAGATTTATATGTCTAGCCTAGACCTCTCCCCTGAACTACAAATTCACCAACCCCATTGTTTACAGGACATCTCCAGTTGGATGTCTAAGAAGCAGCTCAAATTTTAAGTCCAAAACTGAACTCCTTATTCTAACTGCACCGCATCAATAATTATGTCCTTTATCTCTACCCTGCCCGTCAGTGGCCACTCCAGTCTTCCAGTTGGATCAGGCCAAAAGATGGAAGTTATCCTGGACTCTGTTCTCCCACACCATTCATACTGCCTGTCGGCAAATCCTGTTGGTTCCCAAATCTGACAGCTTCTCGCCATCTCTATCACATGGCCCTGGACCAAGCCACCACTATCTCTCACCTAGACAATTTCAACAGAGTCCTAAGGTTTTCCTGCTTCTACCCTTGTTCCAGCCCTTTTAACACATAAATCAAATTCTGTGACTCCTCTGGCTTGCCATTCATTCAGAGTAAGATCCAAACCCCTCTACAGGCATGAGAGACCTACCCTCTGTGGCCTCCCTGCCCCTCCGGGCTCACAGGCTACACACGATGCCCTTGGGTCTCCACCTTAGCCTTTTAGTTTCTTAATCAACAGCTTGGAGCCTTTGCTCTTACTGTTCCCTCGGGCTGGAAGTCTCTTTTCCCAGAAGCTCCTTCGCCAGGCCTATGTCTAAATTCTGCCTGTGTCTGGAGACTTCCCTAACACACCCCCACTGCCACCCACATCTCACATACTCCCCACCGGGCACTGTCTGGCTCCTTGTCTTGCTCTCTTTTTCTGGGTGGACTTGTGCCTGAAATATGTATTGATTTGCTGATTGTCTGTCTCACCCACTGGAATGTAAGCGCTGCGAGGAAAACTTTATTCTGTTCACTGCTGTTTCCCCAATAAGCACGTAAGATAGGTGCTCAAGGAGTACTTGTTGAATTAATTAATTAATGGAAGAGTGTTTAGGTCTTTCCTCCCCAGTGGCTGCAGCTCTGTACGAGGAGGTGTCCCAGGCTGCCTGTCTCCATTCTCTAATAGCCTCCTGGCCACCACCTGGGCACCCCCCTCCCCAGAGCCTGCCAGACCATTCTAATTGCCGCTGCTGCCAAGGGAGGGAGTCTCTAAAGAGAGAGGAGGGAGGGAGGAGCTCCATCTGGTGTCCAGGAAAATAAGGGAGCCAGCCTTGGTCTGCGGCTCCAGGTCCACCCTGGAGTCCACAGCGCAGGGCTCGGGAGCCCGGGACCGGGCACCCTTTGGCATAGATAGGCCCTTGGCTCTTCTCTCCTGTCAGAGAGTGGGCCTGGAGGCCCCATAGAGGCCCCGACTCCCCTCGATTTGGTCAACTGAGCGGGACCCAGCACAAGGCCTCCAGGCCGCAGAAGGCCGTGGGGGTGGGGGTATCGGGAGACAATAGGAGAGCCCAGAGCCAGCTCTCCCTTTCCACCAGCCCGAGTGACACAGTGACACAAAGGGAGAGTCTTGTGCTTGGGGAAGGGGGTGGGGAGAGCCCTTTGTCCTGCTATTTTCTACATTGCTGGGGGTGGGGGGAGGGAAGGGTGTGGGGGGGTGACCAGCGGCTGTCAGTATGGGGAGGAGTAGAGAGTGGTGCAGAGGCCCTGGAAAGTTTTTGAATTTCAATCAGGTTGGCTTTGAAAGAGTTTGGCTTTTGTTGAAAGAAAGAGAAAGGTTAATGCTAGAGTTGAGCGGGAGGGGGTGGATTCTGCAGATAGAGTCCTGTTTGCAGGGCGGTCAGCTGTGGGACACCCAGGCTGGCAGAAAGGCTGGGGATGGGTGAGCGGAGGAGGAGCAGGCATCCCATTTCCCTTCCCGGGCCCAGGTGGAGGAAAGCCGGGCAGAGAAGCATGGGGTTATTGGGTGTGAGCAGGAGAACTGGTCAAGAAAGGAAAGCAATGCGGCCAAGCAGGACAATTTCTTTCTTCCTTTTGCATGCCTTACAGAGCCTTTGACTTTTTAAGCCAGGAAAGAATGAAGTTCCCTCCCTCTCTCCCCTCCGTTTCTCCTCCACCCAAGCACAGCGGCGGCGGAGCACTTGCCAGGACTGACTTTGTGACAAGTGCAGGCTTGGTTGGTGCAGGAGAGGGGGACAGGGTGCCCAGGAATCAGCTGTTTTCCCTGCTCTTGCCCTCTGCTGACCCTCCTCTGCATTCTATCTGCTCCAAAAAGAAGCATAAAAATGTGGAGCTATTGTAGTCTTTGAAATAGGCAGCATACTGCTTTCTCAATGTTGGGAGAAAAAGAGGAAGGAGGAAGGGAGCTACAGCCAGGCAGCAGGCTAGAGATCTGCAATTCCAAGTTGGGGAGTGGGCACCTGGCATTCCGCAGCTGACTTCACACCACTGAAGCGCACACACACACACACACACACACACACACACACACACACTTCATAAGGCTCCTGGCTGCAGCATGATCCTTTGTCTCTCTCACACACACACTATACACACTCACACACACACATACACTTTATGAGGCTCCTGGCTAAGGCTGCCGCTAAATGGCACCACATGTGTTCTCAGTTCCAGGGGTTCTACAGCCATAATGATAACTCCAGAACCAATCCCTGAATTCCAGCCTGAAAATATTTGAGAGGAGAAAGATCAGAGGAAGAGGGAAAGAGAATATAAAAATGGGATTATTCTTATTTTGACATGCGTGGTGTTAGGCCTCATCTTCATGGAGCAAATATTCATGCATTAAATATTTGCTCAGCATTCCCTGTGTTAGACATTGTGCCAGGCCCTAGGAGACACAGAGGAAATAAGAACTGTCCCTGCCCTGAAGGAGCTTATTCTTAAACAGAAAAGCAAATGGATAACAAATAATTCTAATCCAATGAGATAATAATATCACACAAGCCACACAATACATTGTAACATACATGCCATTTAACTTCATTTGACAAGAGACTACTACAGAAAAACGTGTGAATTTTTATTATTCTTATTATTAAATTATTATTTTAGAAACAGAGTGCTAACTCAGTCGCCCTGGCTGGTATGCAGTGGTGAGATCATATCTCATCACAGCCTTGACTTCCTGTGCTCAAGCGATCCTCCTGCTTCAGCCTCTCCAGTAGCTGGGACTACAGAAGCACATCGTCATGCCTGACTAATTTTTTCTACTTTTATTTTTGGAGAGGTGAGGTCTTGCTATGTTGCCCAGGCTGCATTTTTTAAGATTTCATTCATATTTTTTACTTTAATGTTTGGTGCATTTGAAGTGTTTACCAAGGGCCAGGTGCGGTGGCTCACGCCTATAATCCCAGCACTTTGGGAGGCCAAGGTGGGCAGATCATTTGAGGTCAGGAGTTCAAGACCAGCCTGGCCAACATGGTGAAACCCCGTCTCTGCTGAAAATACAAAAATTAGCTGGGTGTGGTGGCACATGCCTGTAATCCCAGCTATTTATTTGGGAGGCTGAGGCAGGAGAATCACTTGAACCTGGGAGGCAGAGATTGCAGTGAACCGAGATTGTGCCACTACACTCCAGCCTGGGCGACAGAGTGAGACTCTGTGTCAAAAAAAAAAAAAAAAAAAAAGACTGGGCGCAGTGGCTCACATCTGTAATCCCAGCACTTTTGGAGGCAGAGGCGGGCCAATCGCCCGAGGTCAGGAGTTCAAGACCTGCCTGGGCAACATGGTGAAACCCCGTCTCTACTAAAAATACAAAAATTAGCCCGGTGTGGTGGCGCACTCCTGTAGTCCCAACTACTTGGGAGGCTGAGGCACCAGAATCGCTTGAACCTGGGAGGTGAGGTTGCAGTGAGCTGAGATTGCACCGTTGCACTCCAGCCTGGGCGACACAGCCAGATTCTGTCTCAAAAAAAATAAAAAAAAAAAGAAGTGTTTACCAAGGAAAGCATTCTGGAGGTGAAAACGTGTTCCACCAAGCAAGAAAGAGGATTGGACTCCAAATGCAGGCCAAGGGAAGAAGGAGGAGAATGTCCATGTGTGCACACAAATTAGTGTGCTGGGAAGACCTCCATGCCCACACTGCCCTCATCCAATACCACATTAAAAGTATTTCGCTGGTTTACTTCTCCATCTGATTTGCAGCTGAATATAATCTCAGACACCTCCTGTTCCACCCTCTGCCTCCCCCAGGAGAGAAACAGCTATCCCAGGCCATTCTGTTCCTCTTTCAAGGCCAGATCTGAGGTGAAGAGAAGGCATTGAGAAAGTTAATCCGAGGAAGAGAATTTTAGGCCAGTGTTTTCAAAGCCTGGACCAACAACATCAAAGTCACTTGGGAATGTAGAAATGCAAATCCTCAGGCCCCACCCTAGGCCTACTGAACTGGAAGCTCTGGGTGTGCGGCCCAGCCATCCGTGATTTTTTTTTTTTTTTTAATACAGAGTCTGCTGTTGGCCAGGCTGGGGTGCAGTGGTGCAGTCTTGGCTCACTGCAACCTCCACCTCTCAGGTTCAAGTGATTCTCCTGATTCAGCCTCCCAAGTAGCTGGGACTACAAGTGCGTGCCACCATGCCCAGCTAATTTTTTGTATTTTTAGTAGAAAGGGTGTTTCACCATGTTAGCCAGGATGGTCTTGATCTCCTGACCTCGTGATCTGCCTGTCTCGGCCTCTCAAAGTACTGGGATTACAGGTGTGAGCCACCGCGCCGGCCGCCATCCGTGTTTTAACAGGCTCTCAGATCATTCTGATGCTCCGTGAAGTTCTAGGCATGCTGATCAACATTGCTACCCTTGGTTAGATCTTCCTGACGCACTTCAAAAATAATTTGCTGTGGTAGAGCCAAGGGGCCAATGGGGACCAATCCAGCCCAGCACCTAAATCTTTTGATTAGTTCTTGGTCTAATCTGCCCAAAGATATGGACATGAATGGCTGGGACACAGACGCTTTAAGGACCCCATCATCTGGGGAACCTGGGCCCTGACCCTTCTGAGCCTCGACTGGCCCCCTGTGCTCATATTCAGAGCATGGGGCCTGGCAGAAGTTTTAAGGGCTGATCCAGTATGGCAGGTCCCTTTGAGAGTCCTCTCAGGGATCCGGGCTTGTGACAGCACATGACACGATTGGGCTGTCCGGAGTTTCTGGGTGGGCAGGTATAATGAATGGATGGTTAGAATTGGAAAGGGCCGTGAGGGAGAGCAAAATCCCCTCTTCCGTGTCCGATTTTGTAAGCAGCTTCTGACACGTCAGGGACAAGATCCCAGCACCTGCATCTCACTGGCATCAGTGTCTTTTTCGGCACAGACCGAGAACCTCTTTTTGGAAAATTCTCTTGCCAAAAGCACGTGACCATATCTGTCTTAAGAAGCTGGCATCTATCCTTTTTTTTTCAAATTTGTCTCTGGCCTCTCTTCCCTCTCCCAGTATTCCCTTTCACCGGGAGCTAGAAGCATGTGGTGTCCTCAGGGCCATTTCAGATTGATGCAACCACATCACTGGTTCTGACCTGTAAAAAGTAAAGGCTAAGAATTCCTTTCAGAGGGGAAGAAAAACTATCATGAAGTAGACATGAAATGGCCAGGCAGTGTGCACCTCGCTTTCCATGATGCTTCTCATTTATCCTGACGGCAACCCCATACATGATATGTTATTTCCTCCATTTTATAAGTAAGGAAACTGGAGTTGAGAGAGTTTGTCCCTCGTGCAGCATCACACAACTTCTACGTGGCAGTCAGGATTTGAACCCAGATCTGCCTGACTTCAGAGCACGTGTTTGCTTCTCTTTACCACACTGTGTCAGGAGAGATCCTCTAGGTCCTGGCTCCCTCCCAGGCAACCCCAAGGAAACAGGACTCTGGCCAAGTCCACGAGCTTTGTAGGTCCTGGCTGGATTCCTTCTTGGTTAGACTCTGGTCAGGCCCTCCCTGATTTCTCCTGGCCAGCTGGCCTCTCCGCCTCCTTGGCTCTATGTGGGCTCCTGAGGGAGAAGGCAGAGTGAAGCCACCAGGCCTCTGGACAGGTTGCAGTCAGCATCCGTTCCATCACGCGTTAACCCCTGCGGCTGGCCCACAGCAGGGAAGCCCTCTTGCCTAGCTCTGCACGGACTGCTCGCTTGCCTGAGTTTGCATTATTTATTTAATGTCTTGTACCGTAAATAATGGTAACTTTATGGTTATTAGGAACGGGTTAAGGTACATGCGGGTAGCACCAGGCTGCCTTCAAAAGGAACAGTCCTGGCATAAAATGTTGCGATAATTGCTTTACTGCTGAGTGTTGGTCTTTATTTTGTGTCTGATTTGTCCCTTAAGCCAGCGTAACATTCTCCCCACGGCAGGAGAATGCAGAGAGCAAATTGAAGGGCTGAGCATGAACAATGCGACATGGCGCACTGCTGGGTTTTTCTTTTTTCTTCTTTCTTCGTTTCTCCCTTGACCTCCCTCCAATCCTCTCCGCTCCCCTCCCCCCATGCCCTGCCCCAGTCTCCGCCCTACTCTGGTTGGGAGAATCATTCTCCCCCATCCTTGACACCTCTAGAAGGTAGCCCATCTTACCCCCTTACTTCCTTTTGTTGAAAATTAGGTTAATAGAGCACTCCTATTCCTTACCTCTTCTCTGGGCAGCAAACAAGACAAAACAAAAGGATAAACACATAAAAGATGCCTTCTTTTCATGGACCCAGTGCCCAAGCAATGCCCAGGCATGCTAGCCCAGAAGTTATTGTTCCTTACATTTCTTACAAGGAGGCGGTGTCCGGGCCAGTGCCCAGCCTCCGGTGCCCAGCATCATAGTGGTCAGAGAGGGCTGGGTGTGCAGAAGGACTTGGGAGGGTGGCAGGGTTGCTGGTGGCAGGTGTGGAAGGGTGAAGGGGGCAGAGTCTGCCAGCTCCTTCCTGATAGTGGGAGAGAGCGATGGTCTTCAGTGGCCAGTGGGACTCTTCCTCTTCTCTTAGGTCCATCACACCAAGGCAGGAAGGCCACTGGCACTGGCCGCCATGTGCCATACACATATTTCCCTTGTCTGCACAGGAGTGGAGTGAGGGCAGGGGTGGGGTGAGGGCCTCTCCGCTTGGGGCAGCCTTTTGCTTTGCCAGAAGTGGATCCTCCTGACCTTCATCTGTTTGCCCCTGGGGGTCATCTATCAGCCTCCAGCAATACCCTGCAGGCTGGATGGCCCAAGCCAGATGAAACCTCTCCCCTCTAGCAGAGAGCAGGTCCAGCATCTCCCAAAGCGGGCGCTCTGACTGACCTTGGGCTTCTTTGATGTTCAGAGAGCTTGGCCAAAGCACGAACACTGGAGTAGGAGCCAGGAGTCCTGTGCTCTTGTTTCAGCTTCCCCACTGACTTGCCCGGTGTGGTAAACTCGTTGACACAGAAGTTCCTTGGAAACATTCTGTCTTGGTTTCATCTGTAAAATGAGGGCAAAAATCCCTGCTTTATGGGATTATTAGGAAGATCAAAAGTAGCTAATGAGTGAATACAGACTCCAGAACCAAGCATAGATTGTTGATCATGGAGTCTCAAATAACCTATCAGGCCCTCAAGCCAAAGGCCAGTGCCTATTTCTGGGTAAGGACAAGAAGGAAGTGGGACTGGAGGGGCAGTTGGGGTGGTACAATGATGAGGAGAAGAAGGAGGCAGGGACCCTCCAGTCCCGGTCCCACTGGAGCAGAAAACCAGTGTTGCTCTCCTCCATGGGGCAGGCATCAGGGCAGACCACAGGCTGTACCCCACCTTAGAGGAATGCCTTCTCCTAGCAGCCGGATCTCTTCCCTCCCTCCAGCCACAACCCGTTCTTCTGCTTTGGCCCTTTCTCTTGCCGTTCCTCCGCTTCTTCCTCTAGGGCTTCTCCTTGGCTACAATGGAGGGGACAACGAAGTCCAAGCAAGTTGACAGCCAGTGGCTTTAAGCTACAGGAGGCTGAGGGGATTTGTGTGTCTCTCCACTTACCCCACCTCTCCAGAGCATAGTAACTCATCAATAGCGGAAATTTGAACAAAGTGGAGAACCTGGGATGAAAGGAGAAATGCTGCGGTGATTGGGGGTGGGGTGAAGGGGGAAGAAGGGATGGCTTTAATTAGGGCTTCTTGGCCTCTTCAGTCCTGGGGCTGGTCGGGGTAATCCAGTTAGAGTCCCAGCCTTTCATCTCAGCTGGCCGGCCTCTCGGGGGCCCTGTCAGAGCCTTTAGGGGGCAACAAGTAGCGGGCAGGCTTGGAGTGGTGTGGGGGTTGGTACCACACTCACTTCCAGCTGGACGCAGAGGGGGGTGCGGAATGAAGCCCCGCCAGCACAGCAGTTGGTGGTGGGCAGTGAAGTGGCCGGTGCAGGCGGCTTGGGCGCTGGGCGGCTGTCTCCTGACACCAGAAACTCTCTTTATAAAAGGATCAAGTCGGTAGCATTGTTCTCTGGCCAGGGAACCAAGGGCTCAGAATGCTCTTTTGTGTGGAGGTGCCCCCACCCGCCACCACCACACTCCCCCTTCTTTTTTCTCCCTTTGAGCCACTGCTGGCTGTGCCTCTGCCCCCATGCTTGGGGCGGGAGGCGATGGAGTGGTGGAGATGGGCTCGGGACAGACAGTCCTGGGGGAGCCATCTGTGCTGGGGTAGGATCCACTGGAGCTGAAAAATTAAACAGCATTTTCAATTAACTTTTCCTCTCCTGTTTGGGGGTGGGCGTGCGGGGGTGGTGGAGCAGGCTGGTTGAATTTAACCTTTGAAAAGCTGCTGAGGAGCAGAGGAGGAGGGAATGACCTTTCTTTCCCCAGGCAGGGTTGGGCGGGGGTGGGGAGCAGAGGAACTGTTTCCTCAGGCTAGGCGGGGGACCCTCTCCTGGTGAATATTCCAGAAGCTCTTGGTGTCCTTGGCCCCTGAGGTGCCATCTCTGTAGAGGGAGGGTTTGCTAGTGCATCTCCAGGGTGTTCGGCGTAAGGAGAGATGGGCGAGTTGCGTGGGGTCAGCAGGTGAATGAAGGCTCCCTGCCGAGCAATGGAAATCTTTTTCACCCCTCCCTCAAAGGCTGCCCCTTTTCTTTACCCATCTTCCCTTCTGCTCCCCAGGAACACCTGCATCTTAGTTTGTCCTCCTGGGCTGGGTGCCCCAAAAGATGGAAGAACATCTGTAGAAGTTGATTCTGCTGTAGGTGGCATTTGCTCTAAAGACCTTTCCATTACTGTCTCATTGGCACCGTGGAACGTAACACAACCAGAAATCAGAGTCAGAGTCCAGTGTGTATCCTTCTCACAGCTTGTTGCCGCATGCCCTGGCCTTCTGCATCTTCCCTGGGAACTGGGAGCAGGTCTTCCTCACCCCTCTCTGATCTCTTTCTCACTCCCCATAGCGACCAGAAGAGGGTTTTCACCTCTTCTTTAGTCCCTCATGGTGGAAAACTTCTGTCACCATAATGATTGTTCACACCTGAAGAACACTCTGTATTTTGCAAAGAACTCATTAGAGTCTTCTTTTAATCTTTGGGGATAGATGGAAAGGAGAAAGCCCTTTTTTATGATGAAGAGACTGGGACTCAAGAGAGATTAATTTTGAAAAATGGGGCATCCCCTGGAGGGCACAGCAGCATCACCGAGGGGCCTTTTTCAATTGTCCATCCCACCCAGAGATTCCATGGTCCTCACTCCTCCTGCCCCTACCTTCACCCCAGAGTAGGTTCCTTAATGCAATTATATCTTTTGCGTTTTTCTTTAGCTAAATACAGACAGTCCCATTTATGGGTGTGAAGACTCAGGAAGGCTACTCAAGTGAGCTGAGGCAAAAGAGGTAATACAGCCAATGGTTTCATTTGGGTTTTCAGCAGTCTCGGTGTTTATCCAAGCAACAAGGAGGATGGTATTAGAAAGTAGCATAGGCTGGGTGTGCTGGATCACACCTGTAATCCGAGCACTTTGGCAGCCCAAAGCAGGCGGATCACTTGAGGCCAGGAGTTCGAGACCAGCCTGGCCAACATGGCAAAACGCCACCTCTACTAAAATTACAAAATTAGCCGGGTGTGGTGGCACACACCTGTCATCCCAGCGACTTGAGAGGCTAAAGCACAAGAATTGCTTGAATCTGGGAGTCAGAGGCTGCAGTGAGCCGAGATTGTGCCATGGTACTCCAGCCTGGGTGACAGAGCGAGACCCTGTCAAAAAAAGAGAGAGGGAGAGAGAGAGAGAGAGAGAAAGGAAAGAAAGAAAGAGAGAGAGAAGGAAGGAAGGAAGGAAGGAAGGAAGGAAGGAAGGAAGGAAGGAAAGAAAATCAGCATAGAATGATTACAGGTTCAATACCTGTTACCCCAACACTTTGGGAGGCCAAGGCGGTAGGATCGCTTGAGCCCAGGAGTTTGAGACCAGCCTGAGCTAGCTACATGGTGAGACTCTGTCTCTGTTAAAAAATAAAACAATTAGTTCAACCATTGTGGAAAACAGTGTGGCGATTCCTCAAGGATCTAGAACTAGAAATACCATTTGACCCAGCCATCCCATTACTGGGGATATACCCAAAGGATTATAAGTCATGCTGCTATAAAGACACACGCACACGTATGTTTACTGCGGCACTATTCACAATAGCAAAGACTTGGAATCAACCCAAATGTGCATCAGTGACAGACTGGATTAAGAAAATGTGGCACATGTACACCATGGAATACTATGCAGCCATAAAAAAGGATGAGTTCGTGTCCTTTTTAGGGACATGGATGCAGCTGGAAACCATCATTCTCAGCAAGAACAGAAAACCAAACACCCCATGTTCTCACTCATAGGTGGGAATTGAATAATGAGATCACTTGGACACAGGAAGGGGAACATCACACACCGGGAGGTGGGGGGAGGGGGTAGGGGGAGGGATAGCATTAGGAGATATACCTAATGTAAATGACGAGTTAATGGGTGCAGCACACCAACATGGCACATGTATACATATGTAACAAACCTGCACGTTGTGCACATGTACCCTAGAACTTAAAGTATAATTAAAAAATAAAATAAATAAAACAATTAGTCAGGCATAGTGGTGTGCACCTATAGTCCCAGCTACTCAGGAAGCTGAGGTGAGAGGATCGCTTGAGCCCAGGAAGTCAAGGCAGCAGTGAACGGAGATCACGCCACTGCACTCCAGCCTGGGTGACAGAGTGAGACCCTGAAAAAGAAAAAAAAAGGAAAGAAAGAGAGAGAGAGAAGTGAGGGAGGGAGGGAGGGAGGGAAGGAAAGAGGGAGGGAGGGAGGAAGGAAAGAAATGACATGAGCTGCTCCCTCAGCTACCCCAGGGCACAGTGGAGCAGCACCTTCCTCCCCAAACCTGTTCCTTGTGTTTCACGCTCAGTTAAGGACACTGCTCTCTAGCCTCAGCTTGGGACACTCTCCTCTTCCTGGGCTAAGTTCAGCCAAACTGCTTTTCCTTCAGTTTGTCTAATATGCAGGCTTTGCTTTTCAGGACATTAGCGTCACCCTCACCTGACTCTTACCCCTCCTTCCTGTCTCAGTGAATTTTACTGCTCAAAGAAGCCTTTCTGTCTCAATGTACATTTGGTCCTCCGGTTATACTTTCTCATAGCATTCTGTCCTTCTGGAATGTAAGGTACCATGGTTTCTAGTGACACATTGAGGTGGGACAGTAGTCGCCATCTCTCCCCTACCAGTTGTTTCACACTGGGAGCACAGGTATCCTGCTATTTTGTTCACTATTCTATTCCCAGTGCTTCTGGGAGGCACTCAGGGGCTTAATACGGTAAATGAATGAATGAATGAAAGGAGAAAAGGGAAAGGTAGTAACTCACAGAGAAAACGAGCAAAGTGAAAACCAAGATTTCCCAGAGGTAAAGATGAGAAAAGGTTGTTGCTTCAAGGTCTAAGAAATTTCTTTAGGCCCCCCAAATGGAGGCCAGTTGGCCTGAAGGGTGCAGAGAACACTCTCGCAGTGGGGGCATGAGGAGGAGTGATGTTTGAGGCCCTTTTGGCCAGGCAAAGAAAGCATGCAGCCTACTTCAGCTTTCTCCTTATTTTTCAAAGGTGCCAGTCTGTTTTTGGAGCCCTGAGAAAGAGAAGGCTAGAAGGAGAGCACTAAAGACTGCAACCAATTCTAATAAAGAATAAGGGAAAAGAAAAGGCTTTGCCTGCTGGAATAGCTTTGGGTAAGGTCACCCTAGTTTTCTACAAAATAAAGGGATTGGCTACAGGAGCCACCAGAAGATAGATCCCAGGACCTGTGGGCAGGAAGTTGAACCCCAGAGAGAAACTTTCACTGGCAAAGGGTTAAAGGGAATAAACATGCTTAGCAATGTATTGAGGGTGAGGGGAAAGGAAAGGTAGGGGAGAGACCAGCGAGCATGTAGACCACTAATAAATGAAGAGAAGTGGGAGATTCATCTTACCTCCTACAGGGCAGAGATGCTCAGCTCATTTTTTAGATCAGTCTTTAAGAAGAAAAATGACAAAAAGGAATTTGGATAATTAGGAAGTAAATGCAGACTGTGCAAAAATCGTTCCTGATAGAAAGCAGGTAGGAGAATACTCAGAAAATGTAAAGGTTTCACAAATCAGCAAGCCAGGATGACATCCATCATGAGGTATTAAGGCTAGTGTTCTGGGAACATGCTAAGCGGGGCGCTGATTGAACCACTTATAATTATGTCTGGAAAATCATAGAAAGTAAAAGGGGCCATCAGGAGGCTGGAGAAGTGAAACGGATGTGACTCCTGTCTTCTAAAACATGGTACAACAAGCCTAAAAATGTCCATCCAGTCAGTTTGGAACTAGATACAATGAAAGGGGGAAAAATCTGTCATCTAGGGGAGTAAAATAAAATTGAGAAGAGTGTGTGTGTGAGTGTGTGTGTGTGTGTGTGTGTGTGTATAGTATGCCTAAGGGCCAAACCACACCAAACAGAACAGCGCTAAGTGGTCACATTGGAAACAGAAAAACAGATGTGCTGTAATGGGCGTGCCACAAGTGGCTGTTGTTAAAACAGGTTCAGGTTTTCGCCATGGTTGTAGGTATGTAAATGAAAACTGCACAGTAAAGAAAAACCGATGGCAGGGAATCATTCAGGGAGAGGGACACTCTGGATGAACAGAGTATTCTGAGCCAATTTAACACGGTCTCATTTTGGATGGGGAGAAAGCTGCATGTAACTGAAGAAGCTGATAGGTAGGTGTGGCTGAGGAGCAATTCAGGAAACTGAAGAAGTCAACAACCACATGAACACCTAATTCTGGGGAGAGGCGGTGGGTTGAAACACATGAACATATTTGGGGGGAAATCTCTGCTTATCCAAAAAGAGCCATAGGAAGGCCCTGGAAGCTGCCTTGCTTTGGGGGTTGCATGCACACAATTTGGATGTGGAGCTCTGGGACCTAGAAGGGAGGTGACACACTGGGGTGGTTTCAAAAAGAATGGGGACAGCCCCTAAGGGGGTTAGCTGAGAGGGAGTGGCTCCTCATGGTAATGATCCTAACTGACTCCACAGCCCCAGCGCCCTACACACTTTTACAAGGTTAAAGCAACAGCTTGAACCTGTATGGGGTGAGCATTTGTTTCCTTTCCAGATTGCCAGCTAATGAGGAAAGATTAAAGGAGCTAAATCTGTTTAGCTTGGCTAAGTGACGACGGAGGCGGCGGGAGTGGAGAGGCATGCTGGGCAGCCTGGCCAAGCGGAGGGGTGTGATAACCGTCTGCAGATTTTAGGAAGGTGTAACTACAGTGGAAGAAGAGCGGCTGCTCAGGTGGCACAAGGCCCTCAGCCTTCGGCGCGGGAAGAACCGAAGGGCGAGTTTCCCAACAGTGAGCCCGGCGGCTCCTGGAGCAGCCAGTTGACCTGAGGAAGAGAGAGCAAGGGTTGGGAACATCCCGACTGAGCCAAGAGAGGGACCAGGCCAACCCACCCAATGGGCCGGGCACTGTCCCAACAGACCAGCTTTCATTTGCCTTTTGCTAACAGCATCCTCAGCGTTCCCAAGGGTCTTCTCTGACCCTCTGCCCCCACTGCAGCCAATACCTCAAGGGATCTGGAGTCCAAAAAGGTTCCCCCGCTTTCTGGCCTGTGATAGACATTCGTAGTAGCTGGTTTGGCGATTCAGAACCTGGCTGTTATTTGATGATGTCTTCAGACAGATTATTCCAAGGCTATGAGATCAGAACCTGTGCAAGGAGCTCTTCTGGGAGTGGAAATAACTGCCCCAAAAGGGGAAGCAAGTGGCAAGACCCAGGGTGTGGCATCCCTGGGATCCCAAGCCCGGCCCCTGGGGGCCAGCCAGGCTGCCTCCCGCAGGCTTGCTGTTGGCAATCTCACGGTTAAACACTTAAACAATCTTTCTTTCTCCTCTTTTCTCTCTCCCCCTCTCTCTCTTTCACTCTCTTCTTTTCAGAGTTGACAGGGGCCAAATAAAGGCCCTTTTAAAAAAAACACACAAAACAATTTTGTTCCTTCTGAAAGTGATGGAGCGAAAGTGAGTGCAGATTATAGGCCTGTGAGGCGAGGGCCTTCCAGACGGGGGGAGAAGCGGTGACATGATGGGAACCTAATGGCGGTAATTGGCCCTGGATTTGACAGGGCCCATATCACAGCTCAGGAAAAGAGAGATGTTTAAAGTAAAAATTTACACAAAATTATATGTTTTCGGGGTGAAAAAGACTGTTTGGATTTCATTTTTTTTCTTCCTCTTCTTCCCCCCAGGGCATGTTTCATGGGTCATCCTCCGCGTGTGTGCGCGTGTGTCTGTGTGTGTGTGTGCACACATGCCCGTGCGGCTGTCTCCCCAGGTATATGGGCATCTTATGCCACATTGCCAATGTCTTCTACTTCCACTCTTCCTGGAATAGAGGCGTTTGTTAGCTTTGGAAGTTTCCCTTCAGGAAGCAGAAACAGCATAAGAGAAGAGAGAAAAGAACCATTTGAGTAATAGATCAGACCACCCTTCATAGTCTCACCACAGCAGAGCTTGTTTGGATTCAACATATAGTCGCGTAGCATCTTGTATTTATCCTTGTATCACTTAGTCCTAAATATAACCAAGTAATAGATCAAGTAGTTATACTGTTTAGTGGCTGACTCCCACTCCAAACTGTGAGCTCTTTGAGTGCAGGACCCTGTTTCTCTTGTTAAGTGCCATAATCTCAGCACCTAGCCCAGTGCCTCCCACGTAGCAGGCTTCCAGGATTTGTGAAACGAGTGACCTAAAATAATGGAATTACGTAGGGACAGCTGCTATGTTGGAAGCCCGTGCCTTCCCTGAGTATAAAATGCTGATCAATCAGACTTTTGTGTAACTAGACAATACTAGAATATTCAGATATTGATTCTTCATTGCTTGTTGGAAATGTGGCCTGAGAGGAAGACTTCAGAGGTGGCAGTGAAGCTAGAATATTAGGTGTTCATCCCTGGTTCAGAATGGTTTAGGCTTCCTCCATTGTGAGCTTCACTAGTGGCTCTACAGTCAAACCCCAACTGACTCTTTAATGCTAATGACCATGCTAGTGTTGAAACGATCTCCTCTTCTGGCCTGCAGAATGTCCTGCTGCTCCCTGTTTTACTTGGGATTTAGGCATTCTCTATGGACTGAGCTAAGAACTAGCCCGCTATTGGGCTATTTTTTAGATTTTTTTTTTAAAAAAAGATGTATCTTTTGGCTAACCTGATAACAAGACCCATAAATGAAACAAAGTTGAATGTTTTATTCACGTGAGCTCAAGGGAAGTACCAGAGTCACAGAACCGCAGATTGGGGAGTGGCTTTGGAGGTTCTGAAGTTCATGCTTTACTAGTTGTGTGCATAACCTCTACAGTAACCTCTCATGCTCCAGATGCAAAGATTGGCACGTCCAGCAGGGAAGGCAAAGTTTAAAGTCAAGAAGCAAAGGGGCTAGGAGCTGGGCTGGACAAGGACCAGTCCTTGAAAATGGGTCAGTCGTAGGGGAACAAACACAGAAAGGGAAGACCTAGCAAGACTGTGCCAGGGAGTGGCTATGAAGACTGGAAATAAGTTCTGAAAGGCTAGTCCAGGAGGCTGGTGTTGAAAGGGAATGTATAGCTATCAGCAGCAGGGGCCAAGCCAACAGTCTGTACCCTTCCCATTTTGCCTCAATGTTTGAAGAAGATCTCAGCCCAGACAAACCAGGAGGTTTCAAGACCACTAGGGGAATCCAGAACACGGGGTGAATGTCGCTGGGGATGGGAGAAGGGTATCAGGGTATAGAATCACATGGAAATGGGGCTCTTAGAGCTGTGGCAGTTGCTGAGATCAACTGAGGTCAACACAACTGAGTAGATGGTTCTCGAATAATATAGGTGTAGCTCGTGTGCTGATTATTGTGTTAGGTACAGTAATAGCAGATAAAGTTGTAAATGATCTACAGGATTGGCATGCTCTAGGAATGAAGAAGTCATTGCTTATGGTGAGAATACAGGTTCTTAAAGAAAAACTGAGGCATTTGGGGTTTCGGAACCATTTATTTGTCCTGACATTTATAGGATGCCTGCTCTATTCCAGGCATCATGCTGAGTCAAAGCTCTTCAGACCTACGATTTAATTTGAGTCACTTCCCTTTTATTTTCCCTTTGTGTGATGAATTGAGAGTGCGAGTATAGGGAAAAATGGCCACCATTCCATCCATGAAAATCACACAGTATGAGAAGGCTCTCTTGGCAATCTCAGGGTTCTCCAAGCTCTGTAGATGCTCCAAGAGTCTAGGAAACAGGAGCAGCTTACAGAAATTTCCTCCTTTGGCATTTAGCGCAGAGATGGCAACCTTGTCCTTATCTTCTACCTCTGTGTAGGAATATTAAAATTGTAAATTACATGCATTTTCCTAAAATACAGTCCTTGCACCAGGACCTGAAATAATGACTTGGCTGCAGGTGTCTCTGGGTAACACTTGGCTTGCCAGTTAATGCGAATCTGAAGATGAGATGCTAAAACCTTCAGATCTGCCTCCCTTGGATGTGATCTTAGCTGCTACACCATCTCCTTCTAAAAGGATAGCAAAGTTGATATGGATGTTGTTTGCTTTTTCACTCATCTAAACTTTTTGCTTAAAATTATGGAATCTCAGAGCCTTGGAGATGATGCCACATATTTTTAAATAAACTGTCTCGTCTAAGTTAAGTGTTGGAAATACAGAGGTTTAAAAACAGTTCGCCTTTAAAGGAATTCATAGTCTACCGAGGAGACAGGCCAGCCAAAGAGGTAATGTCAAAATACTATGAGAAGTGCTAAGAGAGATGTAAGATGCAGCACCTCCTCGAAGAAGCAAACACCTAAATCAACCAGAGACCTTAAGGAAGACTTCACAGAATTAGCAAAGCTTAAAATGAATCTTTAAGAAGTTTGCTACGCAGCCAAAGAGCACAGGAAAGGTGTTCCCAGCGAAGGACGTGGCATGATAGTTGAATGTGTGAATTTTAAGCCAACTATTCCTGACCCCTTGTTCCTTAATATGTTTAGCAGCTTGTAAGAAATTTGCTGTCCTCATTTTGTGACAGTTGTGTGCAGCGTATAAGGATGGTGAGAAAAAGGGCTTGAAGAACCACCAAGAGAAAGGAAGATGGGAAGAAAGTGAAGGGAAGAAAGAAGAGAAAGGGAAGGAAACCAATATTTATTGAGTGTCTATTATGTGCCATGTGGTTTTACATGATCTCATTTCATATTATTTTCATTTCCTACATTAAGACAATGTGGTTCAGAATGATTAGTGATTTCTTCACCTGACTTCATCTTTTCGTCCTCTCCTGTCCCGATTCTTATGCTAACCCTACCTCAGACCTTTCTTTGAAGCTTCACACTGCCTATTTACCACCACCACGTGGATCTCTAACAGACATTCTGCCTCACCAGTCCAGAATGCTGCTCATCATTTTTCCCACCAAAACTGCTCCTTCTCCCCTTTTCCCATGGCACCTCCCCATCCACTTGCCCAAGCCAGAAACCTGGGAATCACTCTTCAGCTTTTCCCTGTTCCTCAGCCCCTCAGTCTACCTCTAAATCCTATCTCAAATGCATTCCCTTCTCCCCAGCTTGCCTGGCACCCCCCTAAATCCCGGCATCAGCATCTGTCCTCTATCACTGCTGGAACTGTCTTCTATTTGATTTCTGTCTTCCATCCTTGCCAATTCCCATTCCAGCCTCTCCACCTGGCAGCTGAGGAATCTTTCTAAGAGGCATGACCCCTAGAGTCAAGTCCATAATCCTTAACGCGGCAAGACCTGCTCCCGGTCTGCCCTGACCCCCATCTGTCCTCGGGGTCTTTCATCCTGCCCGGTTTCTTCTCCTCAGCCTCCTTACACCACTGCTTCCCCTCATCCTTCAGATCTTAGCTTCAATGCCATTTCCTCGGAGAACTCTTCCCAGTGTAAAAAAGATTTCACTTGTTTTTTTCTTTCTTTCTTTTTTGTTTTAACCTGGCCTTTGACTGTTGTCATCATCGACTTTTCTATTTCTTATCCAGTGTCTTCAAGTGTATTTGGCAAATGTAGTTAGACATTTATTTGCATGTGTAGTTGTTTCATGTCTGTCTCGTTCACTAAGTGTAAGCTCTGTGAGGGCAGCACTGTGTCTCTTTATATTTTTAGAGACCAGGGTCTTGCTCTGTCATCCAGAATCATCAACACTGTGCACAGCACTGAGCAGAGAGGAGGCACTCAAATGTTATATTTTAATACATTACATATTTTTGTTAAAAAGGAATATTAAATTGAATGTGTTCAGGATAAAGAAGAGCTTGGATTTAAATCCACCTCTAGGGCCAGGTACGGTGGTCCACACCTGTAATCCCAGCACTTTGGGAGGCCAAGGCGGTTGGATCACCTGAGGTCAGGAATTCAAGACTAGCCTGGCCAACATGGCAAAACCTTTTCTCTACTAAAAATACAAAAATTAGCTGGGCATGGTGATGCGCACCCATAATTCCAGCTACTTGGGAGGCTGAGGCAGGAGAATCACTTGAACCCAGGAGGTGGAGGTTGCATTGAGTGGAGATTGTGCCACTGCACTCCAGCCTGGGACAGAGCAAGACTCTGTCTAAAAATAAAATATAAATAAATCCATCTCTAGGCTGGGTGTGGTGGCTCACACCTGTAATCCCAGCATTTTGAGAGGCCAAGGTGGGAGGATTGCTTCAGGCCAGGAGTTTGGGAACAGCCTGGGCAACATAGCAAGACTCCATCTCTATAAAAAATTTAAAAATTAGCCAGAGCAGTGGTGAGCACTTCTAGGCCCAGCTGCTCAGGAATCTGAGGCAGGAGGATCGCTTGAGCTCAGGAGTTGGAGGCTGCAGTGAGCTATGATCACCCCACTGCACTCCAGTCTGGGTGACAGGGTGAGATCCTGTCTCTAAAAATACAAAAATAAACCCACCTCTTCCTGATGCCAAAGCCCATGATCTTTCCTCTGTCTCAGGCTTGCAGTGGGGAAAATCCAACACGGGCCATCAGGCAGTGCACGGTATTCCTGGAGTTTGTTTCCAAGAAGAGACAGAGAGCCTTTAGAAACTTAATTCTTGGCCAGGCGCGGTGGCTTATGCCTGTAATCCCAGCACTTTGGGAGGCCAAGGCAGGCAGATCACGAGGTCAGGAGAGCGAGACCATCCTGGCTAACACAGTGAAACCCCGTCTCTATTAAAAATACAAAAAATTAGCTGGGCGTGGTGGCGGTCGCCTGCAGTCCCAGCTACTGGTTGGGGGCGGTGTGGGGCGGGGGGGCGGCGCGCGGCTGAGGCAGGAGAATGGCGTGAACCTGGGAGGCAGAGCTTGCAGTGAGCCGAGATGGCGCCACTGCACTCCAGCCTGGGTGACAGAGCAAGACTCGCCACTGCACTCCAGCCTAGGTGACAGAGCAAGACTCAGTCTCAAAAAAAAAAAACAATCCTGATTAGAAGGTGAACTCTTTGCAGCTAGAGGCCATGTCTTCATTGTTTAGTAAAGTGCCTGGCACAGGGTAGGTGCTCAATAAATAATGAATGAATGAACAAATGAACCATGAGAAACTCACAGGTTTCTAATTTGAACAAATGGGCAGAGGCACCATTCACTGAGGTAGATGAGGGAAAGGAAGAGGGATTTGTTGGCCGGGCGGGGAGGGGTGGGGAGAAATGAAGAAAGAGTTTAGTTTTAGAATGACATGCAGAGAAAGGCACAGTTGTCAATAAGCGTGTTGTGTTTTGAGAACAATGAGAAGTTTATTCATTCAGTCATTTATTTATTTAGTCATTAATCAACAAATATCTATTTAAAGCTTAGTATATGTCAAGCACTACACTAGGCACTGAACATATAATAATCAGACAAAGTCAAGAAAGGGAAATGGATAAGAAACCCTATTAAAATGCAGAGTGGCTCATGCCATTACCAAAGCAAGCACAGGGTGCTGTGTGTGGGGCTTCAGAAGCGGAGACTGCAAGACTTCCTGGGGAAAGTAACACCTCAGTTGCATCCTGAGGAATGGAGGAAGTAGGTGCTAGCCAGACTGAAAGCCAGAGAAAGGGTGTTCGAAGCAAAGGAAGTCGCATGTGCAAAAGCCCAGCAGCAAAAGAAAGAAAAGTATTCAGAGAACTCCAGATGGTTCAGCAATGTGGGAATCCAGTGTTAAGCTCAAGGTGCTCCATGGACAGTAGTAAGAGGCCCAAGTTGTGAACCTCCTTGACACCCTTCCCTCCATCTCTCCATGTAGAGAGAAGAATAGACTGCACGGAAAGTCAAGTGCAGGTGTTAGTCAGTCACTGCGACTCACAGGAGTGTGTGTGAGGGGAAAGTGAGGAGAAAGTAGGGTTGAAATTATAACCTTGGACCACATTGTTAAGAGCCTTGTCTGCCATAATGGAGTGTGACTTCTAGGGGCAGTTGGTAACCACTGAAGGGTTTTAATTGGGAAGGCTGGTGGTGGTGACATGAGCAGATCCATATATTAGAAAGATAACTCAGGGCTAGTGTGAAAAATGGATTAGCAGGGACATGACCAGAAGCGACTGCATTTTCTGTCAAGAAGACATTCTTCAGATTGGAAAAAAAATACAATGGTATGACGATGCTGAAGTCCAATATTGTGTGTGTGTGTGTGTGTGTGTGTGTGTGTGTGTGTGTGTGAGAGAGAGAGAGAGAGAGAGAGAGAGAGAGAGAGAGATTGTAAGAAGCTACCTGAGTCTTGGCCGGGCGCGGTGGCTCACGCCTGTAATCCCAGGACTTTGGGAGGCTGAGGCGGGCGGATCACAAGGTCAGGAGATGGAGACCATCCTGGCTAACACAGTGAAACCCCGTCTCTACTAAAAATACAAAAAATTTAACCAGGTGTGGTGGCGGGCGCCTGTAGTCCCAGCTACTTGGGAGGCTGAGGCAGGAGAATGAACCCGGGAGGCGCAGCGTGCAGTGAGCCGAGTTTGCGCCACTGCACTCCAGCCTGGGCGACAGAGCGAGACTCCATCTCAAAAAAAAAAAAAAAGAAAGAAAACAAAAAGAAACTACATGAGTCTCAGTTCTGACCTTCATGGACAACTGAATTCCCTGCCCTCTGCCTCTCCTGCCTTGGGTTTCCCTGACACATTTTGCCTCCTCTGCTCGAAGAGTTCTCCCTGCGTCTTGCCCATCTTGAAGTAAAACTTCAACTTCCAGCCTTCCCTACTCCTCTTCCCCCAGACAGACTGACTAGTTTCATTCTCTAGGCTGCTATATCATTCTGGACATAACAACTACATTATAATTACTGTTTTTTTCATCTGTTTCCTAAACTAGATCATATACTCCTTGAAGGCTAAGACTGCACAAGTTTCTTTGTACCCCCAACATCAGGTATGGTTCATGGCAAACAGTAGATACTCAGTGCGTACTGGATTGGAATTTATGGGAATGCTAATAAACTGGGATGATCTAATAATGTGATTTGTTTTTGTTTTTGTTTTGAGATGAGGTCTCACTCTGTCGCCCAGGCTGGAGTGCAGTGGCGCAATCATAGCTAGCTGTAACCTCAAACCCCTGGGCTCAGAGGATCCTCCCACCTCAGCCTACCAAGTAGCTAGGACTGCAGGTGTGCGCCACCATGCCCAACTAGTTTTATTAATTTTTTTGTAGAGACAGGATCTCACCATTTTGCCGAGGCTCATCTGGAACTCCTGGGCTCAAGTGATCCTCCCACCTTGGCCTCCCAAAGTGCTGGGATGACAGACATGAGCCACCACCTAAGGTGAAATTCAATAAATGTGAATTCCTACACCTGGATCTAAAACTTTAGCTGCCCCAGTACAGGATAGGAGAGCAAGATATCTATTCAGCAAACATTTGTGGACTATCAAGCACCTGCTAGGTACTGTGCTTGACACAGGACATAAAGCAGGAAACCAGGGAGACACATTCTTTGCCCTCATGGAGTTTACAAATGGGATGACAAATTTTAAACAAGTAACCAAATATAAGTAAAATGCTGTAGAGAACAATATAGAGTCCAGTGGAGACCTCACCTGGTCAGGACCGTAGAGGAGCACTCTATGAGGAAGTGATCTATGAGCTGACCTGAAAGACTGCTGGAGTTTTCTAGGCAGAGTCTAGAAAACTCTAGGGTTGGGGCTTTGTATGTGTGTGGGGGGGGTGGGGGTAGGGGTGAGATAGCGTTTTCAGCACTGTTATCATTACTTCCTTTGGCAAGTCTTCCCTGACTTCTCTGAAGAGGTCACATCTTCTGTGGCCACATGGATTGCTCCTGCAGAACTTACCTCTACTGCAGATTTATGTTTATTTCTGCCATGACTTGATCAATGCCCAAAGCCCCCACTAGACTGTATGCGTGGTGAGGAGACCTGTCCCTGTGCTCATCAGTGTATTTCCACTGCCTGGTACAGTACCTAGCATATAATAGGCTCTCAATTGATGTCTCCTGAATGAATGAATGAATGAATGAAATGGGTATTCCAAGCAGAGACAACAAGCACCAAAGACCAATGTGTCACACAGTGAAGGGGAGACTGAGTGTCTCAGAAAATCTGAGTGTTTGGTCAACTGCCAACTATGCATGAAACAATAAAGCAAGATGGCCACAACTTTAGGATTTGTTAAGAAACATCTTGTCTCTAGTCTGCCCTGGCCAGACTAAACCTACAGTGTTGTTTTCTTTCCTGGGTGCCACACTTTAGAAAACACCGCGACACATGTTTGCAAAACATTTCCATGTGGGAAGCTCCGTCGCATGATGGAAGGATGTGGGACTGGAATCAGATGGACATGGTTTGAATTCCAGCTCTATCACGTGTTCACTGAATTGTCAAATCACTGAACTTCTGAGAGCCTCTTTTCCTACCCATAAAGTGGAACTAATAATATCCAGAGTCCTGAAAGCTAAATGGAATGGCATGTAAAATGCCTAACATGGTGCCTGGCACACAGTAGGCACCCAATACATGTGAGGCCCCCTACCTATTAGAAGAAGCAGAACTCAGAGCATCTGAGTTACGGAAGACTTCCTGAAGGGGGTAAAAGTCAAACTGGTCACTTAAGGCCTGGAGGATTCTACTTTATTGAAGAAAAGAGAGAGACCTTAATTGAGGGGGGTAGACAATAATTGAGCACAGCACTGGGCTGGGCTCTATGCATGGACAGAGAGAACCAAGTAGAGACCAGTCTGAGCTTCAGGGTTCCTGGGGGGGACCTTCTTGCTTGATGTCACCTTCCCAAAAGAAATGCAATGCCGGGGGACCATCTCTGACTAGTATACCCATTTTGGAAAGTGGGGAAATTCCATCTTAGTTTATGGTTTGCTCACAAACTTAGATAACCTCTAAGGCCCTGCCCTCCTGGAGCTGGTGTGGTACATACATGCCACTAATGGAGGTTAGAGCAAGTAGGATTGTGTGTGCATGCACATGCTTAAGCACTCACAAAGCCAAAACAAAGCATCCTACCCACACTGGCCTTGGAGCTTGGCAGTCACAACCAACGGCAGCGCATCCAGAGGGTAGCTTTGGGTCTGGAAGGACTAGTAAGGGAGAAGGAAGGCGAGAGATGGGGAAGAACATATGTTCAAAAATAAACACTGCCTCCTGCTAAATGGTCTAGAAAGCATCTGTAAGAGGGGCTTTGGGCTGTGGGGTTTCCGAGGATGGTGAGTGCGGGAATGTTTTGTCTGTAGAGTTGGGGCTGGGGGCTTCCACATCCTGCCCACTGCCACATCTGGGGAAGTCATCTGCACTGGGCTGATGGCTCCCCGAGCACTCCTGCTTTAATGGCTCGTGGTGCCGCAAGAAGTGGCCCAGTAATGGCCATTCCAGGCTGCCCCAGTGAAGGGTCTGGGCAGGCCCCAGGCAGCCTGTTTGCTTTCCTCCCACCCCAGGCCAACCAGCACCTTTCACCTCCTCTTCGCCTAGGTGAGCTGGCCTGAACCCTAGTTGGGAGCCTCCAACTGCGGGGAGACAGTGGGACTAGAGGCCTTGGATATTGAGAGTGGGGATAGGACTTGGTCCTGCGCTTCCTGACTGCCATCCCCTTGCTAAGGCACAGGCTCCTGCATCTGTCATTGTTTGCTTTCTTCTCTTGATGCAGCTCTGCCAAAACCTCATCTCTTTACAAAATGAGGCTAACGGTTTTGGGGTCAGGTCCAAGACCAAGTGGTGAAGAAGGGGCAGGAACATCGTGTTTTGAAAGAACCTGCTTCGCATGGTGTTATGGAGAGGTATGAAAGGAGAAAGCAGAGAAATGTGCTGAGGTGGCTCAGAGGGCTCCCGCCTCTGCTATCCCCCGGGGCCCAAGAGGAGCCACTGGTCATTTCTGCGCTCACAATCCAGCATCCAGCGCAGTCCCATCCTCGTCCGTCCCGAGCCTGAGACAGATAACTGCAGGTGCAGACAAACCTGCTCGCCCGTGACCTCTGGCATGGGGTATTTTAATGGCTTAGTCCCCTCGCCCTTGCTGAGGTCCCTGGGGAGTTACCTGGAGGACCCAAGAGCAGGGGCATTGCGAGTAGGGATACCTGCAAGTTGTAAGGATTGAGTGATGGGTCCTGGCTTCAGCGGGGGAAACTCCTCCCGCCACTCTGGTGCCCCAGCAGCAGCCTGGCTAGAGTGGGGGCCCAAATGTGAATGGGGGGGACGCTGGATGGGGGCGAAGGGAGGGGAGGACTTGCACTGGCTCCTCTCAGCAAGGGCTCGTAAAGCTGCAGGTGTGAGATGTTGTTATTTAGTCTAGAGCCTGGTATGTGACAGCCCGGGCCCTCTCTCCTGCGAACTGCCGCCGCCACCGCCTCTGCTGGCCAGATAATTAGTCCATTACGACTCTCCCACCTCGGGTGGGTGGGGGCAGGGTGAGAGCCCACCCTCAGACTCCTTGTAATTCAACTTCCTGTGTTTTATGGAAGCAGGCTGTTGGGGGCAGAGAGTGAAAGGCCGGTCCCTAGGCTTGGCCAACCCCTTCCTCAGCTCCCAGCCCCCACCTCCCTCCTTCCACCCAAACCCAGTTGCTGTGGTGACCAAATGTTATTTCCCAGCTTCGTGTTGGAACTGCTTTGTAAAAGTTTTTTACATCTCTTACCTGCCTCAAACACGAATGCAGGCTGGTCTATCTCTCCCTGCGTCTTGCTCTGCCCGTCTCTTCCTCCGCCCATCTCTTCCTCCGCATCTCTCCTCTGTCTCTCTCTATTTTTATTACACGCTTATCGCCTTTTTCCCTCCTGCTTTTGAAATTGATTTCCTTTCCTTTCTCCCCCTATTCAGGACCTAAACGCTGAATGTTCGATATTTCATTTGAGACCGCTAATCGCATTACTGCCCTTGACGTTTTACAGATATCATATTATGGGCGCAAATTTGGCAAATTATTAGCGCTGTAATGTATAGCTTGTCAGAGGTATTTAAGACGCTAAGAGCCCAAGGCTTATCGGGGTTAGCAGAGAGCTCTCGTTGAGCTTTTGAAATGCAGAGAGCCAGTTATAAAACACACTGTGACTCTCTCTTCAGCTGGTGAAAAAAAGGAAAAGAGAAAAAGAGAAAGAAAAAGAAAAAAAAAATGTCACCCGTCTATCAGAGGCTTCCAGGGCTGATAACAAGCAAAATTCTTCTCTGTGGGTTTCACTGGAAATGTGAGAAGCTTTTAAAACATTTCTCAAGCTGTCTGGAAAAGAAAAAAAATCTTTATTGAAAGGATGTAGCAATCTTTTTTACTGTGGCCTATTTATCTCTGGGGAAAAAGCTGTAACAAGAAGATCCCCTACTGGTCACCAGCCGTGTCAGGGCCTGCTTGGCTTTGGTGCCAGGACTTTGGTGTGGGGGACTTGCTGAGCGAGAGGGGGGCCACCTTTGGCAAAACGGGGAAAGGCTGCTGGCTGGGTGCATTCCTGTGGAAGAGGCAGCGTCCTGCACGCCTAGCACAGTGCTCAGGGCTCAGCAGACACATCTCATCAAATCCTTTTTGAATGAATGGTTGAATGAACCAACCAACAAACACACACAAAAATAACAGAGAACCTTGAAACTGCTGCCCCGCTTTGGTCTGCCTAACTGTGCCAGGTACCTGTTTACCCCCCTACTACTGTAGCAAGTGACCTTTGCTGATACCACTGTCCACACGTGTTCCTTCACCCTCATAGAAACATCCTTGCTCTTTTGAGGCCATGCGATCCTCTCTACTTTCTTGTCACTGTCATCTGCTGATGACATCTTCCCTCTATTCAGCAGGGACGTTGGCACTCAGTATCTCCCTGCTCACCCCTATTCTGCCTTCCTCCTGTGAATTTCAGCACGCACATGGACTGTCCACATCCTGGGATCCTCTGCTGCAGCATCCTGCACTCCTACAGCAGATTCCATGGAAACAGCCCCGCCCTCAGTCTGACCATCTCCCAGTTTCTTCGTCTCAAAAATAATGAACTCTGAATCAGCTGCGTCTGCTGTCCTTAACGTCTGTTCTCCTTCCTCACTCCCACTGAATCCGTTTTTTGACCTCATTTAGACCTTCAATCCCTGGACCATTCCTAATTTAACAAGGCCACCATTCCCCTCCTAGCTTCACTTTCTTTCCTACCCAACCTTGACCCTTTGATCAATATCTTTAAAGAATTTCTTCCTGCCATTCCCTCACCCTTTTGCCTTTCTGTCCCACCTGTTTGCCTACCTCAGATCCCAAATCCATGAAAGCATTTACTTTCACCTCTATTTCTGGCCTGTGATGCTCCGGGGAGAAAAGCTGGTGTCACCATTTCAACTGGTGTCACCATTAGCAGACCCTAAGTCTCAACAGTCTATGTACTTGCCCATAATGATTTCCCATTTCCCACAGCAGTTGTTGTAAACCCTTCCCTCTCTCAAAATATTTCTCTTCACTGCCTCTGTTTACCTCATTCTCTGTAGATGACTTCATTTCCTGCTTTTCAGAGAGAATAATGGCCAAACAGTCTCAACTTTTCTCCCTCCCTAACCTTGGCCTCACCTTGGAGGCCATCTTCACCGAGTTGTGTCCTAACTCAGTACTACTCAGTACTTGTGTCGTAACTCAGTACTACTCAGCACTTTTGTCCTAACTCAGTACTACTCAGTACTTGTGTCCTAACTCAGTACTCATTCTTCCACCTGGGCCCATCACTCCTCCTTCAACCTGGCACCACCATCTATTCCCTCACATTTTAAATATCCCTTTTCCTACCAATGCCTTTCTCTCTGCCTTCACACACCCTCAAATCTCCCCTTTCAATCTTCTTTTAATCTTAACTTCCAAGCACATTACTGTCCCCTCTTCCTCTTTCCCTTTACAGATAAACTTGTTCAAAAGACATCTCACTCATATTGCCTCCACTTCCCCACCTCCCATTCAGTCAGCCCATTCACTCAATGAGCTCTATCCCACTTCTTCACTGACATTCTGATCACCTCTTCTTTCTTCAAAGCCGCTCTTCCCTTAGCTTCTCTGACTCATCTCTTTGGATCTTATCTACTTCTACTCCTGCTCATTCTCCTTCCCTAGCTTCTCCTTGATGTGCCCCTTCAGTATTGCTGCTGCCTGGAGTACACTGCTTCACTTCTCTTCTTACTTACGCATCTTCCCGGGGTGAGCTCATCATGCCTGTCGTTTCACGTCCCATCTAAAAACTGATGACTACCATGGCTGCAACTTCAGCCTCAACCTCTCTCCTGAGCTTCATGCCCATATTCCAGCTGCCAACTCACTATCTCTCCTTGAATCCTTGCAGAGCACCTTCAGACTCAACATATTTAATACTGACATCATTATATTCTTCCAAGCCTGCAACTTGGAAGCACCGTCTAACCACACAAGCAGAAACGTAGTTTGACCTAGAGTCTTCCGTTTTTCTTTCCCCCTTGTCTGTCCTCTTTCTCCAAAGGAAGGAGGAAAGGAAGGAAGGAAGAAAGGGAGGGAGGGAGTAAATAAGTAAAACTTGGGAAGCAGGAGAGAAGTGAGTTTCTTGCCTTGTACCTTATATCAAAATTAATGAATTAAGCCAGGCACTATGATGTACACCTGTAATCTCAGCCACTCGAGATACCGAGATGAGAGAATCGCTTGAGTCCAGGAGTTCAAGACCAGCCCAGACAACATAATGAGACCCTGTCTTATTTTTTTTTTTAAATAACGTGTTAAATAGATGAATTAAAAAGTTAAATGCAGGGCTGGGTGCAGTGGCTCAAGCCTGTAATCCCAGCACTTTGGGAGGCCAAGGTGGGTAGATCATCTGAGGTCAGGAGTTCAAGACCAGCCTGGCCAACATGGTGAAACTCCGACTCTACTAAAAATACAAAAATTAGCCAGGCATGGTAGCAGGCGCCCGTAGTCCCAGCTACTTGAGAGGCTGAGGCAGGAGAATCACTTTGACTCAGGAGATGAAAGTTACAGTAAGCTGAGATCGCACCACTGCACTCTAGCCTGGGTGACAGAGCAAGACTACATCACAAAAAAAAAAAAAAAAAGTTAAATGCAAAGGGTAAAAATCATAGCTGGATCTGTATTAGATATAGCTATGTATCTGGAAAGAACTTTCATAGTGTGAATGCAATGAAGTCACCAAAAATTTTAAATTACTATACAACAACAAAAGCCCCACCATAAACAAAAATAAAAGGCAAATGCCACCTGAAAAACAAAGATTTGCAGTAAGTATAGTAGAACATTTGATGTCCTTAATATGTAAAGAGTGCTTACAAATCAATAAAAAGCACTAATAGATGAATGTAAAATGGACTAAGTCATGAACAACCAGTTACTAAAAGAAATATGAACCTTCATATTAATATAGTTCATGTAAATTAAATGAGGTGATATTTTGTTTATACAAATTGTCAACTTTTTTTTTTTTTTTTTTGAGACAGAGTCTTACTCTATTGCCCAAGCTGGAGTGCAGTGGCGCAATTTTGGCTCACTGCAACCTTTGTCTCCTGGGTTTAAGTGATTCTCCTGCCTCAGCCTCCCAAGTAGCTGGGATTACAGGCATATGCCACCACACCTGGCTAATTTTGTATTTTTAGTAGAGACGGGGTTTCACCATGCTGGTCAGGCTGGTCTTTAACTCCTGACCTCAGGCAATCCACCTACTTCAGCCTCCCAAAGTGCTGGGATTACAGGCATGAGCCACCATACTTGGCCAGAATTGACAACTTTTAATATAAAGTTCAGTGCTAATAAGGGTAGAGTTAGGCAGGCATTCTTATATACTATTGGTAAAAGCACACATTTGTATAACCTTTCTAGAAGCAATTTTGTAATGTGTAGCAAAATCCTTAAAATATTCATATCCTTTATTTTACTAATTCCCTTCTTGGAATTTATTCTAAGAAAATAATTGGAAATGTGGTCAAAGATTTATGCATAAGGATCATCATTTCAGTATTATTTATAGCACAGAAAATCTGAAAACAACCTAATGTTCCACAACAATAAAATGGTTAAATAAGTTATAGTACAATCATATGATAAAATACTGTTTAGCCATTTAAAAACATATTTTTGAAGAATATTTCAGCAGAGATCCTAAAATAATGTTAAGTAAAACTATGCATGGGAAAAAAATAAAAGGAATTACACACACACACACACACACACACACACACACACACACACTTTTAGACACAGTCTCGCTATGTCACCCAGGATGGAGTGCTGCAGTGGCACAATCCCGGCTCACTGCAGCCTCCACCTCCCAGGTTCCAGTGATTCTCCTGCCCCAGCCACTCGAGTAGCTGGAACTACAGGCACGTGCCACCACACCCAGTTACTTTTTGTATTTTCTAGTAGAGATGGAGTCTCACTATGTTGTCCAGGCTGGTCTCGAACTCCTGGCCTCAACTAATCCACCTGCCTCGGCCTCCCAAAGTGCTGGGATTACAGGCGTGAGCCACAGTGGCTGGCCAGATATTTATTTACATTTTAAAAAGGAGATTTGGCCGGGCGCAGTGGCTCAAGCCTGTAATCCCAGCACTTTGGGAGGCCAAGACGGGCGGATCACGAGGTCAGGAGATCGAGACCATCTTGGCTAACAAGGTGAAACCCCGTCTCTACTAAAAAATACAAAACACTAGCCGGGCGAGGTGGCGGGCGCCTGTAGTCCCAGCTAGTCGGGAGGCTGAGGCAGGAGAATGGCGTAAACCCGGGAGGCGGAGCTTGCAGTGAGCTGAGATTCGGCCACTGCACTCCAGCCTGGGAGACAGAGCAAGACTCCGTCTCAAAAAAAAAAAAAAAAGTTAAAAAAAAATAATAAATAAAAATAAAAAGGAGATTTATTTGAAAAACATAAAAACACAGCAGAGGCCGGGCGCAGTGACGCACGCCTGTAATCCTAGCACTTTGGGAGGCCGAGGTGGGCGGATCACAAGGTCAGGAGATCGAGACCATCCTGGCTAACACAGTGAAACCCCATCTCTACTAAAAATACAAAAATTAGCCGGGCGTGGTGGTGGGCGCCTATAGTCCTATAGTCCCAGCTACTTGGGAGGCTGAGGCAGGAGAATGGCGTGAACCCAGGAGGTGGAGCTTGCAGTGAGCCGAGATCGCGCCACTGCACTCCAGCCTGGGCAACAAAGCGAGACTCGTCTCGGGAAAAAAAAAAAAAAACAGCAGAACACTTCATAGGCCACTTTATACAAGAAAATAAGCAACAATAGGCTGGTAATAGTGCTATAATCCCAGCATTTTGGGAGGCCAAGGTGGGCGGATTGCCTGAGCTCAGGAATTTAGATCAGCCTGGGCAATATGATGAAACTCCATCTCTACTAAAAATACAAAAAAATTTAGCTGGGTATGGTGGTGGGCACCTGTACTCCCAGCTATTTGGGAGGCTGAGGCAGGAGAATCACTTGAACCAGGGAGGTGGAGGTTGCAGTGAGCCGAGATCATGCCACTGCACTCCAGCCTGGGTGACACAGTGAGACTCTGTCTCAAAAAAAAAACCAAAAATTAAAATTAAAAAATAAAAAGCAACAATAGCATATATTATTTTTGTAAGCATAAACATTTAGGTATACTAACAAAAGTTGCATGAGTATAGCATTTATGATCAGATGAACCATATTCATAAAGAAATAGGTCAAAGAGGGAAACGTATAAACACATTTCACTATAGTTTGTAATTGTGTGCAATCAGCTTTGTAACTGGGGTTATCTGAAATACCATGATGAACAACCTAAGTCTTTTGACAAGATGGAGCAAAAACTACAATGGGTCACCACCATGGGTCACCACCACATATGCAGTCACCCGAAGAGCAGAGATCTCAAGAATTTTTGTCTTTCACAAATGCAGATGCACAAAAAGGACATCTCGTCATTTACTGAGGGCGTTTCACCATTTTTACGTAGATGCACAATGCTTATACACAAAATCAGCGTGTGATAATGCACTTTCATGGAGTCAAATTTGCAAAAAAAAAAAAAAAGGCATGAAAAGAATTACAACTCTCTTAAAAGTCTCTACACAATTTATACCTCCAGTATTGGAAATGACGCAAAGATGAAATACATAGCATAGCCAATTATAACAAATAATGCTGACAATTTAAAACAGTGAAAGAGCTGGCCATGCGCGGCGGCTCACGCCTATAATCCCAGCACTTTGGGAGGCCGAGGCGGGCAGATCACAAGGTCAGGAGTTCAAGACCAGCCTGACCAACATGGTAAAACCCCATCTCTACTAAAAATACAAAATTAGCCGGGCATGGTGGTGCACTCCTGTAATCCCAGCTACTCGGGAGGCTGAGGCAAGAGAATCGTTTGAACCCAGGAGGTGGAGGTTGCAGTGAGCCGAGATTGCGACATTGCATTCCAGCCTGGGTGACAGGGCAAGACTCCATCTTAAGTAAATAAAATAGAATAGAATAAAATAGTGAAAGAAAACTAACCTGTGATTGTGATCTTGGAGATTTTGGACATTAGAGATTTACGTTTAAGGATTTTGATCTTTTGGGATGTCAACATTTAGAATTATGGCATTCGGGATTGTGTGTTTCCGAATTATGATCCAAACCCTTTTAAAACACAGGTGTGACTGGGCTGCTCTTCATAGATTCCTCCCTTGCTTCCTGTAATCCTCAAGGTAAATCCGGGCTCCTCCAGAAGTTTCACTAAGTGCTTCACAATCCAGCCCAGACTGTTTCTTCTGTCCCATTTCTCATGCAGCTCATCTTCCCCTAAACTTTCCCTGCTTTTGCCTGATTCCATGACTTTGCAGGTCTTGTCCTTTCTACCTGTTGTCCTGTTATTTCCCTTTTCCATCTAGGAAGATTATTTATTCAAAACTCAGCTCCAGTATCATCTCCCTGGTGGACTCACTCCGTTCCAAGCATTTAGTTGCTCTCTCTGATGTGCGTCCAAAGCTCTTTGCCAGTTAACCCCGTTAGACTGTAAGAGCGCAGAGGCCAAAGTCTTTTCCTTATTTTTGCTTATTTTCTCAGCAGCTAGCACAATGCCTGGCATGTAGTGGGTGTTTGATGAATATCAGATCAGTGATTAAATTGAAGATTTCTGACTTTTCCCTTCCCCTGTGATGAGAGAGAACAGGAGAGAGACAGCCCCCAAAGCCACGACACTTCAGGGTCAGAAGAGCCCTTCAAGATGATCTGGTCTCGTCTTCCATGTGTGAATTCCCTCCATTAGGACCAATTATCATCCAGTCACTGCTTGAATACCTCTTATGAGGGGCAGCTCATTATTCTTCAAAGCAGTACTCTGATTGTTAGAAAATACTTTCTTAAAATGAGTCTAAATTAGCTTTAACTTTCACCAACTGTTCTTGGCTTGGCTCATAGAGGACATATAAGAATCAGCTTCCTCTGCCTGTGTCACCCCTTTCTAAGCCTTCTCTTTATGTCCCCCTTTTTTCTAAGGTGCTGAGTCTCACTCCCCCCTCTACTGTACTGCTTTCTCCCTCTAAAGTCAGTGCAAATGATCTCTCTCAATTAATACTTTACTGCTGACGATTCAGAATGATGTTTTACATATGTACACGCTTTACGGTTTACAGTGGGCCTTCGCATACATTTATGATTATTTTGAGCTCACAAAGAATGGTGCCCAGACCTGCCCTGTCCAAAGTGGCCAAACCAGGACACAACAGGGTGAGCCTGTCACCACCTCATGAATGCGGCTGGATGTCACGTTAGCTGCTGACTCACACTGACCTTATCAACTAAAACCCCTACCTTGTTTCACTGCTGAGTCATGTCTCTTTCATCCTGTCCTTATGCTGTTGGGTTTTTAGATACAAATTCAGACTCTTACATTTATTGTTATCCTTACTTCTACTATTTATTGAGTCCCCACTATATACCACAGGTGGACACTTCAGCCATACGTGTATTTTGGCATCTTTTATCACATAGTTTATTCCTTATTAAAACTATGGGTGAGCATTATGAGTTCATTTTGCAGGTGGGATAGCTGAAGTTAAGAAAGGGAAGCAACTTCTGCAAAGTTGAATAGCTTATAAGAAGCAGAATTGTTTTCTGACTTCAAAGCCTTGCTTTGTTCTATTTTGTTTGAATTATAACAGTGTGCCTTTCAAAGGGGAAGGAGGAGCAGAACAGTATGACTTGAGTGCTTGTTGTATGACTGATGCAGTGATAGGAGCATTGCATTCATCATCTCGGTTAATCCCCACAACAATCTTATGAAAAACATCAGTAATCTACTTGCTATCCACCTATGTCTCCTGCAAATGGGAACAGCTCACAGCAGAAGGGTATACTGAGGCTTTCTGCTGAATGGTCCTGCCCCTGAAGACCTTCCTGTCACAGCATGGGAGGAAGAGGGGAGCTACAGCTCCCTAGGGGAAGTTGGGGTGCAGCGGCGTTGCTCTGTAGGATTGGGCCACTAAGTCGCTGGACCTGGTCAGTCCCTGCTTGCACCTTTAAAGACCAGACTGAAAAGAAGGAGGAAATAGATGGCAATAAAATAGAGGACTTTCAATGTTACAGACATGAGGGTTTGCCTCTTCTCTTTGGTCTTGGAAGGTATTGCCCAGCTTTGAGTCCTGAAGGGGAGAATAAGCTAAAGTCTACTGAAGGCTCTAGGTCAGCATATTGGTGTGAGTTGAAAGCTTTAAGTCCAGGCTGGGCATGGTGGCTCACACCTGTAATCCCAGCACTTTGGGAGACCAAAGTGGGGGGGTGGTCACTTGAGCCCAGGAGTTTGAGACCAGCCTGGGCAGTGTAGTGAGACCTCATCTCTAAAAAATATCAGAAAAATGAGCTGAGCATAGCGATGCATGCCTGTAGTCCTAGCTACTTGGGAGGCTGAGGCAGGAGGATTGCTTGAGCCTGTGGGAGGGCTGCAGTGAGCCCTGATGGCATCACTGAACTCCAACCTGGGCAACAGAGTGAGACCCTGTCTCAGAAAAATAAAAAGAAATCAAGTTTTAGTCCTGGTTGGTTCTCCCAAACTATGTAATAGATAGAAACATGTATTAAGTACTTGCTTTGGGCCAGTACTTCATACTGAGGTGCAAGATCCACAAAGAATAAGACACCTGCCCTGAAGAGGTTCAAAAGCTCTTGATTGACATGAGATAGGAGAAGTACGGGGTGCTTCCAGCACACAAAGGGTCACCTAGATCAGATAAGAGATGGACTGTCAGAAAAGACTTCTGCAGGAGATAACACCTGACCCAAGTTAGGAGGAGTTGGCACTGGAAAAAAGTGGGTAAGCATTCTAGGCAGAGGGATCAGAATGAGCAAAAGCAGAGAGGTAAAAGAAAGCATCCATTTTTAGGGGAAATTTGACCCAAGTCAGCATTGCAAGAACATAAAGGTAGGGCCTAGGAGATAAGCTGAAGAAGGAGGTGGGTGCCACTTCATGGAGGATCAGCTGAAGAGTCTGAACTTGATTATTTTTATTGAGACAGACTCTTGCTCTGTTGCCCAGGCTAGAATGCAGTGGCACGATCTCAACTTACTACACCTTGGCCTCCCAGGTCTAAGTGATTCTTGTGCCTTAGCCACCTGAGTAGCTGGGATTATAGGCATGTACCACCATGTCCAGCTAATGTTTTTACTTTTTGTGCGTGGAGACTGGGTTTTGCCATGTTGGCCAGGCTGGTCTCGAACTTCTGAGCTCAAGCAATCCTCCCACCTCAGCCTCCCAAAGTGTTGGGATTACAGGTATGAGCCATTGCACCTGGCCTCAACTTGATTCTTTAGTCAGTTCAAATTATGATTGCATCTAAATACCAAATATCACTTCTTCACTGCTGGACTCTGACAAAGCACTGGCATTTAATCTGGTTTGGAGACGTTAATAGCCCTTCAGCCCATTGTTCTTTCCTTAGATTTGGGGATTATCAAGTATCAGGATGAGGTGGTCATTCCTTTATCATCACTGCCATCATCATCATCACGGTTGCCGTCATCATAGTCGAATTATGAAACCTAGAATTGTATATGGGAGAGAAAGGTGATCCTCCAGTTCGTGAACCTCAAGTCTGTGATACATCAAAGCACGCCTCTGGCATTAGAAAACAGTCAAACCATTACCACTCTAGCCATTTGTTATCCGATGTGGACAGACATTTAAAGATTGGAGAGAACTAAAACAACAAAGAACATACCTGGAACAGAAATTTACTAAATGTTTTTAAGCTCTTCAAGCGGAGATGCTATTCAGAGGGGGAAAGGGGGAGCTATTGAGTTGTCCAGACTCCATGTGACCAGGAAGCAAGTTACTGTTTCTCTCGAGAGGAGTAAAGCTTTCTGGTTTCGTGGGGGCTGGGGGCTGGGAATTGGGGGTACAACATTACATTTCCTTCTGTGTGAGGAGGGGCTTCAGGAGGCAGCTTCTTCTTTTTTTTTTTTTCTTTTTTTTTTTTTTTTTGAGACAGAGTCTCACTCGGTCACCCAGGTTGGAGTGCAGTGGCATGATTTTGGCTCACTGCAACCTCCACCTCCCTGGGTTCAATGATTCTCCTGGCTGAACCTCCCAAGTGGCTGGGATTACAGGCACATGTCACCACGCCCGGTTAATTTTTGTATTTTTAGTAGAAACGGGGTTTCACCATATTAGCCAGGCTGGTCTTGAACTCCTGACCTTGTGATCCACCCGCCTCGGCCTCCCAAACTGCTGGGATTATGGGCATAAGTCACCGTGCCCAGCCAGGAGGCAGCTTCTTCTGAGAAATTTGTGAGAACTCCCACTGATGTTCCTCACCTTGTTTACTATTAGGGTTCTTTGGGAGGAGCCCAGAGCCCAGGCCAGATGTATTCACAATTTGAATTTAGTTTGTGAATTAGCACATCCACTATGGATCTCTAAAGGAAATGTGACTGTTCACGTCAGTCTTTGAAGTTAATGTGCATTTCCTGATATCCACATCAGTCCTTCGATATACCAGCACAGCACAGACAAAGTGGGACTGACCCGCCGTCCTTCTGCGCAGCTCCTGGGTGACTACTGAAGCTGATGTCTGCTTAGTAGAGGTCTGGGAGAATGTACGGAGCGTGGTTGGGACTTCTGGTCAGTCAGCAGACCTTTGAAGAACTGGCTTCTTCAAATCTGTGGTCCATTCCCAACAGTGAGGCTGTTCGGAGCTGGCCACGTGCTGTGGGTCCGGGCAGTTCAAGAGACCTTCCTAGAATATATGAGAACTCTGCAAATTTTCCTTCAGCCTAGGGAGCAGTGAGAAAGGATGAAGTGTAACAGGGCCCTGAAGCCTCATCCCAACTCACTACTAGGCAAGGGTGCTCTTTTCTAATCTAATATAGTAAAACTGAGAAGGGGGCCTTCACTACTTCCCAATTCCAGGGCCTTCCCGTATTCACTGGTGATGATGGAGTAGGGTGACCTTAGGAGGTGTGACTTGGGCCCTCCAGGCTGTCTGGGAAAGTCAGAGCTTCCCTCCATACTTCTCCCAGAACACTGAGTCGGTGGCTGTGTTGTGAGAGTCCCTTGAGAGCACAGAGGCAGAAACAAACTCCTTGCAAGAACCACGCATCTCCAAAACATCTTCTCAACACAAGGCTGCCTTCGCTAGAACTCATTCAGTTAGTGCTTTAGGAATAAGGCAGTGGGGGTGAAACAGTGCTTTGAACTGGGCTACCTGAGCAGCAAGCTTGGAAGGCTGGAGAGCAGCAAGTGGTGCAGATTTACAAGACCCCGTTAAACAGCCCGTGGGATTGATAGAGGCCTTTATACTCAGAGGTTCTGGGCTGTCCAGCAGGCTGTGGGCCCTGTGTCCCCAGGGCCCTGGAACGTGGGCCTGCAGCCTTTCTCAGCTCTCACCCTTGTCGCTTTCCTCCGGGACTGCGGAGCTGAGGAAGGACGGATGTCTTTGCTTCACTCTCATGAAATGGCGCATCAGTAAGTGCTACTTAAGAAAACACATGGTCTGCCCCTTGAAAAGGCCCCCCTCTGCTGCTGCCGCCACCAACACCTTTCTTTATTCCGCCCAAACCTCACCAAGGGGAATTCGAAACAACTGTGGTGATAAATCCGCCTGCAGATAATTGGCAAGAAAACAACACTTGTGCAGTATATAACGTTTTATGGTTGTTTCATGTACTTTATTATAATACTAATGAGCAGTTATATATCAGGAGCTAACTGCACGCCGGATTAGCTTGTTAGCATGATATGAAATGGCAGAGCAAACAGTCCAGGCCCCTCGCTCCCTGCATGCCTCCCCCACCCTCCCTCCCTACCCCTCGGTCCCATTTGCACTCAGTAATTAGTATGCAAATTAGGCCCCGGGACCACACAAGTTCTAGTATATTACAAGGGCTTTATTATGCTCTTGTGAGTACATGATGGAAACGGCCCATGACAGTGTTTATCTCACTACCTCTGTCTTGCCTTCTTCTTTCTCTCTCCCCCTCTTCTACCCCCTGCATACACACACACGCAAACACACACGCACACACACCTTCCTTTGCATGGTCTACAACCAGCCCCTTCTTGTGTCAGACCTCTAAACTTGATAGCGTTCACTAGGTCTTTCTGCCCCTGTTTGAACATATCCAGTGATAGGAATCCTGCTCCTTCTGGAAGCCATAGTTCCATTCCAATTACCGTAATTGAAAGAAAATTCTCCCTTTTTCTGTGGTTCTTAATGTGTGTGTGTGTGTGTGTGTGTGTGTGTGTCACAGACTCCTTTAAGAATGCATTGAAAGCCATGAACCCCTTCTACAAAAAAAAAATGTATATTAACATTTACACAATATTTTATATTCCATTTTAGGGACCCTAAACCCATGCATAGAGGGGGACCTCATATTAAGCCAAAATTTGCCTTTCTTTACCCTAGGAGTAAAGCTCTGCCCTTTGAATCTCTTCAGAGGGAGTCTGTTCTCTTTACTATATGATAAACCGGCAAATACTTAAGAATTCCTGTCACATTTCTCAAATTCTTTCCCCAACTTCCCCAACCAATGACCACAAGCCAGGGTTCCAAGACATCTTTCCATCCTGATCCACCTGGCCCTAGTCATCTATCACCTGAGTGGTACGAAGCCCAGAAAAGTGCAGAATGTTCCCAGTGTGTTTGTGGTGTGACCAGCCCGCCTTTGTTCTGTGCACTGCACCTCTGCCGATGTGGCCGAAGTCTTCAGAAGTCTTTTGGCAAATGTGGATTCAACCAGAATTCCTGGATCTTCTTCCCCTGAACCCTTCTCAAGGCATAACTTCTCAAACCTATACTTCCAGAAATTCTATCTTTAGCCTACATGTAGAATAGTTACTTTCCTCTGTTAAATCTCACCCGTATGCCTACTGGCAGAAGTGATTTTTGAATACTGATCCTGTACTTCATCTTGTTGGCTGTCCCTAGCCTTATTTATGTGTTAGCCATGCTGTTCATGCCTTCAAGTTGTTGATAAAAATGCTGAACAGGACAAAGGACAAATCCGGTCATATGTCACTGGGAGACCTCGTTTTGAAACTCTCATCAATATTCTTTGGGTGTGGTTATCCAGCCAGCTCTGTATCTACTTACCTTTCTCCAGTGTTTTCTCTCTTGTCATCTCTTTTCTGTCTGATTTACCCTATAAATTTTTTTTATTCCCTGCCCCTTCTTGAAAGGATCCCCTTGATCCTGTATTTCCCCTTAAGCTACTCCTATTTTTGTCATTTTCTTCTTAGCTGTGTTTCTTGAAAGATCGGTCTACACTTTCTCACATCTCATCCAGAAGTGAGCTGGCTGGTATGGCTTCTGCCCTCACTACTGCAAGTAAACTGCTCTCTCAAACAGCAGTTAACAACCTCGGAATTGCCAAATTCTGTGGACATGTTTCTGTCTTTGTCTGTCTTAATTTCACTTTTGCATTTGGCACCAAAAATCATTGCCCTCTTTAAAAGGTCTATTCTGGTCAAGCGTAGTGGCTCATGCCTGTAATCCCAGCTCTTTGGGGGGCCGACGCAGGTGGATCACCTGAGGCCAGGAGTTCAAGACCAGTCTGGCCAACATAGCGAAACCCCATCTGTACTAAAACTAAAAAATTGGCTGGGCGTGGTGGCGGGCACCTGTAATCCTACCTACTCGGGAGGCTGAGGCAGGAGAATGACTTAAACCCGGGAGGTGGAGGCCACAGTGAGCTGAGATCATGCCGCTACACTCCAGCTTGGGTGACAGAGTGAGACTCCATCTAGGAAAAAAAAAAGGCTGGGCATGGTGGCTCATGCCTATAATCCCAGCACTTTGGGAGGCTGAGGCGGGCGGATCACCTGAGGTCAGGAGTTGGAGACCAGCCTGACCAACATGGCGAAACCCCGTCTCTACCAAAATTACAAAAATTAGCCACGTGTGGTGGTAGGCACCTGTAATCCCAACTATTTGGGAGGCTGAGGCAGGAGAATCGCTTGAACATGGGATGCGAAGGTTGCAGTGAGCCAAGATCGCACCATTACACTCTCGTCTGGGTGACAGAGCGAGACTCCAGCTAAAATAAATAAATAAATGCTCTATTCCTGTGGTTCACCATGAGCCCTGACATCACTCTCCCAGGTCTTTCCTGACTCTCTGAGCATCCCCTCAGTCTCCTTGGGTGGGTCTTCTTCTTTCACTTGCCCCCAAATGCCCCAGCTTTCTACTTATAGTTCTGTCCTCCCTCCTTTTATTCATTTTTTTCATTCAAAATATGAATAAATACCATTGAGCCACTCTACATGCTATGCATATGAGAGAGCAAGACACAAGAATTCACGTAGCCTGGAGTCCACCTTCAAGGAGCTCAGGCTAATCCTCATAATGCAATGTGATGAGTGTCTGCAGAGAGGAGAGTATGGAAGGACATTACAGGAGCCAAGAGGAACTAGTGAGCCAGTCTGGAGAGTGTGGAAATGATTTCACGGAAAAGGTAACACTAAAGTCAGTCTTAAAGGATGAGTGGGGTTTACTGAGCTCTCCCCAAAATCTCTCATTTCTGAATCCATTACCTCATCATTTTTCATCCATATTAGTGCAACACTCTTCCAGAATTTTCTGATTCCCATCCTACTCTTTGCTTCCTCTAACCTGCACCTCTCCCCCAATCTGTTCTTCGCACTGATGATGCAGCAAGGTCTTTCTAAAATGCAAATCTGATTCTTTGTAAAATTCTTGATTGACCTCTTTTGCCTATTAGGACAAACTCCACACTCTTCAGCATGGTATGAATACTGTCTCTTACTAACCTGACCTCTGTCTAGCCTGCCAGCTGTCTTTGAGAGCCTTTTGCTTGGCAGGTGTTCTTGCCCACTGTGATAGGATCCATCACTGGGCCATGAAAAATCCAGCATTTAAAGGCATTCTTCCACACTGGCTTCAGCTGAACTTTGAAGAATGCTCCCCTTATGCAGCCAAGCTCAAAGTCTATGCCTGGTCTCCCCAGGGTACCTGTGAACAGCCTTCCTCATCCACTGCCCACATCTCTTCTCCAGGCTGCAGCAAGACCCCACAGCACAGGCAGACAGAGGAGAGAACAGGACGGCTGCTGCCCGAAGGAGAAGATCAGAAAGGAAGAATCTGTAAAGCATGAGCACAGAATAATGGGCTTCATGAATACTTAGCATAAGGAAGAGAGAAAAAAAATCTGTGTAGCAGGCAGTTTTTGTAAAGCGTTGAACTGTACCACACATCACCCCCTGACAGGCCCTGATGTTAGCTCCTGGAATGGATCACAAGAGACTCATTAGAAAAAACAAATATTATCGCACGCTGAAATGATTTATGGAGAAAAATGAAAAATTTTGTGTTGTTGCGTTCCCTCTCACTCACTCCCCCTCGCCTCTGCCTTCTATGGGGAAGTTATTTATGGCTCCAGACCCTTAACAAGAGAACAGCAAAGCTCTGAGCTGATCACTCCTGCAAACTGCCTACATTTGATTTTTATTAGTGACTTAAAGCTTCCTTTTTTTTCTTTATTGTCCTGGGTGAACCAAAATGCATTTTAATGCCTGCTATTCAGGCCAGACAAGAAATGTGTAGATGCCTCCCACGCAAAGCAGCCACTCCAACGTCTCTGTCCAGAACCGAGGGAGACGTACAAGAAGGGACCAAGAAAGACCAAACTCTCTGAGAGCACGAGTCAGGTCTCCCTGGTGTGGAGGCCACTAGGTACAGCAAGTTGATTTCCTCGTTTGTTGAGGCAGAGACAAACCAAGTAAGTTTCAGACAAGGAAAAGAGATAGTAATTAACATTTGTTATGGTGTTTGCCATCTGCCAGGCATAATTCTAGGTGTTTTCCCTTAGATTCTTTCACTTAATCTTCCCAACAACTGAGAGGTAGGTATCCTTATGCTTATTTTATGAAAGAGGAAACTGAACCTCAGAAAAGTCAGGTAACTTACCCAAAGTCAGACAGCTAGTAGGCTTTGAGCGGTGGCTCATGCCTGTAATCCCAGCACTTCGGGAGGCCGAGGTGAGTGGATCACTTGAGACCATCCTGGCCAACATAGCAAAACCCCATCTCTACTAAAAATATGAAAATTAGCCAGGTGTGGTGGCACACACCTGTAGTCCCAGCTCCTTGGGAGGCTGAGATGGGAGAATCACTTGAACTTGGGAAGCAGAGGTTGCAGTGAGCTGAGATCGTGCCACTGCACTCCAGTCTGGGTGACACAGTGAGACTCCATCTCAAAAAAAAAAAAAAACAAAAAAAACCCCCAAAAAACTACCACAACAACAAAAAAAAGTCACGCAGCTAGTAACCAACAGAACTGGGAATCAAATCCAGGTTCATCTCACAACACTGTCAGTATTTATCCCCGTACCACATTGTCTCCTAAACTGGATCATGATATCTCTAAAATCATAACTTGTGAGCACTAACTGGAAGGTTCCTCAGAGACTTACTTCACAGTCTCATCTTCTGTCCACCGTAGGAGCTTTCCCTTTTCTGTTCTGGATGGTCATCACCACGTTCCTGTTGGAAGGTGCTGCTTCTCGAGGCAGCCCAGGGCGCTGCAGAGCAGTTCTAGACAGCCACAAGTCCTTTGCACACTGAGCGGTCATCTGGGCCTCTCCTGTTTGGTCAGGTGCTTTCCCATTTGGTCACCTTGCTCTGGAACATTGCAACTGTCAGCTTTCTTCTTCCCATGTGTCTCCTGGATGTAGTAATTTTATAAAATTAAATCTTGAGAGATTCCTCTTAAGAAAAATTTTAACTTTAGAATGCCCCCGGGTGGAGCAAGACCTTCTCTTCCCTCACTGTGACAATCAGGACCCATGCTGTGGCAGAGCCTGGGCTTGACCTAACTAAGCCTGTGGGGTCCTTTTCTGCCTGGCCTGTGTGATCCTGGACCTCTGTTCCTGTACACTGGTCCTGTTGGCGCTCTAGTCTCTCCAGCTGCTTCACACGATGCCAGCACTGGGCCAAGAATAGAGGGGGTACCAGTGCAGACCCAGTGGGCCCTCACAAGGGAGCTTTACAGTGACCATCATTTTTCCTTTTCCATTGAGCAGTGACTTCCTACTGTCAATCAGACAGTAAAGAAAGATGCACAAGAAACCTCAGTGGGCAGGAGCTGACCAAGTCTTTCATCTGTATCTGGGTGCCGTGAGTGCAAGGCTGTGGCCTCACTGAGGACAGTCAGCGGAGGGTTACACGCTGAGCCTCGAGTGACTAGTCTTGGAAAACGCCCTGCCCGTGCCCCTGTACTTTAGGATGTCCTATGGGGGAGGGAGGGGGATATAGGGAGTGTAGCAGGAAGTAAGGAACTATCATAGGGATGGCTGGGGAACCAGGCTCAGGCACACAATCCCAGCTAATCCTAATCTGTGCTTTCCCTCCACAGCGTGTCCCCAGTGGGGAGCTAGGGTTCCAGGAAAAGAGGATGGTGTTCTTGACAACAAGGGGCTGGGAGCCCCAGATGAAAGGCCATGGGGGCTGCAGTTCAGTGTGATCCGTAACTCACTCTGACATCTGAACAGAAGGAAGGGCTGCTCAGGCCCCTGCCCCCCACCGCTCATTTAATCCACAGGGAGACAGGGAGCCCAGCCTTGGGATGTTGCTAGCAGCTTCCCCTGAACCCCTGAGTTCTCCTATAGCAAATTGGGCTGACCGAAGAAGGCTGGAGAGGGGAGAAAGGCAGTGCTGGAGAAAGGAGGGGTACCTTGAGTGGGCCTGGGGGCCAGAGGGTCTGCTCCTCCCCTCCCTGCCCCAGCCCCTCCCAGGCCCACTCCAGGGCCAGCCGCACTGGGCCTCATTCCTGGAGGGCCCTGTCTCTCGGCACTGTTGCTAGGTGCGGTGAGCCCAGGCGCCTGCCACCGGCTGGCCAAGGCTCTGCCTGGAGACCATCGGGGAGCTGGGAAGAAGGAGCTGCATTATTTGGTTGATCCCTCCCTCCCTCCCCCAGCCTCAGCACAGTGAGCTTTCCGGAGGGATGGTTCTGAGCCAGCCCATCCCCAGGCCTTCCTCTTTGTGCAGAGACCTCCCCGTCAGACCCCCCACCTTCGCCAGCTACCCCCTCCCCCTTCCCTCCGGTTGAGCAGAGCCAGAGTTAAGCCTGGGGTTAATGCCCAGTGACACCTGCAGGTTGGCTAGTGTTGTTGACATGGGGCTGGGGGGAGGGGAGGGGGTGACGGGGGAGATCGTTGGTGGCTTTATTATGGAGAACTCAGCAGGCCTGGGGCCTTCTATTGTCCAAGTGGCAAATAAATAAATAGGAGAAAGTAAGTCTTCCCCATGGCTTACCGACGGGAGGTTAACAGCTGGACATGACATGACAAATTGGGCATTTTTCTTTGGGGACTGATCCTTACAGCAGCTAGCAGGGAGAATGAGAGAGAGAGGGAGGGGGGAGTAGAGAGAGAAAAAGCAAGCCAGAGCACGGAACAGGCTAGTCACAGAAGTCAACGTGGAAGCCGTGTGTGCATGGACAAGAGTACGTGACTGGGGTGTACCGGGAACATTGCATCATGTTTTGGGCATTAAAAAAAACACACGCAAGCATTTCATATGTAACGACCTCAGGAGTAAATCCCAGAACCCCGAAAGGTGGGTATCTGGCTGTGGGGGGAGATATCTCTGGGATCTGCCCTCTTGAACCCCTCCCCTCTCCTGCCAAATGGAAAAACCAAAAGGTCAACACCAGCTCTGATCCCGAAGAACCTCCTTCCTCCAGGAGAGTGGGATTACTGGGCAGTGGCAAGTGGTGGAGCAAGCACCCTATCTCCAGCCTGGGCCCGGGGTGAGGACTCTTGCATTATGCCCAGTTGCCTGGAACTGGTCCCAGCTGGACAGCAGAGCATCTCACTGGCCTCTGGAGCTGGGGTCAGGGAGCAGCAGCTCTCCCCTGACCCTGTCCCATCTTCCTCCTTGTCCCCAGGGAATCCCCAGCAGGAGGTCGGGAGGACCACAGGAGACAACCGCTCCTAAACAATGATCTCAGTTACCCGCTGTGAACTGGAGCGGGGGTGGGAGAGGAACAGAGCAAGAGCAGACGGGAAAATGCTTGATCTCTGCCGGGGCCCCAGAACCATCTGAGCCAGGAACTGCTCTCCATCCCCCGTCTGCTGAGGCTGTAGATTTTAATGGGTAGTCACTTGTGCTCTGGAGTCAGACAGACCTGGGATCACCCTGTTCCTCTTGTTCTTGGCTCTGTGATCTTGGCATGCTATTTAACCTCTCTGAGCCTCAGTTTCCTTAGAGGTAAAATGGGACTAATGCCGGTACTAGCCAGCATGAGGTTTTATTTATTTATTTATTTATTTATTTATTTATTTATTTATTTATTTTTGGAGACAGAGTTTCGCTCTTTTTGCCCAGGCTGGAGTGCAATGGCGCGATCTCGGCTCACTCCGCCTCCCAGGTTCAAGCGATTCTCCTGCCTCAGCCTCCCGAATAGCTGGGATTACAGGCATGTGCCACCACCCTGGCTAATTTTGTATTTTTAGTAGAGATGGGGTTTCTCCATGTTGGTCAGGCTGGTCTTGAACTCCCGACCTCAGGTGATCCACCTGCCTCGGCCTCCCAAAGTGCTGGGATTACAAGCGTGAGCCACCGCGCCTGGCCAGCATGAGGTTTTAATGAGTTCATGCATTTAAGTGCTGAGTGCAGAGTCTGGCACACGATAAATCGTTTATAAATGCCACTCAGCACTGCTCTGGAGCTAGCCAACCTTTTCCTCCCTGTCGCCCTGTGTTTTAAGATTGACTGGGGGCTCTATAGAACTGTCCTCCGGAGAAGGAGGGAAGTGCATATCTAGTTCACCTTTCTGCAAGTTATCTTTTCAGTCTCCAAAGGCTGGGCATGGATTAGCCTAAAGCCTTGTGGAACTTTGCCTTCCAAGGCTTATGTTTGTTTCTAGCAGTGGGCTGCAAGGAGAAGCCTGTGGCTGTGATTCTGCTCCATGCCCACTCCACGGCGGATGCCTGGCTGGTGTTCCAAGGACATTTAGAGGAAAGAGAGGATTTCTGACTTCCGGGGGGGGGGGGCGGTTATCGTGTGTCCTAGAATGCAAGTTCTCCATTCTCTCTCTGAGAAAAACCACAGGAAAATGGTGAGAAGATGCTGAATGAATTAATGCAACCAGGAAATACTTAACTGAGCATGTACCAAGCGTCAAGCAAGGCTCTAGACCCTGGGAATAGAGCCACAAACAAAGCAGGTGAAAATCCCTGCACTTGAGGAGCTTGTGCCGTAGTTCTTTAGGAAGGCAAGCGGGACACCTCAGCGTTGCCTCCACCCCTTCCATGTGCTTTGCAGTGTGGCCATGGTCCGTTGTGATCTTCTGTGCTCTTCCTGTTGGATTCAGATCAGGCCTCACAGGAGAGCCAGTCACAAAGGGAGCTCGGGAGATGTGCAGGACAGAGAGAAGAGCTGACAGGACATCTGGTACCTTCGGCTGGAGGGAGGGCAATTTCTGAGGATTAAAAGAAGCTTTATTGAAGGGAGGTTTGAAAGGAGAAGGATTGTGGAGAAGAAAGCTACCATGTATTCCATGCTGATTCCATGCCATAACTTTCAGGCACTTTGCATACATTGTCTACTTTCATCCTTACAGGCACTCGGCAAGGCAGTTCACGTTATTTCCACCTTGAGATTCAGAGGAGGAAGTGACTGTTCCAAGATCCATAGCAGGGAAATGGGAAGAATTAGATTTGAATCCAGAGCTTTTGTTTTTCCCTTTGCCCAATCATGCTCCATGTGGTTTGCAGGAGAAAGCCTGGCAGAGGGTGCAAGAGCAACAGCAGGGGTGGGGGTGCAGAGGCTAGGAGAGCTGACCAGAATGTAGAGGGGTTCACAGGGCCAAGAAGAGGAGATATCTAGGGGGCCTTAAGATGGGTGAGACCTCTGAGCCTCCCTAAAACAGCATACTGCAACTTCTTCATCAGAAACCTTTTTTTTTTGAGATGGATTTTCACTCTTGTTGCCCAGGCTGGAGTGCAATGGCACAGACTTGGCTCACTGCAAACTCCACCTCCTGGGTTCAAGCAATTCTCTTGCCTCTGGCTCCTGAGTAGCTGGGATTACAGGCATGTGCCACCATGCTCGGCTAATTTTGTATTTCTCGTAGAGACAGGGAGAAACCCTTTCTTGCATGGTCTCCTACCTCATTGCAAACCTTTCTGAACTGAGCGAGGGGCATTCTGAACCTGAGAGAGGAAGGGGCTAGTTCTCTGAAAATCATCACCAGACCATAGAACCAAAGTGGGTAGAAGGTTTATAAAGGGAGGGTGGAAGGTGTGACAAAGACATTAAGCACCCGAGACAACTCACGCTGCTTGCCAGGTGGGCATGGGCTGCAGGGCATGGGAGGAGAAGCTGGGGAGCTCACCCTCAGCCCTGGTTGTTCCAACCACCCAGCCTCCTCATGGCCAGTACCAGAAGGCCAGATCCCTGTCCTCCTCCCCAAGCCCAGAGCCATGGCTTAGTGGCCCCCAGGCCCAGCCTAAGCGGTCCCATGGCCAGGACTTGTACCTGGAGAATCACCTCCACTGCAACATCTGACAGCAGGAGCCACACAGGAGCTTTCTTCTTCCAGGAAGTCCCTTCCCCCAGCCCCTGCTACTCACTCCCCTATATAATATTCCACGTTAGAGCTCATAAATGCTGCTGCGGGTCCCCAGCCTGATTGAATTTGGAAGCCATTGTTTACAGACGTCTGGCTGTACAGGGGGATTTATTGAATTTTCCATGAAATGTTGCTCCCCTAATGCTGTAAAAGGCAAGCAGCCCACATCAGAGGAGCCCTGCGTTACAGGATCATGTTACCCCGAGATGGAGTGCTTGCTTCAGAGTCATTGATGCACAGAGCTCTGGCTCTGAAAAGTAAGACCTCGGGCATCACTCCTGACCCCTCGCTGGCACCCCAAAGCTGGGACTTCTGAGCCAGCTCTGCCCCTGCATTCCTCTCCACCCATGTCTGGTTAGTTTCAAATCCCTGGAGGATGTATCTCAGACACCTCTCCCAAATCCATGCTCCTCTCCAGCCCACCTGCTATGGACAACTGCATTGCTACAGCAGCCTCTCCAGGCGCCTCCTGGCAGTCCTCTCTCACCTGCCCCAGTCCCGGAGTCATACCCCTTAAGGCAGATGACACAAAGGAGGGGTTCAGCAAGTAAATAAGCAAAGGAAGAGAAGGAAGCAGGGCAGAAAGGTTGGAGAAGAAACCAAGGTGTTCATGCGTGTCACACGTTGAGAGGGACGCTTCCTCCATTGTGCCTGGCACACAAGGCCCTGGGAATCTGTGAACACAAGAACCCCCAGAATGGGAAAAGGCATTGCCAACAGCCCTGCGAGACAGAGCTGAAGTGGAGATGTCCCCTTGTGTGCATCACAAAAATGCAACTGGACCAAGCCTTCCCCATTTTAAAAAACACATTCTTTAAACCCTCCTCACTCGTTGAGCTTCTGTCCCCTTCACTGCCTCACTGCTCAAAGGCTCATTTATATGTAACCACTTCCATTCTCCACTGGCTCATTTCTGCCACCATCCTTACCTCTTTGGGGGATCTGTTCTCCTAAAGATTATTCATCCAAATCTCCAAGTCCATGTTGGTGCTCACCCTTCTTAACATCTCTTCGCCTAACCCTGCGGTCACCTTCCTGAAACCCTTTTCTCTCTCAGCGTCTCTCGTACCACCTCCTGGTTCTCCTTGCAGACAGCTCTCTCTGGCTCTTTGCCCTCCTGCCACCCTAAATAAAAGTAGGTGTTTCCCAGTGTTCTGCCTCTCCTGACCCTCTTCTCTCAGTGCACACTTTAATCTGATGAGCTCATCCATTCCTGCAGCTGCAGCTATCATCTTTATTTAGAGGACTCCTGAATATAAAGCTCCAAATCTGACCTCGTGCTGCTCTGGTCCCATTTTTCCAACTGCCTGGTGAATATCTTCAGCGCTGTGTCCCACAGACATCTCAAAATTGAATCTGCCATCTAGTCCCAACTGCCATGATAATTCACCTTCAGTGGTCATTATTTCTGTTGAGGACATTGTCATCCTCTCAGTTACCTGGTCATGAGATCTTGAAGTGGTCTTTGGTATAGATGCTCTAGGCCCATCTACCTACTGCATACTGAGTATCTCCACCCAGACTCTTAACACAGCCTTATGACCCCCAGCACACACACACATCAACTCGCAACTTGTTCTCTTTCCTTCATTTTCTCCCTACCACGAACAGCACCGCTATTCTCCCAGGCCCTTAAGCCAGAATCCTAGGCAACCTCACTGTCTTCTGTCTTGGCCTCACATCCCCCATGTCTCGTTAGTCACGAAATCCTGTGGATTCCTTCTCGTCACTTATATATGTCCCCCTATCTCTAGCCCCTGCTACTGACTTAGTTCAGGTCCTCCCTGTAGCTCACTTAAATTGTCTAAAACATCCTTCTGACCAGTGTTCACCATTCAGTCTTTCTCCCTACCGTCCATTCTCCCCACTGCTGCTCACACGATCTTGCTAAAACGCGACTCTAACACCTGCCTAAAACCCTCCAACAGCTCCTCATTGCCCCCAGGATTACATCAGAGCTCTCTAATACCTCCTAGCATTTGCACACAAGATTTCTTTTACCTGGAATGTTTCCTTCTTCTAGGCTGCCCACTTTGACCCCTTCATTCAGCCTCTGGTACTCTCCCAATTCTTCTTTTCTTTGTTTTTTTGTTTGTTTGCTTGTTTGTTTTGAGACAAGGTCTCACTCTGTCACTGAGGCTGGAGTGCAGTGGTATGATTGCAACTCACTACAGCCTCGACCTCCAGGGCTCAAACGATCCTCTCACCTCAGCCTCCATTGTAGCTAGGACTACAGGTACCACCACATCTGGCTTAATTTTTAAAAATTATTTTTGTAGAAACAAGGTCTTGCTGTGTTGCCCAGGCTGGTCTCAAACTCCTGGCCTCAAGCAATCCTCCTACTTCAGCCTCCCAAAGTGCTGGGATTACAGGCGTGAGCCACTGCACCCAGCCTCATTCCTTTTTTGATATTGAGATAGAGTCTCGCTCTGTCGCCCAGGCTAGAGTGCAGTAGCACGATCTCAGCTCACTGCAACTTCCACTTTCCGGGTTCACTCCATTCTCCTGCCTCAGCCTCCCGAGTAGCTGGGACTACAGGCGCCCGCCACCACGCCTGGCTAATTTTTTGTATTTTTTAGTAGAGACGGGGTTTCACCTTTTTAGCCAGGATGGTCTCGATCTCCTGACCTTGTGATCCGCCCGTCTCAGCCTCCCAAAGTGCTGGGATTACAGGCGTGAGCCGCCGCGTCCGGCTAGCCTCATTCCTTAAAACGCAGCTCAGAGATGCTGTCTTCCCCAACCCCTCCAGACATAAGTGGAAACCCTTTCTTTCTAGTAAGCAACTACTGTACTTTGTTCATGACACTCTCAAAACAGCTATGATTGGCCGCGCGTGGTGGCTCGTGCTTGTAATCCCAGCACTTTGGGAGGCTAAGGCGGGCAGATCAGTTCCAGACCAGCCTGGGCAATGTGGTGAAACTCTGTCTCTACTAAAAATACAAAAATTAACCAGGTATGGTGGCACATGCCTATAATCCCAGGTACTCAGGAGGCTGAGGCACGAGAATCGCTTGAACCCAGGAGACGGAGGCTGCAGTGAGCCGAGATCACACCAGTGCACTCTAGCCTGGGCAACAGAGTGAGAGACTGTCTCAGAAAAAAAAATAAACAACAACAACAGCTATGATGTAGCATTGCAATGTTGATATACAAGGCCATCTTCCCCAACTATTCATTTCATTAGCCCCAGCCCCTAGCACAATGCCTTGCACATAGGAGGCTCTCTGAACAATTGCTAAGTGAAGGTCAAGTTTAAGTGAAGGAGGCAGAGCACACAGGAGGAACTTTTATCGCCGAGGGGAATTTTTCTCTCTCCACCTTTTCTGTGATTCTCAAAAGGGGTGAATTCCAAGAGGATTGTCTCTTGCTCGCAACCCATCATTCCTAGAGTCCTGGTGTTTCCAACAGTAAGAGGTGTTCACCAGCCAGGAGGTCCTGAAGTCTTGGAACTCCCTCTCTCTCTTCCCTCCTTGCCCAGCATGATCAGCCTGATGTGTCTTCCTCCCAGTTCTGCTTCCCCATTCTAGTGACCCCCTTCTCCCCGTCCTCCCCCTGCCTCTTCACTGGGGGACTCCAGTGTGCCTGAAGGGCCTCAGAGGGAAAACAGTGATCCTCCAGAGAGAGCATGTGTTCACCACGTTAGGTAAACATGCCAAGCTGCAGGGGCCGCCTGAAGGAGGGGTCTCCAGCCAGGAACGAGGAGAATCCCACCCCAGCCTCTTAGCTGGCAGACAGACCCACCTTCGCCCCGAGTAGGGGGTGGGCAGTAGCTCTGAAGAGAAGTAGCAGGACGTTGTTTTCTCAGATTTCATTGGTTTATTTATCCTACGCCTGGGCTCCATCTGTCCTGTCTCCAAAAAGTGAAGCAGCAAGGGCTCCAAGCCACCAGAGAAGCCCTGTCCTCAGCCTGCGGCTCTGTGAGGACCTAGAACCAAGCGAAGTTAGGAGTTTGTCCCCTGCAGGGTAGAAGCCTGGGAACGTTTCAGACCCTAAGCTTCAGTTGCCCAAGAGGATAGAAAGAGAGCAAATAGGCCAAAAAGATAGCATGAGTGTAGGCCTGAGCCCTCCTGACTCCTGACTGGTGTCCCTCCACAGTCCCCTTGGCAAAGCCAGGAGGGCCAGGGAGTTTTGGAGAAGTGGGCCAAGAAGGCTCAAGAGGAAGCCCAGATGACCCAGATTTGACCTCTCTGCTGCAACCAAGACAGGCAGGTGTTGGGTGGGGAAGCTTGGGGTTATGGAGGCATCCCCTTGGAGGAGCCTGCTGTGTCTCTCGGGGTGCACATTAGCTGGGAAGGCTGTTGAGTGCTATGCAGCTGGTTTTGGTTTTGCAGAGTTCTGGACAGCATTCAGATCCCTGAAATCAGGGGCAACAGAGCAAATCTCCTCCCCTAGATGTGTGGGAGGATCTGCAGCCTTCTCAGCAGTGACGGGCTGATAGGAGGAATAAGAAATGGGGAATCAGGAGAGCAAGATACCTTGAAGAGATGCAGAACGGTTGCTTTCCATCTTTACGAATAGGAACCTCTCTACAAAACAAAATCATGGCAGCTCAGGACTTGCCCCACATTCATACCTTACCTTGTCCCAGCCTGAGGTTGAGCCACAGGAGCTGTACCAAAGTATAACATAGCTAGGCTTTGAATGAAGGCTTCCAGCCCTTTTAGTTCTGGGTGTATGTGTAGCTTCAGCAGCAACTCAGTGGAGATGCTCAGGGCGTTCTTGGGTCTGTTCTAGTCCCTGCAATGCTTCTCCATGGCCAGGTTGGATCCCCTGTTCATTTCACTCACCACCCCCATGTGTGTGGCCTCCTAGTGTCATATGACACACTTGAACCATGCTTTCCAGAGCCCAGATCCATCACTCAGGCATTCAGGGGATTTGGAGATCTCCTAGCACCTCCATCACAGCAGAGCGGAAACTAAAGTCATTGTCTTCCCCCTAAACCCTGCCAAAATTGGCCCCTCTCCTATCCTTTGTACATCTGGAAGTGGCACCCAAGTTTACTGTCATCTTCACTTCTTGCCTTTTTTTTTTTGAGGCGCTCTGTCACCCAGGCTGGAGTGCAATGGTGCGATCCTGGCTCACTGCAATCTTCTTCACCTTCTGGATTCAAGTGGTTCTCTTGCCTCAGCTTCCCGAGTAGATGGGATTACAGTCACGGGCCACCACACCTGGCTAATTTTTGTATTTTTAGTAGAGACAGGGTTTCACCATGTTGGCCAGGCTGGTCTCGAACTCCCGACCTCATGTGATCCACCTGCCTCGGCCTCCTAAAGTGCTGGGATTACAGACGAGAGCCACCGTGCCCGGCCATTTTTTTTGTTGTTATTATTAATAGCACTGATGAGCATTCATATTTTTGAGAATGTCTGATAATTTCCTTAGGTTGGGGTCCTAGAAAAGAAATTATTCGGTCAAAAGGTATAAAGTTTTAAAAAGCTGTTGATACGTATTGATAGACTGCTTTCTAGAAAGGTTATACCAATTCACAATCTCATCATCAGTGAATGATTACACCCATTTTCTTAACCCATCATCCACATTATCAATTTTTAAATCTTTACTAATTTGATTAGCCAAAGGGGAAAAAAATCTTTCTGCATTATGGTAGCAACCTCCCATTGGTCTCCCCACCTCCAATTCACCTTATTAATCATCACCAGGTTATACATCCTAAGACTGAGGTTTCACCACGTACTTCTTCACTGAGAATCCTTCAGCTCTGCTCCCCAACTTGCCTACTGCATAAACTGAACACCTCAAGCTCCCATTCCCACAAGCTATGCCTTAGAGCTAGTCTCCTCCTAACACATACCTCCATTTTTACTTTCTTATGGGGCATGGTTGGCAGCCACCTCCTCTGAGGGTCTGATTCCAAGCTGGAAGTCATTTGATGTGTGCCAGTGGAAGCCATTGCCCCTCTAGCGCCTGGGATATGCCACCAAACCGTGGACAGCAGGCTACTGGAACTGGAGTACAGAGGCTACTTGGTTGGGTCCCATAAGCCTCATCTAAGACTATTTCAAAAAGGCTCTGCAGCAGGCTCAGAACTTGTGAGCATGAAAACTCCAGATCCTCGCAGTGGCCTCATTTAGGCTGTCTCAGATGTGTCCATCACGAATGAAAATGAGACTCCTGCTGGGTGTGGTGGTGAATGCCTATAAGCCCAGCACTTTGGGAGGATTGCTTGAGCCTAGGAGTTCAAGACCAGCCTGGGCAACATAGTGAGACCCCACCTCTACAAAAAAATAGAAAAAGCTAGCCAGATGTGGCAGCACATACCTGTAGTCCCAGATACTTGGCAGGCTGAGGTAGGAGTCCCAGCTACTGGGCAGGCTGAGCTAGGAGCCTGGGAGGTGATGCAGTGAGCCATGATCATGCCACTACACTCCAGCCTGGGCAACAGAGCAAGACCTTGTCTCAAAAAACAAACAACAATAACAACGGCAACAAAAACCCACCAATGGTTCCCTGCTGTTCTAAACTTCTTAAGGCAGCCTAGAAGACCACATGTCATCTGATCTCTACCACTTTTCCAGCCTAATCTCTCACCATGCCCCACCTCGAGCTACAAATTCCAGCTGTGCTGAGTTACTTTCCTTTTCCCAAGGCACCATCTTCCAGCTGCTCTCTCTGCAAGTACTGTTCTCTTCTCCTCCCTATCTCTCCCTCCCCCTGTCAACTCCAAGATTTCCTTCAGATCTTCGCTTAGACTCACTTCCTCTGGGAAGCCTTCCTCTGTCCACCCCCCAAGATTAGGATAGGTGCCACTTTTGTGTATTTCCACAGCACTCCTACCCACTCTTCTTTTTTTTTTTTTTTGAGATGGAGTTTTGCTCTTGTTGCCCAGAATGGCACAATCTCAGCTCACCACAACCTCTGCCTCCCATGTTCAAGCAATTCTCCTGCCTCAGCCTCCCGAGTAGCTGGGATTACAGGCATGGGTCACCACGCCTGGCTAAATTTTTTTTTATATTTTTAGTAGAGACGGGGTTTCTCCATGCTGGTCAGGCTGGTCTCGAACCCCTGACCTCAGGTGATCTGCCCATCTCGGCCTCCCAAAGTGCTGGGATTACAGGCGTGAGCCACAGTGCCCGGCTCCTTATACCCACTCTTCTAATAAGGTTATCTTCTTGTAATTGCCTACCTGCTTGTCTGTCTCTCCAACAAAATTGTATGCTTAGTGACACCAGGATTATATTTTGTTTATTGCTCGCGGGATCCACGGTGCCTAGCATAGTATCTTGAACATGATAAGTGCCCCACAAATATTTGCTGAGTATAAGAATGAGTGAATGAACGAATGAATGAATGAATGAATGAATGAATGAATGCTTCATGGCATCCAGCTAACCAGTCCTGACATTCTCAGAGTCTCAGTTTCTCTCTCACTAAAAATGAGACAACTCTCTCTCTTTGTTGTTCTCTCTGCAAAGCTGTGGGAATGAACCCCTAGTAGCTATGAGAAGCTGCCTAGGCCAAGGGCACGGGATTCGATTTCTGTTTGGTTTCTCTACACTCTGCCCATCGACCCAACAGGAGGAGGCGCTTAGTGCTGAAAGACTCATGGTAGACAAAGTAGGATAGGACTGATGAAAACTTTCTGGAATAAATATATGGTCCAGTTAGTGTCCCATCTCTGAGCATGCCTGCTGTACTAGTCAGTGTTCTAGCAGGAAACAGAGGCCCACAAGTGGGGTAACAAAGGAAAGTTTAAGGAAAGGACCATTTACAAAGAGAAGGTGAAGTTCTCCAGAGCTTGCAACAACAGGGGAGCTGTTACCACCCCGGGGACTGAAGGAGCATATACCAGCGCCCGGGAAGAACTGTGGCTATGGCCACGGCTGCAGGAGGAGCTGTGACTTTCAGGAAAGGAATGCTAACCCTTGGCTGGCAGAGAAGGAGCCAGGGCAATACTCACCCCAACTGCTTCTCTCCTCCTGTTCTCTAATGTCCTCCATGTATCAAACCTCATAGGAATCCTGCAGGCGAGCAAGCTTGGTTGTTGGGCCAGAAGACGGAAATCAGCTTCCAGGGCACAGAACAGAGCGGAGAAGGGTGATGTGTGGATCTGCAGGAGCAAACAGATATCTCTCTGCCCCTGCCCCCGGGCATGGAGGAAGGATGGAGATGAGGAGGGCTGGGTCTTCTCATCCACTCCTGCTTCACCCGGGACAAAGAACAAAAGCCGTTAAAGAGGCAAAGCCAATAATTTGGGGAGCTGGCAGCCTGGTGGGCGTTGAGGAGGGACTTGGGCAAAAAAATTGAGGAATGTTTGCCACTGCTTAGGACATGTCCTTCTCGCCTACCCTTACTCCTTTGCCGTCTTACTCCCCTAGCATAGCACTGGGTCCCAAGCTGAGATAGAATAGGAATCTGGGCAGGAATTCCAAGATTGTGCCCTCTGATCAATTCATACTCAACAAATCTCTCTGTCCTGGAGATCTGAGAACCTGCCAATAGCATCTTTAGTGTGTATAGAGCAAAAAGCTCCAATGTCAGACCCAAGGACAGGAAACAGTTGGGCTGAAGGGGATCCCATTGATCTGGGGCTTGGAATCAGCTGAGAAGAGAATGGAGAGTCAGGAAGATCTACCCTTTCCCTAGTAATCATCTGAAGCAAACCTGTGGGGCTTGGGGACCCAATGCCCTGCATCAGAGCAGTTCCTTGCATGCAGCCAGGTGGGAAGCCAGTCTGAGTCCCAGCTGGAATTTCATAGCAAGCAAGGCAACAGCCCTCCCAGCTCACCTTCCCCACCTACCTTTTCACTCGTTTTTTGGTCTCTTCCTGTTTATCTCCACGGCTTCATTGTTCTAGTTCAGACCTGTCTTTGTCCCTCCTCGTAGATTTTTGCAATAGCTTCCTTGCTAGTCTCCCTGCCCACAGTTCTGATTCCTTAATTCCCCCTCCACACTGTTTCAAGAGTGAGATTTCTAGTCTGTAAATCCAGTCATGTCTTATTCCTTCCTTAACTTTCTTCGATGGCTCATTTTTGCCTGTAGGATCAACTCCAGTCTCCTTAGCATAGCACTCAAACTCTTTTTTGAGACAAGGTCTCACTCTGTTGCCCAGGCTGGAGTGCAGTGGCATAATCACAACTCACTGCAGCCTCAACCTCCTGGGCTCAGGCCATCCTCCCACGTCAACCTCCTGTGTGGTTGGAACCACAGGCACACACCACCACGCCTAGCTAATTTTTTGACATTTTATAGAGACAGGATCTCACTTTGTTGCTCAGGAATGTCTCGAACTCCTGGACTTCAGCCATTCTCCTGCCTTGGCCTCCCAAAGTGCTGGGATTACAGGGGTGAACCACTGCACCCGGACTTCAACTTTGTATGATCTGACCCCACCTACCTGCCCAGTGTCAGCTCCTATGGCCTCTATGCATACCCTAAATTCCAGCTATACTGAATGTACCAATTTATTTTTACCTCTGTGACTGGTCACATAGCTTTCTCTTTGGTTAGAATGTCTTCTATCCCTTCTTCTGTCCATTGAACTCCTACTCATCTTTCAAGATCCAGCTAAAGTGATACACCCTCCTTGAAGCCTTCCTTGATGTTGCTAATCATCTCCTCTTTGGTGTCCCTACCCAGAATGTATTTCTATCACCACATCATTTTCTGATTATCTGTCCACATGTTTTTCTCCCCACAAGACTATGTGCTTCTTTTTTGTGTGTGTGTAAGACAGAATCTCGCTGTGTCGCCCAGGCTGGAGCGCAGTGGCACAATCTCGGCTCACTGTAACCTCTGCCCCCCAGGTTCAAGCAATTCTTGTACCTCAGCCTCACAAGTAGCTGGGATTACAGGCGTGAATCACCACACCTGGCTAATTTTTGTATTTTTAGTAGAGACAGGTTTCACCAAGTTGGCCAGGCTGGTCTCGAACTCCTGACTTCAAGTGATCCACCAGCCTCAGCTTCCCAAAGTGCTGAGGTTACAGGTGTGAGCCACCACACCCAGCCCTATGTGCTTCTTAAAGAAAGATACTGTATTTCCTTAGCTTCAGCACAGTGCCTGGCACATAAAACATGCTCCCTAGTCAATGAATGATGGCCTGAATGAATAAATGACGCCCCTCTCTACCTGCTGTCCTCTGGTAAACCTGCCCTCTTTTTAATGCAACTCCCTTAGACTGGCTGGACCTATTTAGGGTATCTCCTTCCCTCTCTTGTCTTTTCCTGGCTGCTCTTCCTGTTCATTTTTAAGCAAAGTTCTCCTCTTTACAGATGTTGCTAGACAGGGAGGGGAACCCATGGTGCTCACTCTATCACTGAGCTGAATGTCTTTCCCCAGTGAGAACCCCAGGTGGGCAGACATGGCTAAAACAATCCCTCCACTAATAGGGGACCCTGGGCCCTCATTCTGCATCTCTCTAGGGGCTGAGTTGAAGGAGGTTCTTTCTCAATCACTCTGAAATCCACAGTTACTTTGAGTCTTAAATTTGAGAGCTACTAGAATCTGTCTGCCCCTTTCCCTCTCAGGGTCTAATTGTCATAGGATCATGAGGGTCTTGCCTTGGGAATCCTGACCCTGCTTTTACTCCCCATAGGGTGACCAGATTCCCTTTTCCTGCTCGTTTGACATTACTGTATTCTCTTCTACCTCCCCTTTGCCCTCCCCTCTCTCCTTGCTGTTCTATTATCTGTACCTAAACATGTCCTTTATTTTCAACACCCCCAACTTCAATCTTGAGAGTGGTCATTCTCTCTTCTATTTAATAGGATGCCTTTATTTCCTTTTCCACCTGCTAAAAAACAACTTGTTCATCAAGGCCCATTACAAACATCACTTTCTCTGAAAAATCTGCGTTTTTCTTGCAGCACTCACTATATCTGCTGTGTGTTGACAGTGTTCTTTTATTGTGGGGTGGGGATGGAGTCTCGTTCTGTCTCCCAGGCTGGAGTGTGGTAGCACGATCTTGGCCCACTGCAATGTCCGCCTCCCTGGTTGAAGCGATTCTCCTGCCTCAGCCTCCCAAGTAGCTGGGATTACAGGCAGGAGCCACCACGCCTGGCTAGTTTTTGTATTTTTAGTAGAGATGGGATTTCACTACTTGGCCAGGCTGGTCTCAAACTCCTGACCTCAGGTGATCCGCCTGCCTCAGCCTCCCAAAGGGCTAGGATTACAGGCTTGAGCCACTGCACTGGCCAACAGTGTGCTTTCTAATCCCCTTAAAAAATATAAGCTTCTTGATAGAAACTGTGTTGGCTGGGCAAGGTGACTCACACCTATAATCCCAGCACCTTGGGAGGTCGAGGTGGGAGGATCTATTGAGCCCAGGTAGGCAACATAGTGAGAACCTGTCATAAAGAAAAAAAGAAAGACAAAGAAAGAGAAAGAAAGAAAGAGAGAAAGAAAGAAAGAAAGAAAGAAAGAAAGAAAGAAAGAAAGAAAGAAAGAAAGAAAGAAAGAGGAAGGAAGGAAGGAAGGAAGGGACACAGGTAGGAAGGAAAGAAGGAAGGAAGGAAGGAAGGAACTGTTCATTTTTACACCTTGCACAATACTTTGCTCATAGTAGGCACTCTGAACTGAAATACCTTGAAAACCAGGATCATCCACATTCATTCCTTCATTCATTCATTCACTGAGCAAACTGATTAAGGGATGTACATGACTGTGTCTCATAAATTTGTCCAAATACGTTTAAATTCATTTATGTTTTCTTCTAGACCCACCAGTTGGGAGAATGAATTTCTTAAGTTCACTGGCCATGGTACAAAATCACCTTTATTCATCCCAAATGTGTTCGAATTTCAAAGCAAACCCATTTTGCCTACAGTTTCAGGATCTTGTAAATAAGTTTCTAGTCACCTACTCTACACCATTTGTGATTTGTGATTTCCTTCACATCCCCCACCAGCCTTCTCACTTCCAGCCTGGGGGGTGAGTCATCGACTCTTCCCTACTGAGGAGCTTTTGCACACCCTGCATCTTCTCCAGGTGGGACAGAGTGCCATGGCTGAGCCCTGCAGGTAGGACTGCTCCAGCTGGGCACCTCGAGAAGCATGTTCTCCTTCTTCCGTCACATCTTATTCACAGTTCTCTTAGCCTTTTGGCCAACAGCCTCAGGGAACTGTCTAAATGAAGAAGGATTTCTAGCTCCTTTGCCAGAACCGTGGCTGACCATGCAGAGTCGAGCACTGGAGAGGGGGTTTTGATGTGTTCATCACAAAAGGCATTGCCTTGCACTTGCCCACATTTAATTGAGTCTGTACCCTTTTGCCCTGAAATCATCCTGCCAACTAAATCCAAAAGGATGCCGGGGAATAGCTTCTATGGCCCAGCCCCCACCGTATATGCGTATGCACCCCAAGGGCTATACATTTGGCTGGGTGCCTAGGGCTCTTTTCTGTCACCTGGTGAAATATCAGAATCTTTTCCATTGCTCCTGTCTAATTCAGTCTGATATAAAATGTATAAGACTTTGTCTAAACCTTCAAGGACCTCCTAGTAGGCTTGGGGAAGAAATAGACACATATGATAGTACCATTAGTGGTGGCATCTACTGCATATTAAGCATGTCCTGTATGCTGGACGCTTTGTATACATCCTTTTTATTGAGTATCAACTGTAATCCTTACAACCGCCTGCAAGGTGAGGATTTTTACTCCATTTGATAAATGGAGGCACAGAGAGGTTAAACAACCTCCCCAAGATCATGCAGCTAGAAAGTTTAAGGAGCTAGAATTCAGACCCTGGTGTGTCTTACTCCAAAGCCTGTGTTTTTTGCCACTACCTTACATGATCTCAACCTATAACAATCAATATCACATGTTATAGCCCCGGTGAAAGAGATCAGTTATTGGACTGTTCTGGTCTCTTCTAGGTTACCTGTCACCTGTCTCAGCCTAACTTTTTCAGACCTTAGCTTAAAGCTCATTTGCTAAGGGAAGCTTTCTCCAGCCCCCATGATGCATTCCCATAAAGCCAGTTCTTTCCCTAACAGCGGTTGTTTAGGCAATTGTTTGTGTAATGTGTTCCTTTCCTGCTAGAAAGCAACTCTGTGAGGGCAGAGACAATGATAGTTTCGTTCAGTGTTTTGTCCCTAGCGCCTAGCCCAGTGCCTAACACGTAAGTGCTCATTAAACTTGCCTTCTCCCTCCAGAACCTCACTTGCTTTCCAGTCCTCCCCTACTCCCCTGCCATTTCCACCTTGCCTCCAGAACTTCTTTCAGTGGTGATGGCTCCAACATCCCCCAGCCCCAGTCCCAGCCTTCCAGACTCTTGGGTGTCCCAGGAGTTTTGTTCACACTGCCACGCTGTTCTGTGGAAGCAGGGCTTCCCCTCAGCCCCAGCAGGGCAGGTGCTGACAGGAGCAGCCAATAGCCAGGATGCCAGGTTTCCCTGTGCTAAGCTTTTTCCTGGGAATGATTTAAGGCCCTGAACAGATAAGTGAAGAGCAAACCCGCAATGAAGTCAGCACTCTGCTTATTAAGTGGAAAAAGCTGTGCTCGGCTTATTGAAATGTTCATTAGACAGATATATAGAGATGAGAAGGAGGAAGGGAGGGCGGCGGCACCGCAGGATCAGGCTGCACTCCAGCGGCGATGCAGGGGGCGTCCCGAGGGAGACTTCGGTCTAGCCCCTGGAGGAAGGGGAGTGGGGCTGGGGCAGATGAGCAGGCCTGTGAGGAAGAGGGGGCCACGGCCCTGACTCCGGGAGGCCAGAGCTGAAGGAAGGGGGCCTGCGCAGTGCGCCAGGGAGCTTTGGAAGCTGTCAGCGCTAGCTAGCTCTGTGGAGCAGCAGATAGAGAGGACTTGGCCCACTTTAGAGAATGCCCACTTCTCTGCATCGATGTTGCTGTCTTTGTCCAGGAACATAGTTTCTGAAGAACTTTGACCCAGTTTATTTGCCCACTCTGAAGGCAAGAGGGTGACTGCTTCCTGAGCTCTCAGCTCCCCCAGGAAGGGCTTTTCCTGGGATGTGAGCTGAGCCTTGCCATAGGGCCCCCCTCAGCCCAGGAGGAGTCGCAGCTCCTTCAGCACCTCCCGGCTCCCTGGCTTCTGCCCTCAGTGCCCATCAGGCAGGCAACCCCAGCAAGCTCTGGAGTGGGGAGGCCTTGAACAAGCTGCAGCTACTTGATGACGGCGTCCCCTCCTGCGATGTGGGGAGGACTCCCAGTGAGTGGGGAACTGGGTCTAAATCATCCATGTCCCTGGCTGTAACCTAGAGCCTGGCCCACGGAAGGCTTCTTATTGATCAGCTCTAGATGGTGGCTGATGGAGTGAGTGAAAATTCTGCCGCTCTCCCCATTTCAGATTTCGGAAGAGGAAAGAACCGTGGTGTGACTGGAGGGGCAGGTGCAGTTTCCCAAACGGGAAAAAAAAGCCACGAGATTTTCCAGTGTCTTCAGGGTCTTTCTTGCCATCATCTGTTTGGCTCCTGGAGGTAGAGACCGTGGTGACCAAATGGACAAAAAAAAGGATGCCGGCTGGAAACTGTGTGAACAGAACAACAGTATCTTTAGAGTTTCAGAGCATTTTCACAGGATCTCATTTAATTGGCAGTCATTGATTCAGCCAGTGGATGGGGTTTTTTTGTTTGTGTGTTTGTGTTTTCTGAGACAGTCTCGCTCTGTTGCCCAGGCTGGAGTGCAATGGTGCGATCTCTGCTCACTGCAACCTCAGCCTCCCTGGTTCAAGTGATTCTCCTGCCTCAGCCACCCAAGTGGCTGGGATTACAGGTGTGCGCCACCATGCCCAGCTGATTTTTGTATTTTTAATACAGATGAGGTTTCACCATGTTGACCAGGCTGGTCTTGAAAGCCTGACCTCAAGTGATCCGCCCACCTCGGCCTCCCAAAGTGCTGGGATTACAGACGCGAGTCCCCACGCCCGGCCTTCAGCCAGTAGTTGCTGACCTCCTACTTCCTGCCAGGCCTGTACACGCACTACAACCTCAGTGAGTGAAACCAACACTGTCCCATCCTTGTGTAGCAAATTGCCTCATGGAAGGTAAACATCATAACAATTCTTCATTAATTCTTTCGTTCAGCAAACAGTGATGCCAAGCTGGACTCCTGGGGATGGAGAAATGAATCAGACAGGCATCCTGCCCTAGAGGAGTTTACAGTCTGGGAGGTACCTGTACAAGTAAATGGATGATTAGAAACAGTGTGATAAAGATACTGAGCTAACCCCTAAGTGCCTGAGAGGTTAGGCAAGGCTTCCTGAAGATGTGTGAACTGAATCTTAAAAGAACATATGTAGCCGGACACGGTGGCTCACGTCTGTAATCCCAGCACTTTGAGAGGTCGAGATGGATGGATCACTAGGTCAGGGGTTCAAGACCAGCCTGGTTAACATGGTGAAACCCTGTCTCTACTAAAAATACAAAAATTAGCTGGGTATAGTGGCTGGCGCCTGTAATCCCAGCTCCTCGGGAGGCTGAGGCAGAGAATCGCTTGAACCCGGGAGGCAAAGGTTGCAGTGAGCTGAGATCGCGCCACTGTGCTCCAGTCTGGGCCACAGAGCAAAAAAAAAAAAAAAAAAAAGAACATATGTTTGCTAAACATTCAGGGAGAAGGAATTTCTAGGCCAGGAGAGGTGGATTTGAGGGGAAATTCAAACAGGTCAGCCATGGAAAAAGAATGGTGGAAAATAGTGTTAGTGAGCCAGGTGCAGCAGCTCATGCCTGTAATCCCAGCACTTTGGGAGGCTGAGGGAGGAGGATTGCTTGAGGCCAGGAGTTTGAGACCAGCCTGGACAATTAGCTGGGCATGGTGGTGCACACCTGTAATCCTAGCTACTAGGGAGAGTGAGGCAGGAGGATCACTCGAACTCAGGAGGCTGAGGCTACGGTGAGCAGTGTTCACACCTCTACACTCCAGCCTGGTTGACAAAGGGAGACCCTGTCTCAAAGAAAGAGAGAGAGACAGAGAGAGAGAGGAGAGAGCTAGGCAGGACCAAATCCCAAAGGAATTTCCCAGCTACATTAAGGAGTTAGACCCATTCTAAAAGCTCCTGGAGGGTCAGTGAAGGGAAAAGACTACTTCAGCGGCAGTGCGGAAGAGGGCTTATCTAGAGGGGCCGTCTCAGTGGTCCAAATGAGAGATGGTGCCATCTGACTAGAGCAGCGGCACTAGGAAGGAGGGGACCAGATGGCCCAGCATGAGGTCTGAACGTAGTATGGCGCCCTGCTAGATATGGGAAGCCAACCAGAAGGTGTCCATTTCACAAGGAGGGAAGAGGGCACAGAATGCCTTGTCCAGGGGGACCTGGAGCTGTGCGGGGAGTCCAGGGCCCTGCAGAGAGCCGTGGCTGCTTAAACCCAAGTGGCAGGGCCTGCCTGTGATGCTGAGGCTGCCGACACCTGCTCCCAGGCCTTGATGACTCCATTTCCCAGCTCCCTCCCTCTGCCTCGCTGACTTAGGAGGTGATTAGTAATAAAACTTTAACAAGCATCCATAGGTGCGTCTCCCTGTCACTTTTATGAGGCCATTTCCTGAGCAAAGATATAGGAGCGCCTTCAGTCTCTCTAGCCATGTTGTTGCTGCCACCATTTCAGTGTCTGCCTCAGCCTGAGCAGGTCCCAGACAGCTGCAGGGGCTAAGTCGGGGTTGCGGGGGTGGTGCCTGAAGGAAATTGGAGCATGCTTAGCTCAAGGAACCTCAAAAAGGCAGGCATAGCTCCCTGTATGCCCTCGAGGGCTCTTTGGAAATTGTCGCTGGGAAGGCTGGAGCCATTTTCACTGCCTGGGTCATTAGAAATCAAAGCGGGCCTCACTTCTTTCTTCTCCTCCTCTCCCTGAAGTATCCTCTTCCATCCCTGTCCAAGAGTTTTGCTCTCCTGCTTCATTGATCACTATGTATTTATCCAGTGCCATCACAGACGAATGTTGGAAATACAGTCAAGAATTATACTTGCTCTCAGCCTTGGGGGAGCTGTGGACCTGAACGGGGCTGGGAACGATAGATACTACCCTGAAACCAAAAAACATGGTAATAAAAGTTCTCATGGGTACGAATGAGGTGCTATGGTGGGAACCCAGAGGGGGACGCACTTATGAAGCCAAGGGAGTGGGGAGAAGCTGGGGAATATTTCTCCAAGAAGGTGACAGTGGGCCTGGGCCTTGTTGAATGAGGATTTGTGTGGGCTAGGCAGAGGGAAGGCAGCCCCTTTTTCCTGGTGAGGTCCTAGGTCCTCAGGGGCAAGGCTGGGCTGGCTCTAACTGTTCTGAGCTGATGCTGAAGCAGGGCCCGTGTGCTGGTGGCCCCCCTGCTGCAGGAGGTGGCTGAAGTGGCACCGTAACTCTGGTAGAAAGGGGCTCCATCCACAACAGCTGAGGACTTAAGGGGGCCCCGCTTGCCTCCCTTCACCCTGATGGTACCTGTTTCAAGGCCATCCAGGGAGTTGGGGCCAGGTGAACAGGAAGAGGGGGAGCTGCTGCATTTGCCGCCGTGGACTCCTCCCTCGTTCTTGAAATTCTCTGCCTCTGGGTTCTGTGACACTAGTGTGTCCTGTAGTATGTATGACAGTGCAAAGACACCATAGAGCTGGACAGATACAGTTTCAAATCCTAGCTCCTGAATTTGAATCCCTGATAACATCTTAGGCAAGTTGCCCTCTCTGAACCTGTTTCACCATCTAAAAAACAGAGATAATAGTCCCTATTTCAAAGGTTGTTGTGCTGCTCAAGTGAGATGATGACTGTGAAGTATCCAGGAAAGCCTTATGTCTGTGTTCTTCTTCCACCCCTACCTTTCTTAACCTCTGTGACTGCTCCCTCCAGTCCTGTTCCTGGGCTCCTTTTCTTGCATGAGCCCCTTAAGGTTTCCCAGAGCTGACATCTCTTACATCTCTATCTTCTCTTCATAGCTCTCTCCTGAGTTAGAGACCCACACTTACAGCTGCCCATAGGTTCAGTTGAATTGAATATAGATTCAATTCAATTCAACATTTATTAGATACCTATCCTGTGAGAATGCCACTGGCCCCCTTGCCTGCCTTCAAGGACTTGGAATCCTGTAGTTTTACCCAATGGCCCCAGTTTCTTCTGTGAAGTTGGAATTGAGGTCATCTGCTAAGAGTGGTGGGAGTAGGGGATGAATGGGGGACCAGAGAGTGGTAACTGTTAAAAATAGCTATCAGAGAAATGTTCCTCAAATTCCCCCTTCCCTTCCACCTTGTCACTGCCAACCTTATTCAGATCGCTGCCATCTCTTGCCTGGACCATTGCAATCACCTTCTAATTCAGTGGTTTTCAAAGTGGGCTGAACATTGGACTCCCCTAGTTAGGTGGGTCTTTTTAAAAACTCCGAAGCCTGGATCTCTCCCCAGAGATTCTGATATAATTGATCTCAGCGTGGCCTGGGAATCACCATTTTCAAAGCACCCCAGTTAATTCTATTATACAGCCAAGGTTGAGAACCACTATTTTGGCTGGGTGCAGTGGCTCACACCTGTAATCCCAGCACTTTGGGAGGCCGAGGTGGGTGGATCACCTGAGGTCAGGAGTTCGAGACCAGCCTGGCCAACATAGTGAAAAACCCCGTCTCTACTAAAAATGCAAAAATTACGCAGGCATGGTGGCACGCACCTGTAATCCCAGTTACTTGGGAGGCTGAGACAGGAGAATCCCTTGAACCTGACAGGCAGACCTTGCAGTGAGCAGAGATTGTACTACTACACTCCAGTCTAGGCAACAGAGCAAGACTCCATCTCAAAAAGAAAAAAAAAAGAAAAAAGAACCACTATTCTGTTTTCCTGCCTCTGTTCTCATCCTCACTAATCTGTTCTCCACAAAACATGTGCTCAGGGGGAATCTTATAAAACACAAGTCTGGTCGTGCCGTTCCCTTGCTTGTCTGCCCCTTAGATTGTAAGTTCCTCCAGAAGTGGGATGATACCTGAATCAACTCTATCCCTAGGACATAGTATGGGCCTGGCCTGAATCAACTCCATCCCCTGCACATAGCATGGGCCTGGCCTGAATCAGCTCTATCCCCAGCGTATAGTATGGGCCTGGCCTGAATCAACTCCATCCTCTGCACATAGCACGAGCCTGGCCTTAGAAAATGCTTGGTCAGCACTCCATGAATAAATGAATGAGTGAGTGAACGAATTGATCAACCAGTAACCAACAAACTGAGAGATAGATGTTGGTTCTGTGCCTAGGAATATGTTGGTGAATTATAGCAGTTCACCACTGAATCAAGAGAATAAGGCCAGTTGGGTACCGATCTGGAAGCCTGGGGAAAATGCAGGGAAGGAGGGAGGGAGGGAGGGAAGAAGGAGGCAGTGAGAGGTCAGAAAGGCAGAGTTTCCTGAGAGGTGAATTATCAGAGGGACCACCATGGGTCGGGCAAGCACCTCAGCCAGGGAGTAATGGAGTTAGGGAGGAAGGGCCCAGGCAGAGCCAGAGAGAGCCGCAGGAGCCGCTTAATCTGCCCCCAGGAAGTGCAGGCTGGGGACAGCAGGCAGGAGGCAGCGGGCCCATTCCTCAGCGCTAATGCCCCCAGCCTAACACAATTACCCCTTCCTTCTCCCTCAGCCCAGGCAAGGGGGAGGTTGCATGGAGGGCAAGCATGCCCCGCAGCTGGGGAGAGTGGGGGGCATGGCTGGAAATCCAATCAGGAGTTCCACTTTAGTATTAGCCTGAGCTACCCATTTTAGCTGGAGGGGTTTGCATAGAGGCTGGGCTAAAGAGATGCTGCTGGAAGATCAGTGAACCACCACCTTCCCTGCCCCTCCCTGAGTGCCAATGGGACTGGATCTGGAGACTCCTATCCCCGTCCTGCAACCCAGTCCTCCTGCCACAGTCTTACCTGTCCTCAGAAGCCAATTTGCTAAGTCTTGAATCCCACCTCATGGCTGGCCCCCACTGCTGCTTCTCACTCCCCACCTCAGCCTCTCGCCCTCCCTCTCTGCTCCACATTGATATAAATGAAGGCTTCGGCTGCCTTTAAATAGTCCGATCTATCAGAGGGGCACACGCTGCCCATAAATCTGCTGGGGCTGATGGCTCCCTAAGTGGACTGATAGGAGCTATTTCCGGCAAGGTGTTCAGTTACTCTGCCCCTCCCATCCTTCCCCAGCTTGCCCTTCCCCAGGGGCAGGGACCCTTTTTGTCATCTGGTAATTGGCATTTTTTCACTTGCACTTGGTCCTGCAGAGGGAGTGCAGTGCCCAGCCCAGCCCCTAACTGGATTAGCATTGGCTTTCAGAGAGGGTCCCTCTGGGGTCGACCTTCCAGTTCAAGAGATCAAGATCGAGCTGTTGGTTCAACAAGGAAGGGGGCTGAGGTGGAAGGTGGGTACCCAGGGGAGCCAAGACTAAGTGTGGAGGGAGGGAGTGAATGAAGTCCCCAGCCCCTCTCTGGCTAAGCCTGCCTGTATCCAGCACCCTAGCCTATGGAGCACGGAAGAGACCAAAAGGCTCTGGAGCTGGGGGTCTCCATCCTGGCTGTCAGAGTCCCTCTAGCCCTCCCCGTCAAGGCTGCCTCAGGCAAGCCATGAGCTTTCCTTTTCTAGAAATGACCTAGGATTGAAAGGGGGATGGAAGTCTGAGACTGGGATGGGGTTTCTCCAGACAAGTGGTATGGATCTGAAACAGAAGCTGGAGAAGCCCTAGGGCCAGCTGTTAGACAGTAGGGGGCCTGGCGCAGGAGCACACACACATTACCCTAATTTGGAGGGCGGCTGCTAATGGATGGATTTCCCTAAAGGAGAGAAGAAAGACCTCTGGAAGCTGGGCCCTGCTGGGGGAGACACAGAAATGCCCTTGGAGGTCACCCCAGTGACCTGTGGTCAAGAGGTCACCATGGCCACTCAGAGATCACCACTAACATAGCTCCATTTCCTATCCCATCCCCCTATGATTTTCAGGGGCAGAAAGCTGAGCCAGCCTGGTTATTCCGGCCCAGGCCCTTGCCCCTGCCAAGGATTCCTGGAATAGTCCTGTTAAGGTTCTTGTGTCTAAAGAGGAGGAAAAGCTAGAGATGGTGAAGGGAAGAGAAGACTGAATGGAGAATCACTCCTTTAATGCATCCATAAGGCACTTATCAGGCTTCTCTCCTGAAATCTGAGTTCTTGGGAATGGGACCGAGTGGAGGCGTCCGTGTTCCTTATCGGGGTGCGGGAGGTGGGATGTTCTTGCTCATGGACTCTGGTTAGGGAACCAGGAAGAGTCCAAACAGAAGACTTGGAAGAGTGTTATTTTGAGCAAAACAAGGCTTGCCTATGACAGTGACCCCATTTCTGACCCAGCTGTTGGAGATCAGGACATAGCAAGAGGGTGAAGGGAGGGGCATGTGGTGAGATTCCCAGCTGTGTACGATCCTGCGACAGGGAGAAGAGTTGGCCACATAGCCCCCGCCAGAGTCTCGGACCTGAAGCGGACCTTTTCTCCTGCTCCAGGGAAGGGGCCAACCACTCAGCAGTGACCGGCTGAGAAGCCCCGTGAGTGGCACCAAGAATGCCTGTTGAGGTCATCAGTAGCACTTCCCAAGCGATCTTGGGTGGATCGCTTCTCAAAATCAGGAGACTTGGAGAGAGCCTACCCTTCCTGGGGCAGGGGTGGGAGGGTGAGGGAAACAGACTGTTTAGGAGCAATCAAGAGAGATTCTGAAGTGGCCACCAAGACCCTAGGGATAGCCTCACACAGCCTAAGTCATTGTTCTCTCTTCTTCCCTTCACTCATTCATTCATTTGCTCACTCTGCACTCTCACTGGAGCTCATGGAGCTCACAACTACTAGGGAGAAAGACTTCTGAACAGACATGAAACTCAGTGTACCAGGCGCCATGCAAACCCAGAGGCTGTGCGAGTCCCTGCTGAAAACCTGCCTGGGAAGCCCCATTTCCCCTTGCAGCTCCAGACTCCACCCGGACTCCTGGAGGTTCCCATTGATCCTCAGGATCCTCAGACTCAACTTGTCCAAAGCTGAACTTCGTGATCATGCCTCTGACTGTGTTCCCCAGTGAGCGTCCCTAACTCAGTGAATGGCACACAGAGAATCAGTGCTGTGTCACCACCTGCTGGAATTCTGGTTCCTCCTGGAGTCCCTCTTCTTCAATCTCCACATCCAACTAGATATCCATCAGAGTGTCCTTTTCAACAATGTAGGTGACACTATGCCACTCCTCTGCTGAGAATCTTCCAGTAATGAGCCTTACCAGTCAAGGTAAAATCCTTACTGTGGCCACAAGGCCCTGCTGGATCTGCCTCCCTCAGCCTCCCTGCACTCATCCCCACCTCACTCTGCTCCAGCCACACTGGCCGTGTGGCAGCTTCCCAAGCATTCTAATGATATGACTCCCATGTATTATCTCACATAGGTATCTGTGCACCAATGCTTGTCTTTCCTACCTGTGACCTTGAGCACCCTGAATTTATCTTAATTCTTGTTGGATAAATTCATCTTTGTAACCCCCGTCCCTAGCACAGTGCCCGGCCACATGGTAAATGTTTGTTTAATGTCTACCAAATAAACGAATGGGCAAATGCCAGCTGGGATATCCCTGAATGAAGAAGACCCTAGAGAAATGTACTAGTCTAACTCCTCTGCAAAATTTGAAAGGCGTTTCTCTGTAGCCCTTGCCATCCTAAAGCACTCTCCAGATGCCCAGGCCAGGAACCAGTGGGGATGGAGCTGCAAAGGCAGGAGAGTGGCAGCCTGTTCAGGACAGGCTGGGAGGCATGCAGAAGGTCGCTTGGGTGGAGCCCGAGCTCTCCCACCGACACCACATTGTATGGCTTAGAACTCATTATCTCTGTGCCCTTTTATTCTTTCATTTATGGGATGGGATGGGGGATTCCATGGGAAGGCTTTGGAGGCTATTCCTCCTTGAATATTCTAGGATACTACAAAAGATGGTTTGGGTCCAGACAGACTGGGTCTGGGAGCTCAGCAAAGGAGCCTAGCTTTGGTCTTGTTGGCAGTGCTGTTTCTAAGCCGAAAAGTTTGGCTTCAGAACTTGGTCCGTTTCAGAACTTAGAGGCAAAAACTTTCTTCCAGCCCTTTAAACAGACCTTGAGGTTTTTGGAAAACTGATGAAGAACAAAGACTTCGCTTGCGGACAGTCTGAGGTGTGTGGAAGCTAACAAGAGGTTGTCTGTGGCAAATGCACTGTCTCCCCGAGGGAGACTTTGGAAAGGGGCTTTTGTCTGTTTTTAGACTAGCCTCTCTCCCCGCCCCACTATCCCCAAAAATTATTATAAAGAATTATTGCCATTAGTACGTCTTTCCTACTGAAAGGAGAAAATCGCCTCATTCATAATTTATACCCTCAATTACTATTAATAAAGAAATATTTCAGCAGAAAATCGCCTGGGAAAATTACACGTAACATTGCATTAACATTCTATTTGAACATTTTCATCACATTTGTTATAGAGTTAATAAGAGGGATACGGTCCCCTGACTTCTTCATGAAATTATGGGCTGACGATGATAGTTTAATCTTTTAGACTTTATATAATATATTCACTTTACTAATTGAGCTATCCAAGGAGCAGTTAGAGATGTTCTTAAATGTGGAGACAGAGGAATCAGGGCCATGACTTTGCTGCCAGAGGCACCGCCTGTCAGGGTGGGGCTGTGGGCAAAGCCTGCTGACTTAGGCACCGGCTCAGACCCCACCCTGGTGGAACCAGGATCTCTGTACTACCTGCTGAGGCAGCCGGGGCCTGGTGGGAAGGCGTGTGGGGCTGCTGAGGAGGAATAAGGAGGAAGGGAGAAGGAAGGCCATGGGGAGCTGAGAAAAGGAGACAAAAGGGGCATTTCTTTCTAGACCATTCCTTCAATAGTCATTTGCTTAGACACTCTCTACCTGCATCGTCCTGGGCCCCAGCGGGAGTCCGTAGTCTGAAAGGGGTAGCAGGTCTATGATGGTGTGTGGTATTACACTTGGCAGTGGTTCTAGATGCTGTGAGCTCCTAGAAGATTGGGCACCCTTGGGACCATCCTGTGAAGACCGCTAGAGACAGGTGCCAGAGACGGTGGTGCCCCTAAAGGACCTTCACAGCACAAAGGAAGGAGTTGCTGTTTTTCAGGTCCGAATGGAAGCGATGGGTATATATTTTGGGTAATGGAGAGGAGAGCTGAGCGAAGTTCAGACAGTCCAATCCTTTGTCACTGCTGTAGTCCCTGTGCTTTTCCATCCCTCGTCTCAGTGAACAGCAGCAAAGCTGAGAGGCAGATCTGGCGAGGGTGCAGGTCCTGTTCCTGACTCACCTTCCGTGATGCCTTTACTGGGGCTTTCCTTACATACCTCACCCAGCACTGTCCCCTTCCCTTGTCCACTTTTCTATGACAGTATCATGGGGGATCTTTGGTAACATTTCTTCTTAAAATTGCTTGTTTTCTCCCTTACTAGGATTTAGCCGTGTGTCCGTTCCATTTGGCGCTGAACGTCCACCACACAGGAGGCACGCCATGTGTTACGGACTAATGTTGGATTAAGGAAAGTAAAGTACAGAGGGGTCGGATAATGTCCCCGCGACTATGTGGTTAGATCAGAACAGGCTAAAGCCGAAGTCTCCTCCTTTCTATTTCACCTCTGGGTCTTGGCACCTCTTTTTACTTTACCAATCCAACGTATCAGGAATGGGAAGGTGTCCAGACTTCTCCCAGCTTCACGCTCATGTTGCGATGCAGGTCACTGTCATCCCACACTTGTGCTATTGCAGTCTTCCTCCTTCCTTTCTGGCCCTCCCCCGATCTGTTCTTTGCACAGCAGCCAAAATAAACCTTTAAAAGATCAATCAGGCCGAGTGCGGTGGCTCACACCTGTAATCCCAGCACTTTGGGAGACCAAGGCGGGTGGATCATTTGAGGCCAGGAGTTGGAGACCAGCCTGGCCAACATCGTGAAACCCCGTCTCTACTAAAAATACAAAAATTAGCTGGGCATGGTGGTGCGCACCTGTAATCCCAGCTATTCTCCTAGGAGGCTGAGGCAGGAGAATTGCTTGAACCCAGGAGGCGGAGGTTGCAGTGAGCCAAGATCACACCACTGCACTACCACCTGGGTGACAGAGAGACACTCCATCTCAAAGAAAAAAAAAAAAGATAAATCAGATTATATTACTGCTCTGCTCCAAACTTTTCCAGACGTTTCTATCACACAGCATAAAATCCAGTGTCCTCCTCACAACCTACAAGACCCTACAGTCTGGCCCCTCTTCCACCTGGCCTCTCTACCACAACCACATTATCCCCATCGTTCCTTGAATACACTGAGTACCTTCCCCATCAGAGCCTTTGAACTTATTTCCTCTACCTGAAACACTTCTCCCTCGCAGATTCTCATGACTCTCTTCTTCATTTCACTCAGATATCTGCTCAAATGTCACTTCTTCAGAGAGGCCTTTCCTGGCACCTGCTATCCCTCTCAGCATCTCCTTACCCTGCTTCATTTTCCTTCATTTTTCCTGTGCCTACCTGACATACCGCTGTGTCTTTATTTGTTGGTTGTCTACTCCAGCAGTAGAAGGTAAATTCTACATTCACTGTTAGATTTCTAGCGCCTGGAACATGGTAGGTGCTCAATACATTTCTTGAATAAATGAATGAGTTTTTGCTCTGCTTTTGTCTGCACATGTTCTATCAGGGTGATCTTATGATCTTCCATGTAAATGCTACACCATGTGCCAGCAGCTTCTAAATCTTAACTTCAATCCGAATCAATCTCCTGAGCTTCCAACTCACTTTGCAGCCACCTACAGGACATCTCCCCGTGTGTCGTATGTCTAACACACATATGTCCAACATGGAACATAACTTTTTTCTCCCTTCTTTAGCTCCTATTTCGTTAAATGACACCACAATCTTAAATACCCAATCCAGAAACCTGGGATTATTACCCCTCTTCCTTTCTCAGACCTCCATCTAATCAATCCCTAAATTCTGTTCATCCTGCCCGTAAAGAGCTCTCAGATCAGTCCACTTCCCTCCATTTCCAAGGCTCCTAGCCTGGTCCAGGCCACATTGCCATCTCTCACCCCAGTGGCTGGGACAGCCTCCAGCAGGTCTCCCTGCCTCCAGTCCGTTCTCTACAGGATGTCTTATGGTTAATTTAGAACATAAATCCTGGAGTCAGAGATAATATCCAGGCTTCTAGTTGAGGAATTAGATGATAACGACTCCTGTCACATTAAATGGAAGAGGAGGCAGTCTGGGGACATGTGACATTTGACTACCTTTGTGGCATTTTAAAACATAGCTGTCTCCTCCCACTAGGTGGCAGAAATCATCTCATTCATCTTTATAGCCTCTGTGTCCTCAGCACCCAGCACAGTGCCTAGCACAGAGCAAGTGCTCTTGAATGTTTATTGCATGTGATTGTACCCTGAAATTCACGAGGGAAGGGACTCTTTGAAACCCAGCCTCGATGGCACCCCGCCACTGCTCTTATGATATTCATCATGTGATTCTGTAATTCCTGTTTACTCATCTGAGTCTTCACTAAGTGAAAAGCCCCTCTTTCATAATTAAAGCTCAGCACAAAGTGGGTGCTGAATAATGTTTTGTGAACTCAATGACAAAGTGAATCTCTCTCTATACATTGCAATATCCTATTTACTGCTTCTTCTACCTCCTTCTGACCTGTTGGCCTCTGTAACAGCAAAACCAGCCATTCTCCTAGGCAGGTCTTCTCTGGCCCAGCCACTTCTCAGCTCTCCCAGTGTCTGTGACTCACTGCTTCAAGGGTAGCTTTTGATATCTGCCATCAGCTGCTGCTGCTAAGGATTCAGGTCATGCTTGTGTCTCTTCTCTTCGATACCAAGTAACCATTGTTGTCTAAGAGAAGTGTTTATCTCTACATTTTTGTACTGTTACTCTACTTGGGGAGAGATACCCATGAGGAAGGATGTTGTTCACCAAGTAAACCATGAAGGGAAGGATCCTCCAGGTGGAAATCATGTAGAATGAAATGGATAAAGATGTGGAGAGCTGAAAGAGAAGTTCTCAAGACCCTCAAGGAAGAAAGCACGTAGGAGAACTGAAGAGAAAGACAGGTGCCAGAATGTGGTACAGGGTAGGGGGAGCTTATAATATAATTATAATATGAAAATGATATGATATAAATTATATAATTATTATAAGAATAATAATGGCTATTATTAATTGAATGCCTAAAATGTCCCAGGCGATGTGCCAGCTGCTTCACGTGCATTATCTCATTTACCCTTCACTAGAACACTATGCGTTGGGTGCCAAGGAGTTTGAACTTCATCTTGTTTATCTTGAGGATAATGGGGATTCATTGAAGGCTTTGAAGGAGAGTTGCATGGTCAGATTTGCCTGGGCCCTGCCCATGGGATGCTGCATCCAGAAAAGAGAGATGTCAGGATCAGGACAGCCCAGGGGTTATGACTGAGCTATCAGTCCATGAGGACACCAGGCCAGAAAGAAGAGAAGAGACCAGAACCTACAGAAGGAAACCTAGCAGTGGGCATCGTGGAAAGCAGACCTGGAGTGGAGCAGATGCCTGAAGGAGGATCAGGAGCAAGCCCGGAAGGAAATCAGGAGAGTTCATATCAGATAGCTTGAGTTTAATGAGTTTACATCCACTGACAGTTGGATAGAGGGGTCTGATACTCTCAAGAGAGGCTCAAGGGTAGAGATAGAAATTTTGGAATTAATAGACTATAGATGGTAGTGGATTTCATGGAAGTATGTCTCCAACAGGACAAAAATCTGAGCTTACCAGGCCCTACATCATCTAACCCTTGCTTACCTCTCTGGAATCATCCCTATGTCCCCTCAGAATTATTTTCCCTCTCATCATACTGTAATACTCAGGGCTGGGTGTGGTGGCTCACACCTACCTGTAATCCCAGCACTTTGGAAGTCCAAGGCAGGTGGATCACTTGAGCCCAGGAGTTCGAGACCAGCCTGTGCAACATGGCACAACCCCATCTTTACAAAAAATACCCAAAAAAATGAGCTGGATGTGGTGATGCACACCTGTAGTCCCAGCTACTCAGGAGGCTGAGGTGGGAGGATCACCTGAGCCCAGGGAGGTCAAGGCTGTCATGCCACTGGACTCCGGCCTGAGCAACAGAGTGAGACCCTGTCTCTAAATAAATGAATGGATGGATGAATGAATGAACGAATGAATGAATAAATAAATGAATAAATAAATAAATAAATTACAAATACTATAATACTCAGATTTCCCCAGCTGGGCCATGCTCTTCTTCCTACAGGTCTTGCCCTCGGGCGGGCCTTTTTCTAAACTCTGCCCTCCGTTTGGAATGACCTCTGCCCTATCCCACTTCACTTGGCTAACTCTTACTTGTCCTTCAGGTCATATTTTTAAATTAAGCTTTAAATGTCTTCCCACTGAGAAAGTCTAGAACACGTGTTTATCCTGTGCTTCCTGCAACTTATAAGTATACCTTCTTACACCCTTCTGTGCTCCAGTTTAAGAAGACTGGGTAACATAGAAAAAGCCTCTCAGGGCTTCACTGTGAGTCTTTAATACATTTACTAAGAGAAGCCAGACCCAGACAGTTCACCAGCCCCAAAGCCCAAGAGCCTAAAGCCTGACCCTTCAGTACTATTTTTTTTTATATACTTTAAGTTCTAGGGTATGTGTGCACAATGTGCAGGTTTGTTACATATGTATACATGTGCCATGTTGGTGTGCTGCACCCATTAACTAGTCATTTACATTAGGTATATCTCCTAATGCTATCCCTCCCCCCGACACACAATAGGACCCGGTGTGTGATGATCTCCTTCCTGTGTCCAAGTGGTCTCATTGTTCAGTTCCCACCTATGAGTGAGAACATGCGGAATTTAGTTTTCTGTTCTTGCAATAGTTTGCTGAGAATGATGGTTTCCAGCTGCATCCATGTCCCTTCAGTACTATTTTGTGAGGGTAAAGGAGTAAGAGAGAGCACCCAGGTCAGCCTGCCCCTGCACTGCCATTAGGGGATTCTGCACGTTCATTCCTCCTTTGTTTAATAAGCACCTGTGTTTACTGTGTCTTAGATGTCACTGCCTTTGAGAAACCTTCCCTGACCTCCAGCCCGGGTGAGGTGATTCCTCTGTGCTTCCTCAGCCTCCTGTGCTGACCCCTATGGGATTGTTGCTTTCGCTGTGGTTTTGTTGTTGTTTTGCGTTGTTTTTTTTTAAATTTTTTTATTGACTCATAATATTTGTACATATTTACAGATCACATGTGACATTTTATTACATGCATAGAATGTGCAATTATCAAATCAGGGTATTTAGGGTTTCCATCACCTTGAGTATTTGTCATTTCTACGTACTGGAAACATTTCAAGCCCTCTCTTCCAACTATTTTGAAATATACATCACTGTTAACTATAGTCACCCTACTCTGCTATCAAACATTAGAACTTATTCCTTCCATCTAACTGTGTATTTGTACCCATTAACCAACTTCTCTTCATCACACGCACTCCCTGCCCAGCCTCTGGTAGCTATCATTCTATTCTCTACCTCCATGAGATCAACTTTTTTAGCTCCCACATATCAGTGAGCACATGCAGTATTGGTCTTTCTGTGCCTGGTTTATTCCACTTAAACAATGATCTCCAGTTCCATCCATGTTGCTGAAAACGACAGGATTTCATTCTTTTTAAGGCTAAATAATATACCACATTTTCTTTATTCATTCATCTGTTGGTGGGCACTCAGGTTGATTCCGTATCTTTGCTGTTGTGATTAGTGCTGCAATAAACATGGGTGTCAATTACAGTGGGCAAAGGACATGAACAGACATTTCTCAAAATAAGACGTACAAATGGCCAACAGGTACATGAAAAAATGCTCAACATCACTAATCACCAGGGAAATGCAAACCAAAACCACAATGAGATACCATCTTACCCAGTCAGAATGGCTATTATTAAAAAGACAAAAAGTAACAGATGCTAGCAAGAATGTGGAGAAAAGGGAACTCTTACACACAGTTGGTGGGAATGTAAATTAGTACAGACGTTATGGAAAACGATATGGAGATTCTCAAAAAACTAAAAATAGAACTACCTTGCAATTCAACAATCCCACTATTGGATATTTATCCAAAGGGAAAAAATCAGTATATCAAAGGGATCACTGTGCTTTTATTGCCTGCTCTCCCACTAGTCTGCAAGCTTTTTAAGAAACATTTGTTTAATAAATGAAATAATTGTGTCCCACTGTGCGACATGCTCCATAATGGGCCCTGGGACCACCAAGTTGACAAGGACATGGTCCCTGCCCTTGAGCAACTGCCAGTCTAGCCACTTGATCCTCATCCGTAGAGATCACTTGGGTGATCTACCACTTCACTCAGGTGAACTACCATAGATCACTTGGGTGAACTAGCATACATTATTTCATCAGAGCAACACATGCTTTCCAAGTCTGTGCATACACTTAATTTTCTTTGATGCTTATAGCAGTTTGTGGGGGATAGTGGTAGATAAGGCAGAGATTAGTTCCCAGACCTTAGTTACCAGGGAAAATAGGGGGTGGCCAGGAGGAGTGAAATTTGTTGGTGAACTTTGTTGTCACAAGTTCACCACTTGAAAGAACAGAGATGGAAACCATGGGATTCCAGCAGTTCTCCTTTCTCTGGGGCTCCTAAGGGCAGAAGTTTGGCTGCGGGACCAGATCTTACACTGTTTTCACTCCATCTTGAGGCTGATGCTTTCCCTGGCATATAGGATTCCCTCCCAATTCTAGTGCCCCCAGCCTAAGACTGGGGAGCCTTGGGCGAGGAGAAGTCAGTGGCTGGGCTGTGACTGAAGCTCCCCAGTGCAGCCAGGACAGGATGGGCCCCAGTGTAAACCGGATTTGCCTTGTAAACAGCTGAGCAGCTGGGCTCCATCTTGGCAGGGGAGCCCAGCAACCACCCAGCAGGACAGCCGCAGCCCAGCAGGGCATTGTCCAAAGAAAAAGGGGGGAAAAAAGCTGAGTAAACAAAGAGGGACAGCCAGTTTTTTCGTCTCTGACTTGTTATTTCAGCCGGACAATTGCTGTGCTGACTGCGGGTCTGGTTGGGCTGGGCCAGGCTAGCTTGGTTAAACTGGGCCAAGCTGAAGGCTCCGTGATCTTCCTTACCTCATCTCCTCTCTTCTCACCTCAACTCAACTCACTTTGCCTTCTCTACTCTAGGCTCACTTCTGGGAAAGGGGTCAAAGATGGAAACTGCAGACAAGTGGGGACAGGCTCCAGGAGCCAACAGGAGGGTAAGGAATTGAGCATTTGCCAAGTATATATAGAGGTATATCCAAGGTCTTGTTAGAACACAGAGCAGAGGCTGATACAGCAGATTCAAATAGTCAAGACAATCTGTCCAACATTGGCTCAGATACCCCCACTCTGGCTCTCATAGGCAAGTTCGCTCTACATTGCAATAATCTTGATACCAAAGTTACACGTGAAACCCTAGGACTGTCTTCCTACCAGGTTTCACATCCCAGCCATCTTCGGCCACTGCCCAAGTACAAGCCCCTGCAGCCTTCTCCAGTATTTTCAGCCCCAAACTGCAATGCACCTCCTCTTTACCTGCTGCCGCCTCTCCTCCCAGCTTCTCCCCTCTCCCCACTGCCACCTCTCTTCGAAGCTTTTCCCCTCTGCCATCTAAAGCAGATTCTCAGGTCTTGACCGCCTCAACTTTAGTGACCTTTATCACCACTTTATGTGTCCATCCCTGATCCTATGTCATTCATTCATTTGACACATATTTAGTAGGCACCTACTCTGTGTTCTCAACACTTGAGATAGTGACGAACAAAACCCTGTTACCAAGGAGCTTTTGCTTTGGAAGTGGGAAACAGACCATGAAACGATACAAGATAGTTAAGGGAGTGATCAGTACCACAAAGGAAATAAATAGCATGGTAAGATAGAGTTGTGGGGCTGGGCACGGTGGCTCACGCCTATAATCCCAGCACTCTGGGAGGCCGAGGCGGGTGGATCACCTGAGGTCAGGAGTTTGAGACCCGCCTGGCCAACGTGATGAAACCCCATCTCTACGAAAAATACAAAAATTAGCTGGACGTCTTGGTGGGCGCCTGTAATCCCAGCTACTCGGGAGGCTGAGGCAGGAGAATTGCTTGAACCTGGGAAGCTGACGTTGCAGTGAGCCAAGACCACACCATTGCACTCCAGCCTGGGCAACAGGAGCAAAACTCCATTTCAAAAAAAAAAAAAAAGAAAAAGCTGTGGTAGGATAGACTACTTTATATAGGATGATCGCAGAAAGGCTCCCTGATGTTACATTTGAGCTGACAATTCATGAATGAGATGGAGTCAAACATGCCATGAAGGGTCCCAAGACATGAAAACCTCAGGAGTGATTAAGGACCTGACAAGGAGGCCAGAGTAGCTAGAATGCAATAAGGGGAAAGCAGCACAAGAGAAAGTCAGAGAAGCAGGAAAGAGCCAGAACAGGCGGGGCCTTCGAGCCTATTGCGAGAAGTTTGGATATACTCTGAATACAACAGGAAGCTATTTAAAATGTTTAAGTCGGGCCGGGTGTGGTGGCTCAAGCCTGTAATCCCAGCACTTTGGGAGGCCGAGGCGGGTGCATCACAAGGTCAAGAGATCGAGACCATCCTGGCCAACATGGTGGAACCCAAGCTCTACTAAAATACAAAAATTAGCTAGGCATGGTGGCAGGCGCCTGTAGTCCTAGCTACTTGGGAGGCTGAGGCAGAAGAATCACTTGAACCCGGGAGGCAGAGGTTGCAGTGAGCCAAAATCACATCACTGCACTCCAGCCTGGTGACAGAATGAGACTCCATCTCAAAAAAAAAAAAGGTGTTGAAGTCATTGGTGAAAACTGTCCTACTGCTGAGAATTTCACTAGCATCCTCGGCTTTCCTTTCTCTCACATGCGTGTTCCCACCACATTTCCTACCCCTCCCACCAGAGCGGGCGAGGGCAGTATCTGTCAGGTTTCCCCCTCCCTGTATCCCTGGCACATGCTTTCCAATAAATGTTGTTTTCACGGGAGAATAAATAATCGAATAAATTAATACATAGTTAACGCCTCCTCTCTGACCTCATCAAAACCACCAGTACCCAGTTCTAACATTTTCTCCCAGTATATCAGCACACCCTGCTCACTTATTTCTGTACCTAGACTCAGCCCCATGATTGTCACCCTGAACTGTCTTACTAATATTTCTCAACTCCTCTGTACCTGTCCTTCTAGAATACTAATTGGCAACGCCCTGACTCTGTAGCATGGCTATTATCTACTTCCATGTGCATAGCTGAGAGCTGTTGAACAAAATCAGAAGACGCTGCAGACCAGTCCCACTGCAGATGCCTGTCCTCCAAATCATCTGTGTCTTGGTGTCGACCATCTTCTATTCCTTCACTCGCATTTCCTACCCTATCTAGAAAACCACGGTATGTGACACCCCCCAACTTTGAGCCTCATCCCTTTAGTTCCATCCAAACCCTTTCTTCTCCTCTTCTCTCTTTCCTGGTGGTCTACCTCTTCTTGTTCAGGGCCAGGCTTCTCTGCCCCTGTATAAGTCACCCTATGATCTGATAACCATCTATCTTTCCATCTTCAGCTCTCTTTGTGCTGTGTCTTATCCTTTATGAACCCCGAATTGTGCTGTAGCAGTACCTTATAAACAACATAACCAGCATTTATCGAGACCTTATTATGCAACTGTCTCTATTCTCAGCACTTTACATATGTTGGTTCACTTCATCGTGCTACACTATACCACTCTCTAACTATACATACTATGCTATAACTATCCCATTTTACAGATGAAGAAATGAGGCACAGAGAGGCTAGGTAAATTGCCATGGTCACACAACTAGTAAGTGATATTTAGGACTGGAATCCAGGCCAATGGACTCCAGTGCTCATGATTTTTGCTCTGTGGTTTCTCTCTTGAGCATCCTTTACCTCTGTTTCTTTGCCCAGTTTTTCTCATCCATAAGGACTAAGCTCAAGAATCATTCATTTTAGGGAACATTCCCTTCCCTAGTCTTTCTCCCAAGCCTCTAGACCCACTGCTACTGTCTAGCATGTAGTAGATGCCTGATTAAAAAAATTTAACAGCCTTATTAAGGTATCATTCATACACTGTATGATCGATGGTGTGTGTGTGTGTGTGTGTGTGTGTTGTGTGTTGTGTGTTTAGTATATTCACAGGGCTGTGCAACCATACCCATAATCTAATTTTAGAACATTTTTATCCCCCTGAAAGAAACCCCATTAGCAGTGAGTCCTCATCCTCCCCTCCACAGCCCCTGGCAACCACTCATCTACTGTCTCTATAAATTTGCCTCTTCTGGACATTTATATAAATGAAACCCTACAATATGTGGGTTTTTTGTGACTGGCTTCTCTCATTTAGCATTTGCTCAAGGTTTATCCATGCCAGAACATGTGTCATTCCTTCACTCCTTTTTATGACCATAATATTCTATTGTATGGATCTACCATAATTTATTTATCATTCATTGGTTGAAGGGCCTTTGGGCTGTTTTCGCTTTTTGGTTATGATGAATAATGCTGCAATGAACATTCACATACACATTTTTGTGTGGATGTATGTTTTCAGTTCTCTTGGATTTATACCTAGGAGTGGAATTGCTGTTGGGCCGTATGGTAACTCTACATTTAATATTTTTAGGAACTGCCAAACTGTTTTCTAAAGAGACGGTACCATTTTACATTCCCAGTAACAAACAGTGAGGGTCACAGTTTATCTACATCTTCACCAACACCTGGGTTTGAAATGTTCTGTCAAATGCCTTTTTTTTCTTTTTTTTTTTTTTTTTTTTTTTTTTTTTGAGACAGGGTCTCACTCTGTCCCCCAGGCTGGAGTGCAGTGGCGTGAACACAGCTCACTGCAGTGATCCTCTCACCTCAGCCTCCACTCCTAGCTAATTTTTAGATTTTTTTGTAGACGGGGCCTCACTATGTTGTCCAGGCTGGTCTTGAATTCCTGGGCTCAAACAACCCTCCCACCTCAGCCTCCCAAAGTGGCTCAGACAATGGGTAGAATCTTCCAACCAGATTAATGCAACTGGGTTTTTTGGTTTTTTGGTTTTTTGGGTTTTTTTTGACAGAGTCATGCTCTGTCTCCCAGGCTGGAGTGCAGTGGTGCAATCTCAGCTCACTGCAACCTCCACCTCTTGGGTTCAAGCAATTCTCTTACCTCAGCCTCCCAAGTAGCTGGGATTACAGGCGTGGGCCACCACGCCCAGATAATTTTTTGTATTTCTAGTAGAGATGGGGTTTCACCATATTGGCCAGACTGGTCTCAAACTCCTGGCCTCAAGTGATCCACCCACCTCGGCCTCCCAAAGTGCTGGGATTACAGTCATGAGCCACCACGCCCGGCCAATGGGATAAATATTTGAATTTGAGTCCATGCCAAGGGAAGGAAGGCTAAGCTGAAGAGAAGCTCTGGGAGTTATTTGATAGTAAATTTAGAAGAAGTCAGCAGGTGCTATGGGCCCCCATGCATCTACTATTATTCAGATCCCAGAACACTTCAGGGGATAGAGAGTTCTGTTCCACTCTGCACTTGTCAGGCTAGCAGTAGATCCACCTAGAGGACAATGTCCAGTTTGGGAGAACAGACACTGATCAACAACTCTAATCACTCCCATAGACCACAGACCCTGATAGTTTGCCAAGAATGACACGTGTCTATTGTTTAGCATCCTTGATCTTCACAAATGTCCTGAGAGTGGAATAATAACAGTAGCTAACATTTATTGAGTGCTCACAGTGTGCCCAACATTCTTTGTTCTGTTTTCCACGTAGAAAATCATGCAATCCTCAGGCCGAGTGCAGTGGCTCACACCTGTAATCCCAGCACTTTGGGAGGCTGAGGCGGGCAGATGACGAGGTCAGGAGATTGAGACCATCCTGGCTAATACGGTGAAACCCCATCTCTACTAAAAATACAAAAGAATTAGCCGGGCGGGAGGCTGAGGCAGGAGAATCGCTTGAACCGAGGAGGCAGTGGTTGTAGTGAGCCGAGATCGCGCCACTGCACTCCAGCCTGGGCGACAGAGCGAGACTCCATCTTGGGAAAAAAAAAAAAAAAAGAAAATCATGCAATCCTCATAACAACCCAGAGATGGGTAGACTAACTGCATATTTCAAATGAAGAAGCAGGCAGAGGGGCTTAAGTAACTTGACCACACAGTCACTGAGCAGTAGGACCAAGACTCAGACCCAGACTACTGAGGAGTCTGAGCAAGGAAAGGATAGGGAGGCTTGATGGAAATCAACAAATCAACACTAGTTGCTTTAGTAAGTGCTGCAGTGCTAGATCTTAATCTCTCCCTAGACTTGGACCCCCAGTCTGAGCTTTGACACTTGAGTTCTGGCGCCATGGGGCCTAAGAACGGAGTGGCTCCATCACTGAGGCAAGCAACCTCTTACATTTGAGCCTGTTTGTCTGTATATAAAGGGCAAGAATGGGGAAAACTGTGTACTTTAAGCTATTTGCTAGGACTTTGGGACAGTTGGTTCTGGACACTCATCCGAGACAACCAGCTATTTGTGGATATCGTTTATTCTTTCTGCTCCTCTCCTCATACTGTGACTTCTGCTGACCTCCTCTGCTTAAGTAAGTCCCCACTGAGGTCCTGACCTATCTTTGGACCATGCCCTAAAGAAGTTGTTCCAGGCCAGGCATGGTGGCTCAAGCCTTTGGGAGGCCAAGGTGGGTAGATAGCTTGAGTCCAGGAGTTTGAGACCAGCCTGGGCAACATGGTGAGAATCCATCTCTATAAAAAATACCAAAAAATTAGCCAGGTGTGGTGGTGTGTCTGTAGTCCCACCTACTGGGAAGTGAAGGTGGGAGGATCACTTGAGCCTAGGAGGCAGAGGTTGCAGTGAGCCATGTCATGCCACTGCACTCCAGCCAGGACAACAGAGCAAGACCCTGTCTCAAAAAAAGAAAAAAAGAAAAACAAAGAAAGAAAGGAAGAAGAAATTGTTCCATGGAGAAGGTTGTCCCTTCATCTAGTATTAGGATAAAGAAACTGAATCTCAAAAAGATGAAGAAACTTACTCAAATTCATGTTGCTATTACATAATGAAACTGGGATTTTGAACCTTGGGCCTCCAACTCCAGATGCTGTGCTTTTTTCCCCTTTTCCCACCATGACAATAGAAAACGGGCCTAACATTCTCAGCGGAATAGAACTGGAGTGCCTATGGGTCAGGATATTTGAAATCGGGTCATGTTGGAAATCACTGAATGGACTAGAAATGTTCAACTTAGAGAAAAGAAGACGCCAGGGGACATTATTGTTGTTTTTAGATTTCCAAAAGGCTATTGTGTGGGACAGAGATCAAACCTTTTTTGTCTGAGCCCAAGAGTTTAAACACAGACCAGTGGGTGGAACTTCCAGGGAAATAGATTTTAGCTCAAGCTGTGTGTGAACTTTCTAAACAGCCGAAGCTCCCCAGAGCAGCAAAGCCGCCCGAGGATGTCTGGAGCCTCCTGGCCTTGGAGGTGTTTGGGCAGACCACCTGTTAGGAAGACTGTGAAGACAGGCTAGACCATGAGACCCTTTGAGGCTTTATAGAGAACAGTCTGGGGTTCTGGGCTCCAATCCCAGCCTCTCCCAGCCTTCAGAGCTCTGGAAGCTGCTGAGCGCCACACCTGCCACCTGACCTGCTCTGCTGGTTGTGTGTCCCTCCTTCCCAAAGCATCCTCCAGCTTCTCCATGAGACTGAGGAGTGAAGAGCAGCATGCCTAGGGCCTGTGTGCAGCAGGACCTCCATTTGCTGTGTGGCTGCCTTCTCCAGGCCTTGCTCTTCCCTTGATGTTGAATAGAGCTTCCTAGAGCAGGAAGTGGAGTCAAGGCCTGGCCCAGAGCCAGAGTCTGGTCCAGGGAAACTTCGTGGGAGAAAGGCTCATCTGTGCTTAAGAGCTGAGGTTTGGCCAAGCCTTGGCTGAGAAAGGGAGTGTCCTGAAGGACTGCCTGTCTGGTGCTGATCGGGGAAGGTTCATTTGATGACATCTTCATTAGGATTTTCCTCTCGTCATACGGACTCCGCACCACACTCACACACATACATAACTATTGGAAAAACGATTTTAATACCCATGGCACATTGTCCTTGTGTGATATAAAATCCAATGACATGTGGCATTTGGAAAAGGTCACTTCTCCCATCAGGATTCATTAGCCTGTTTCAGCCTCTCCGCCTGCAGGACGGGTCCCAGCTGCTTGTCCCCTGCAGTGGGGCCAGTTGGACAGGTAGAGCCTGCAGGGACCCTCCCTGGAGAGCAAAGGGCCTCCCCAGGGTGCTGGCCAGGGAATTCCTACTTTGGCCAAGCTCTTTCCCACACATGCCTGGGGAGTAGGGAAGGGTGGTCTCCAGAAAAAATGAGACCCCTGGCCAGGCAACCATGGCTTTCAGGTCTGGAGTGCATGGGATACGGAAAGTCCGGACCAAACCCTCAGTGTTTTTCCTAAGACGATCATCCTTTGGCAGAGAGGGATATTTGAGGGACTCTGGAGAGAGAGCTGAGGGACATGGTGGATGCAAAGAGGAGGCAAAGGACATGAAGGAAGAAAGAGGCCTGGGGGGCGGGGGTGGGCAGGATCCTGGGCCTTCCTCTGGGGACCTGACTGGAACGTGGGATCTGCTGGTGTTCTCTATTCCTTCCTCTTTGGCAAAGCTAGGACTCAAGCCTGGTCTTCTTGCTCCATTCTCATGTTCTTTGTGTGCTCGGGTTTCATCTCTAGGTGTGAAGCAGCTATGCCCACTAGCCAGGGCCATGGGAATGGGCATTATGTGTCAATGCTGGTGTTGGTGTGGCCAAGGGAAGGGCCCGCCAGCACCAGCATCTATGCCTGCCCGACTTTCCACATGCGGCCTGGCCAGCACTCACCTTGGGAAGTTACTTCCTTACCCGCTAAACGGAGCTGCTTCTCAGATCCTTGGGCTCTTGGTTTGTTTGATGGGAGTCACCAGATCACAGAAGAACTCTAGTTGCCGAGTGGAAGAACGAGGACAGTCAAAGGAAGAGAGAAGACTTTGAAAACACTAGAGCTGGAAACCAAGAAGCCAGTAAGCTTGGATGAGGGGAACGGGAAAGAGATGCACCCTAAGGCAAAGGCTGAGAAACTGGCAGCCCACAAAAGCGGGGGTCCTGTTCCTGAGCGGCAGTGTGGATTCACTCCCACACCCACGCACCCCTCTTATATGTCTGTTCTTGCCGTCCAGTATTTAAAGGATGGGAAAAGAAGGGCCCTCCAGCAAAGAGAATAACGGGCGCCCAGCGATGCAGAAAGAAACAGGGGACTGATGTGCCCAAGGCCCAGTAAAAAATTCAAGAAGCGAGTGATGCGGGGCACGGATCATTGAGTAATCCCAGCACCTTGGGAGGCCAAGGCAGGTGGATCACTTGAGGTTAGGAGTTTGAGACCAGCCTGGCCAATACGGTGAAACCCTGTCTCTACTAAAAATACAAAAATTAGCTGGGCGTGGTGGTAGGTGCCTCTAATCCCAGCTACTCAGGAGGCTGAGGCAGGAGAATTGGTTGAATCCGGAAGGCGGAGATTGCAGTGAGCAAAGATTGCATTACTGCACTCCAGCCTGGCCAACATAGCGAGACTATATCTCAGACAAAAAAAAAAAAAAAGGCACTTTGGGAGGCCAAGGCGGGTGGATCACCCGAGGTCAGGAGTTCGAGACCAGCCTGGCCAACATGGTGAAACCCCATCTCTACTAAAAATACCAAAAATTAGCCAGACGTAGTGGCAGGCACCTGTAATCCCAGCTATTCAGGAGGCTGAGATAGGAGAATCGCTTGAACCCAGGAGGCGGAGGTTACAGTGAGTCTGGATCATGCCATTGCACTCCAGCCTGGGCAACAAGAGTGAAACTCCATCTCAAAAGAAGAAGAAGAAGGGAGTGATCTACTGAGCTCAAGTCACTGCCCATGGAGTCCGATGAGGATTACTGAGACTTAACCATCAGAACTGGCAAAAAGGGAACCCTTGGCAATCCCAGCCAGAATGCTTTCAAGAGAATATGGGAGGGGAAAAAGAGAGAATGATGAATATCAGTTTCTCTTTTGAGGAATTTTGCTCCCAGAAGCAGATATATATATACTTATACAAAGATTCGTTATTCATGTGAGAAACATTTATTGAGGCCCTAATCTCTGCAGGTTCTGTTCTAGGCTCCATGTACCCAGAAATAAGCAGCACAGTCCTTGCCCTTGGCTGCTCACAGAGTAATCAGTGAATGAATGGGATGAAGCCTCACTTCTCCCACTGACAATTGTAGCTTCATTTTCATAGCTGTTCAAACAGAGATAAATCCCTGCCCTCTCTGTTTATGAAGTTCAGCGTGTCCCAGCTTTTCTAACCTGTCCCTATTCCAAATGTTTTGACCTATTGCCATACCATGTAGTCACACTGGATTCTAATTTTTGATTTAGAAAATGTGGTCATTACTGGATTATTTCAAGAATCAAAGCACATCAGTTCTGTGATGTGCCAAGTGCTCTATCAGTAGAAGACATTATTCAAAACTGGCTTAGACTAGAGAGGCAACCTCAGCCACTTCTTTCGTTGTGCATTCAGGGTAACCCGTACGTCCTTCCTTCCTAGCACCAATCTCCTTTCTTTTTAATGTGTTTTAAGTTGTGTGCCTCTCACTCCAAATTGTATCTGACACAGGGCCTGGCATGCAGTCTAATTTCTCAGTAAAGATTTATTGAATTTCTGAATAGATGGATAAATGGTGGGGGCATGGGCAGGTAGACAGCAAATTATGATTTAAGACAGAACGAAATGATAATTACCACCACTAACATTTATTGAGGACTTACTATATACAAACCCAATGATAGTTCCTTTACATGCATTCTCTCACATCATTCTCACAGCTACACCATAGCATCATGTCTCTTCCAGATGAGGAAACAGCCTCAGAGAGGTTAAATGACTTGCCCAAGACACCAAGGTCACCTGAAAACCTGGGAACTCCAACTCAAGCAGCCCAGGCTGCTCAACTTGACCTAGCCGGAGGGCTACAGGAAATGTCCTTTGGCCCTTGGATTGTCCTTCCTCTGGTTCACTCAATTCAGAACCCAGACAACTGGCCATGAACCCACCACTTATGTCTTCGCCCCTCCTTTATCAGGGCAGGTCAAGCTAGTCCAACCCTAGCAGCCGCTGGGAAGGAGCTGTCCAGAGCGTGGTTCATTCCTCTTTTACAGCCCTTGTCAAATTCCAAAGCAAGTCGTAAATTCATTAACCTCGTAGGGATTAAGCTGTACAGCTTACTTAGCACCATAAACAAGATCATTGGGATGTTGATTTTCCCCTTTTATTGCTTCACTCAGGAAAGCTTAGCTGGCTCCAGTTCGGAAATAGGAGTTGGCTCCCCTGAAGGTTGTCAGGATGGTGGGGAGACCCTAGCTGGCTGTCCCTCAGTAGTTGCAAGTACTGGAACTTGGGGCTCTGGTATATGTAGCGCAATAATTGCTCCCCAAGCTTGTCTTGACACAGCCAAAAGTAACATTTCTTTTTGCTTTTTTTTGTTTGTTTTGTTTCTTTTGAGACTGATTCTCACTCTGTCGCCCAGGCTGGAGTGCAGTGGTGCAGTCTGTGCTCACTGCAACCTCCACCTCCAGGGTTCAAGCGATTCTCCTGCCTCAGCCTCCCAAGTAGCTGGGATTACAGGTGCCTACCACCATGCCTGGCTACTTTTTGTATTTTTAGTAGAGACAGGGTTTCACCATGTTGGCCAGGCTGGTCTTGAACTCCTGATCTCAAGTGATCTGCCCACCTCAGCCTCCCAAAGTGCTGGGATTACAGACGTGAGCCACCATGCCCGGCCCAGAAGTAGCATTTCTAATCTGGTTGCCTGAGCTGTCACCATGCATCCTGAGGAAAGGCAGAGGAGAGAAGCCCAAATGTCCACCTGCCAGGTCACCTGGCTCTCCCGTCTCCTGACTCCCCAGCCCCTGGGGGTTTCCTAAAGCGCCTCTCGTCCCCAGGTCTGTTTAACCCATCTCTCTCTCCAGTAGACTAATGTCCCTCACGAGCAGGAACTGTTCCCTCTCCTAGCACTTGGGATCCCATTTCCTCATGTCCCTCTGAAGCCTGACTCCAGCAGCAATACTCTGTCCTGAAGCTCCAACTCTCTTCCATACACCAAAAAGAAAAACACATGATAATCCTTATCCAGACCCTGTGCTTCCTGAGAACGCCAATCCCTCTCTTTCCTCCCTCCAACTTCTGGAACGGTGTCCATGCTTGACATCTGTCTGCACTGTTTCCCTCCCATTCACTCCTTTAACCATGGCTGTTCCACCTAAGTCCTCACCTCTCCCTTGACCCTGCATTTGCCAAGGTCAGCAACAACTTCAAACTGTCAAATCCAATAGATGCATTACAGTCATATGTTTGTTTGTCATCTCTTACTCAACAGTTATTTAATGGGATCCTAGGGGCTGGTGACATAAAAGTAAGCAAAATAGAACAAAGCAGAGACCCCGAGAAGTTAAACATAGCACAGTGGCCATAAGCACAGCCTCCACCAGCCCACCTGGGTTCATACCTTGGCTCTGCTGTGTGACCTTGGGCAAGTTCCTTAACTTCTCTCTTTTTCTGATCTCTAAAATGGGATAATCATAGCACCGTTGGGAAGGTTGTTGTGAGATTGTCTGACCTTTAGGTCAGAGCATGGTACACAGTAGGTGCTCTGGCTATGTTTGGTTTAGGCAATTTGCCTAACATCATACACTGGCAAGCAGCAGACCAGGCTGTCAATCCAAATCTACCTGACTCCAAAACCTTCACTCTCTGTTGTCATCAGGCCGCCTCCCTGTTCTTCCTGCCTCCCACCTCTACCCCCATTGCCCTGTGCTATTTGGACTTTGCATAGGGTAGTTACCTGGAAAACATTTGTTTAATGTAATAATTTAATCAGTAGCTCTGTGTTTGGGGAGTCTAGGTGACCAGAATAGTTATTTAATGAGAAGAAATGAGGTGGTAGAAAGGGAGCTGTTTTGAAGAGAAGATAATTATTTCTGACTTAACATGTTTCACTGGAGGTGACAGTGGAGAGTCCAAATGGACATGTCCTTTGGGCAGTTGACAATTCGGTATGGGCTTTCAGGAGAGACATCAAATTGGAGGCAGGTTTGGGAGTCCTGGAAAGTTGATGTTCAAGAGGGTAAAAAGATAAATTCTCTAAGAGCAAAGAGCACAGGAGTGACAAGGTCTCCACATCAGGTCAGTGAAAGAGACATGAGGGACAAGGTGAGGGTAGACGGTGGCGTGGAAAGGAGGACAGGAGCGCCGGGAAGAGCCCCAGATGCCTGAGGAGGGGGTCACAGCTCCAGGGACCCAAGGAACTACTGAGGATGATGCTCAAGACAAGAGCATCAAGAGGACAGCAACGAGAGCTCCATCCCAGATGGTGGGGAAGGAGATGAGGCGACAGGCGCAGGTTCTTGTTCTCAGAGGCAGACTAGAAGCAGAAGGAAGGAAGGAGATAGAGGAAGCGGCAAGGTCCAGGGAAGGGTTGGCCCTTTTAGGAGACAGTTGCACACAAAGAGGAGAAAGGACCACTCTCGCGGCAAAAATGCAAGAGCGAGAGGAATACCGCGAGGGGAGGGTCCCTGCTGAGGATGGAGAGAAGTGACTCTGAGGGACAGTAGGCACTGGTTTTGGAGAAAAGACAAAAGTTCTGAAAATTGAGGGAAGATGGAAAATCAAGTGGAGGCAATGGATATTAAGCTGAAGAGAGGAGTGGCTAACTCCTTTTACATGGTGTTCCCAGTAACTGCATCATAACAATGATGATTAAAAGTTTATATATGAAATATTGTCCCCCTCCAGTCTCTACCAGCGACACCTCAACTGCCCTTGGATAGGTAGTTCATCCCTTAACAACATGGGCAAATTCCCCCCAATTCTCAGTTCCTTCTGTTGTTTTTAAAGTTGGTGTAGTTTGAAATTCCACTGTTGTATCTTCTTCTTTTTTTTTTTTGTTGAGACGGAGTCTTGCTCTGTCACCCAAGCTAGAGTGCAGTGGCGCGATCTTGGCTCACGGCAACCTCTGCCTCCCAGGTTCAAGTGATTCTCCTGCCTCAGCTTCCCTAGTAGCTGGGATTACAGGCACCCGCCACCACACCTGGCTAATTTTTATATCTTTAGTGGAGACAGAGTGTTGCCATGTTGGCCAGGCTGGTCTCAGACTCCTGACCTCAGGTGATCTGCCCACCTTAGCCTCCCAAATTGCTGGGATTACAGGCATGAGCCACTGTGCCTGGCCACTGTTGTATCTTCTTTAAGGCATTTTCCCCCTTCTCTTCATCACCTTGTGGCAAGGAGAGGGTGGCAAGGATGGGGAACATTCCCACCCCCTCTGTGCTAGCCTCAGCTCCTTTGACAGGGAAGAGGGAGGGGGTGTGGAATGGTCTGTCTTGCCCTGCGGGCTGCTGTAGTCTAGCTCTTTGGTGGTATTAGTTTCCCTGGCCAATGGACGGGTATCAGGGTTCTCTGTAGGGCTGATTCTCTTCTAGGGCTCATGTGTTCAGATGACTTAACCTGCTTGAGCCTTTGTTTCCTCTTCTATAAAATGAGTAGCTCTGGCTTGGACCAGCCTTACAGGAGCAGCGTTAAGGATTAGACAAATGCTTGTAAAGCACCTTAGACACAGTGCTTGCTCTACAAATGAACTCCCATTACCAGATGCGTGCATGAGAGAGTCCTGACATGAATGTGCATTTGTGGCTATGTCCAGATGTGTGTGTACCTGTGTGTGCAAGGGAGAGTTATGTGTGGGCTGGGGATGGGGCACCCTTGTGAGTCAGCTATTGTGTGTGTCATTGCCTACCGCTGACCCCGAGGCTGTAAATCCTGCCTCTATACGCGCTAGAGTGAACACTTTATAGCCCAAGGTCGGGCCCATGAATCATAAGCAGAGCTGGCAGGAAGCAATCAGGCAGGGCTGGGTGGAGCTGGGCAGGAGGAGGTCCCAGTATTTGGACCACTTGGAGAGGAGCCCTGGCCATATCCTGCAATCCTGATCTCTGGGAGCCAGGCTGTTCCCAGCAGGACTGCAGTTTCCACGGAGGCTCCCTGGCAGGGAGCCCTTCTCTACTTGACCGCATCACTCCTGCTGGGGCTGCCAAGCGGCAGACCTGCCTTGCCAGGACAGGCCTGTCCTGCATCCCGGGCACCAGCACGGCCAGTAGGCAAGCTGCTCTTCAGGCCTTTCCCTTGGAGGCTTCGGAGTCCTCAGCCCAGCGCGCGCAGCCTGGTGGATGTGGAGCGGCCGCCCTCTCAGCCAGATGCTTTCTTTTATTTCTTCTTTGCCTTTCCAATCTGTCTTGGGGAAAGTGGCCCCAATAAGGCAGCCCTTTCACTGTGAAACCTTTTTATGACTCCAACCATAATTAACTCGAGTAATAAAATTTTTCAAATCCAAATAGATATAATTAACATTTAATGCCCCTGGTTGGTGCTGGTAGCTGGGCCCATTAAGAGCACGGTATTGATTGAGAAGGTGAGCCATCTGGGCCAACTGCTGGGCCAGGGGACAGAGGTGGCTGGAGCTCAGGGCTGCCTGTGAGCAGGGCCCCGGCCCAGGTGTGAAGAGGGTGGCAGGTGACCACACCCCACCCCTACCTGGGGTTCAGGGAGTGACTACCCGGGCCGGGGTGAACTTCCTGCCGTAGTTTCTGGTGGCTCTCCCACCTTCGGACTCCGCCATCTCAGGCCTCTCCTGCCATGAAGTACTTCTCCGCCAACCCTCACCCTGCCTGTCATGGGCCTGAGGCCTGCCTCCTCTCCTAGAATTGATCAGGCTTCCCAGGACAGGGCTGCATTTTCTCCCTGAGGGGCCCTCTGGCGCCGGGTCATGCCCCTTCCCACTATTTCTCCTTTCTGACTTGCCCTGCTCAGCTGTGTGCTGCAGGGTGAACTCTAAACCCAGCTGGTCAGATGAGAAGCCGTATCTGTCTTCTAGACATGACTTACACCTTCCACTGAACTTCACTTTCCCCAGGAAGCTGTACAGTGAGACAGTGCCAGAAGCATTCATTTGAATCCCAACCTTCGATTTCCCAGCTGTGCAACCTCTGGCAAGTCTCCGTGCTTCCCTGAGCCCCAGAGTTCCTATCTGTGAAATAGGGATAACAAGACTATCCACCTCCTAAAGGTGGAGTCATGACAGTCTTGACCTCACTTAGGTTTCACAGGATTCCCAGGTCGTAGGAATTACTGTCTCCATTTTACATGGAAAAACTGGCTTAAGGAGGCAGAACCCTCATCCCCTGTGTCTTATATTTCTCTGCCTCTATCAATAGTTAATATATGTTTATAAACAACACCTAAGCTGGGACTACAAAGAATATGATTCCTTGACTCTGGGTGCTCGTGGTCTGGGGGTATAAGGCAGGGAGAAGGGGTGCACACAATCAGCTGGTTTAAGTTAAGGCTGCACGGGAGGTGAGAAGGCTCTGGGCCCCGTGCAAATTAAGATGCAAAACACTATAGGAAAAATGGGTGAAGGTCATGGGCCCAAGGCAAAGCCAGATATGGGGACAGAGGCACTGCCAGGGATGGACAGGGCACAGTGGGGCTGATGTGTGTGGCTCCGTGGCAGTGCGGATGCTGGCCCAGGTATGGTCTTCAGAGAAGGCATTTTCTGTGATGATCCCTGAGCCAGGGAGCAGGCTGGTACCAAGATTCACAGGTGTGGTTTAGGACATCCCAGCTCATCCACTCAGCATGTTAGAAGGACCAGCCTTCCAGGCAATCACTCACATGAGGCCCTTTGGTGAGCTGGGCAGCCCAGGCCCTGCTGGGCAAGGAAAGTCCAGGGAGGCGCTGAAATCCTTCCTGCGTCCAACTTTGCTGCTACTGTGTGCCCTTGCTCCCAAGCTTATGGTCCTGTGCTCTCTATGGTCTGAGTATTCTCCATCCATCAAGGGGCTTCCTCTCAGTGGTACTTTCCCAGCCTGCAGGAGCCCCATGCTTCCTCAGAGCTCTCATGGTTCAACAGTGGCCTTATATGTAGGGCCCTGAATACATCCTGCTTTAGGCTAGGTCTTGCCTTGAACTAAACTTGGGTGAGTCTCTGCTGTGTCCGGTGCCCCCTCCCCAGAGTGTTTGCCCCTGCAGACTCTGTTCTTTCAGCCCAGCTCCATGCGCAGTGCTGTTACTCAGGAGGCCATGGGGAGTGGATGCTGCTGATACCAGAAATGATTAGTAGGAAGCGGGGGGCTGGGGAGGATTCATTCACCTTCCACTCATTCATTCATTTGACGTCACTCACTGTGCCAGGCCCTGCTGAAGAAATAGACAAGTAAAAGTATAATCACAATTAGGGAAGTCTTGGGGGCTGGAGGGCACACAGTCTAGCCAGACTCTTCTAATAGTACTGCCTCCTAGAAGAGTTAACCTTGAAGCTGAGCCCTGGAAGATAGTTTTCCAGGCAGAGGGAACAACATGGTTTTTGTTTTGTTTTGCTTTTTGGTTTTTCTTTGAGATGGAGTTTTGCTCTTATCACCCAGGCTGGAGTGCAGTGGCACAATCTCGGCTCACTGCAACCTCCGCCTCCTGGGTTCAAGCGATTCTCCTGCCTCAGCCTCCCAAGTAACTGGGATTACAGGCACCCGCCACCACACCCAGCTAATTTTTGTATTTTTGGTAGAGACGAGGTTTCACCATGTTGGCCAGGTAGGTCTCGAACTCCTGTCCTCAGATGATCCGCCCACCTCGGCCTCCCAAAGTGCTGGGATTACAGGCATGAGCCACCGCACCCAGCCAGGAACAACATATTTAAAGGCCCATTTGAGAAACCAAAAGAATTCAGTGGGACCAGGACAATGGTGTGCAAGGTGAGAGGCAGCAAGAGAGGAGGCTGGCAAGTCACCCATGGTCCACGCACAATGCCCTTGCAGGCCTTGCTAAGGAATCTAAGCCCTTTCAAGTCCCAGAGCCATTATGCACTTGCAGTGGGACTTCAGGTATCTTTTGCTTGACTTCTCTGAGTCTTGGTTTTATTCTTATTAAGTGAAGTCAGTAATTCCAGCTATATCCGCCATGTCTAAGGATCCAGCTGCTTTGTGCTGGGCCAGTCCTTGGCTTATTAGGGTGTGGTTAGAGGCATGGCCAGAGCGTGTCCTTCTGCAAAGGAATATTCTAGTCACAAGCCACAATTTCCTGTCTAAATATGGAGGGGACAACAACATGGTCTCTAAGTCCTCCCAGCTCCGAAACGCCCGCAGAAAGAAGGCCCATGGGAGGCCCCACTGACCTTTAGAGCCTGGACCCTCTCACTCCTCTGTCCTCCTCCTCCAGCCACACTAGCCCTGCTGGGCTGCCTCTTGGCCTTTGTCTTAATTTTCACTCCACTCTTCCTTCTCTTGCCATCTGACACTCCAGACTTCTCTCCTCCAGGACGCCCTCTCCACCTCCGAGCCCTGACCTCCTCCTCCTCCTCCTTACTCCTCACGTCAGCCTCACAGTAGTATCTTAGGTGCTCAAGCCATCCGCCATCCTGTGAGCTTCTGAGCCTGGGCTTCACTCCTTCCTCCACACCCCCAGAGTACTGGCCCACAATCTTTGAGTGTGTTCCAGGACTAAGTTTGGAAAAGGACATGATAAAAATGAAAGGAATGAGAGAAGAAGGAAGGGAGAAACAGACCAACAGACAGAGGGAGAGAGGGCAGAGGGAAGACGCTGCCTCGAGCCGACCCAGCCTCAGTCGTGGTATACTTCCCCGAATTCCTTCCTGCAGCCCCACTCTGTGCTTAGACCCAAGAGCTAGGAGAGCAAGGGAGCCTGGGACTGGCACCTTTCAGCTAGGGGGAGCTGGTGGTGGCAGGGCAGAGAGGCCCATTGCGCAGCTGGTAACAGGCTGTGCCTGGCCAGGCCTCCCAGCTGCCCCTCTGTCTCAGGCCCTTATTGCACACAACATCCAGCCCAACCCCCTACGCAGCTGCCTTCCTTATGACACAGGCCTGTGTTGTCCTGCTGGCCACTGACCACTGTGCCTGGGGAAGGGCCAGGCCTTCCTGGGAGGAGGAACTCGAGAGCCTGTGGGCAGAGCCTCCCCCAGGCTCCCAGATTGGCAGCCCAGGCCCCCTGCACTCGCAGGCCCATAGCTGCTCTGTGATTCCCCACCCAGGGCAGGAAGGCATGCTGAGAGCCACTCTGCAAGTCCCTGTGCTTCAGGTGGTACACCCTCCTCTCACCCATTTGTTAAAGCAAGGGGGAGGTGAGGATTGTCATCCTCAGTCTCTAGGTGGGGAAAAGAAGAGTCAGATGGGTTACAGCATTTGCCCAAAGACAGATGGCTAGCCATGCTTCCAGGTGCTTTCAAGACCAGGTCTCCCTGATGCGAAAGCTCATGTTCTGCCCTCCCAGGCTCCTTGCCTAACTCCTGTTCCCTATGTGAGCCCAGCCCTGGCCCTGGCATTCTGCCTATGATGGAGCCACCAGGATAGGACGCAGGGAGTGGGAGTAGAGAGGGATGCCATGTGGAGAGAAATGAGGATACAAGCTTGAGGAGAGAGGAAGGTGTTTTTGATGGGGGGATGGGCCCAGAGCTGCCGTGGTGTCTCTACCTTTCTCTTTTGGTCACAGAAGCCCAGTAGGCAGCACAGAACAGATCCAGGAGCAGACCGTACCCAACCTTCTCTCCCAACACAGGCCCAAGCCTGAGCCAGCCCACAGGGACCCACCAGTTTGTTTGGCAAAGCCCTTTTCCCTGTACCATCCCGTGCCCTAGACCGCAGAGGGCAGGAAGAGATGAGACCCACTGTCCTATCACAGTCCTGAGAAGGATTACTTTGACCAGATGTTTTCAGTGTAGGAGTCAGAACACAGCATTGGACTATTAGGAGCCCAAAGTTTTATTTTTAAGCTTTCTACCAACGTAACCTCAGTCAAGTTTTACCTTTCCCTATCTAAAGAAATTTTTCATATCTAAAGTGCTAAATATCACAAGATATCAATAATAATAACAGGCCAGGGGTGGTGCCTCATGCCTGTAATCCCAGCATTTTGGGAGGCCAAGGCAGGAGGATCACTGGAGCCCAAGAGTTGAAGACCAGCCTGGGCAACGTTATGAGAGCCTATCTCTACAAAAAATAAAAACTACCTGAGCATGGTGGCACAAACCTGTATCCCAGCTCCTCAGGAGGCTGAGGTAAGATGATCATTTGAGCTCGAGAGTTCGAGGGTTCAGTGAGCTAGGATCGCTACTGCACTCCAGCCTGGGTGACAGAGTGAGACCCTGTCTCAAAAAATTTTTTAAATGATATAAAATAAAATAATTGTACTCTTACTTAAAAATCACAAAATATGAGACTTAAAAGGGATAAACTCTTGGCCGGGCATGGTGGCTTATGCTTATAATCCCAGCACTTTCGAGGCATAGGTGGATCATTTGAGGTCAGGAGTTCGAGATCAGCCTGGCCAACATGGCGAAACCCTGTCTCTACTAAAAATACAAAAATTAGCCAGGCATGGTGGTGGACACCTGTAATCCCAGCTACTTGGGAGGCTGAGGCAGGAGAATCACTTGAGCCTGGAAGGCAGAGGTTGCAGTGAGCTGAGATGACGCCACTGCACTCCAGCCTGGGCAGCAGAGTGAGACCCCATCTCAAAAAAAAAAAAAAGGGGGATAAACTCTTAAAGTCCAGTTTGAATAACCTACCACCCCTGCAGGAATCCGCTTCTGCACTACCCAGAAGGGCCAGGCAGCGGACAGAAAAAGGAAGGTGAAAGGCCCCCAAGAGAAACTTTGATTTGAAAAGAAAAGCCCTGGAGGGTGCTTTGCCTGCCCCCCTCCCTCGTTGTTACTTCATTCCTTCCTCCTCCCTTCACTCCCTCCATCCTACCCCCTTCACCTGCACTCGGGGCTGGGCTAATGGACATGCTTCCTCCCAGCCTTCCCCACATCCCAGGAAATAGAGCCCATCAGGCAGAGCAGAGCCACATGGGGTAAGGCAGGGACAGAACTCCTTTCCCTGGCAGAAATGGCCTTGCAGGGAGAGTCTGGGGAATGCCTATTCTCAACTAGACTGCCAAATTGCTCTTTTCCTTTGTCTGGGGCAATCCCTGAGCTCCCTTGCTGAGTCCTCTAAGAGCCTGATCCAGGCATGTGTCCCCACACCCTAATACCCCACTGCCCTGGCTCAGGCTGGTATCCAGAAGAAAGTATGGTAGAGGACTAGGAAGGTTATCGAGAGGCTAAGGGGGCGTTCAGTCTTGGGCAGGACTGAAGCAATCAACAGCCCGTTGGGAACTGGGGTTAATTGGGGAATTTGGATTGGACTGGATTGAAGTTTAGGGCTTGGGCTAGGAGGTAGGGCTGGGTTGGCTCAAAGTACTGGGGTTAGGTTTAGGTTCAGAGCTTCTCTAGAAACTGCCCAACTCATGCTGGTCTAGCTAAGCTCATCTCCAGAAAAAAAGAGGGGCTCTACCCTTGGCCTCTGATTCGGGGCCTTATTTAAAGACATAGGAGTGAGGGTGAAGATGGGCTTTGGAGGACAGCAGAGCCAGTGCCTCCCCACTATGGGGCTGTTTAGTTAGGACCTTGCTACTCAAAGAGCATCCACAGACCCGCAGCACTGGTTTCACCTAGGAGCTTGGTAGAAATGCAAAATCTTGGATCCACTCTAGAGCTGCTGAATCAGACTCTGTGTTTTAGATTAACCTCCAAGTGTTCCATGCACACTTAAAGTGTGAGAAGCCTGGTGAAGGCTCTGCCTGAAGAAAGGCCTGAGGTAGGAGTGGGAGGCCAAGGGGCACCCAGCACCTCAGCCGGCTCCGGGGCCCCTGCCTAACACCCCCTCCCAGTGCTGGAGCCACAGCGACACCTACTGGCCACGGGCACCTAAACCACCTCCTCCAGGGCGCCCAAGCCCTGTGGTCCATCTGGCCCAGCCTGTCCTGCACCCTGAAGCTGGCATTCCTGAGTTCTGGGAATCTGGCTCCCTGGGACAGTCTAGCGGAGCAGGTACAGGATGGGCCAGGGCTCAGTGCAGAGCAGGGCTGTGTGCAGACTGGGGCTCTGCGGCCTCAGTGTGAAGAAAGCAGGATCAGTAAGCAGGTGTTTTCTCAGGGGCATGACGCTCGGGTCACATCCCCAGCCCTAGCGTTCTCTCCAGGCTCAGCAATACTGAGCACGTGTTTGTCTGCTCTCTTCACTGAAACCCTCAGCCAGAATGGACAGGGTACAGCTTCCCATTCCAACCAGCATCGAGCAGATGCCCTGTGAGGAGCAAAGATTTTTTTTTTTTTTTTTTTTTTTTTTTTTTTTTTTTTTTTTTTTTTGAGACAGGGTCTTGCTCTGTTGCCTGGGCTGGAGTGCAGTGGCGCAATCTCGGCTCATTGCAAGCTCTGCCTCCTGGGTTTACGCCATTTTCCCGCCTCAGCCTCCCGAGTAGCTGGGACTACAGACGCCCACCACCACGCCCAGCTAATTTTTCTGTATTTTTAGTAGAGACAGGGTTTCGCCATGTTAGCCAGGATGGTCTCGATCTCCTGACCTCATGATCCGCCCACCTCAGCCTCCCAAAGTGCTGGGATTACAGACGTGAGCCACCACACCCAGCCAAGGAGCAAAGATTTTTGAACCTATGTCTACATGACTCTTCCTGGAAATGGACTTTTAGGAAGGACAACAACTAAAAAGCAACTCAAGGAAGGGGAGCAGGTAGGATATTTCCACTGTGGTGGTTGCTGGAGACTCCCATGAAAGAATTCTAAGTCAAAAGGGGAGACTGAGGCCAAAGGGCAGAGAAGTAAAAAGATAGAGAAGGGGCTGGGTGCGGTGGCTCATCCCTGTAATGCCAGCACTTTGGGAAGCTGAGGTGGGTGGATCACCTGAGGTCAGGAGACCAGCCTGGCCAATATGGTGAAACCTTGTCTCTACTAAAAATACAATAATTACCTGGGTGTAGTGGCAGGCACCTGTAATCCCAGCTACTCAGGAGGCTGAGGCAGGAGAATCGCTTGAACTCAGGAGGCAGAGGTTGTAGTGAGCCATCATGCCATTGCACTCCAACCTGGGGGACAAAAGCAAGACTCTGTCTCAAAACAAACAAACAAACAAACAAAACAGTACAGTGCTTTGCACAGAGTAAGCATTTGATTAGTGTTACCACTTCCCTCAGTCTCAAAAAAAAAAAAAAAAAAAAAAAAGATAGGGAAGGAAGCCGACCCACTTCCAAGGCAAGGCTCAGCGGACCCATCCCAAGTGGCCTGGCTGGCCCGGGGAGGAGAGAAGGGACTCTTTCTGGGCAGCTGTGAGCCTCCCCTCCCATCATTGCCAAATGCCAGTTATTGCTGGATCCCCTCCCTCTAGTCTGCTCTCAACTATGAGGAGTTTGCCCAAGAACTAAATGAATGTGATTGCCCACCAGTGTCTGCCATTAGTGGTGATTAGTTAAAACATCAGAGTCTAAACAGTCAATTGGTTCTAATAATTAATACTGTGGCTCAGCTGTGATTGAGAGAGAACAAGAAAGTGGGAGAGAGGGAGGAAGGAGGGTAAGGGAGATGGAAAAAGAAGAGAGAAAGGGATTGGCAGAGGAGCCGCAGCTCTGTAGCTACCATTTCCTGACCCGCATGCCAGATGCCATGCTGTAGAGTGCATCTAGCTCCAAATTCTGTGCCCTTTCGAGACATTTTATGTAAGTTATACCACCAAGGTATCCTAATCACCCTATTAGGCAAGTATAATTATTATCTTCTTTTTATAGGTAAGAAAAAGGAGGCACAGGAAGGTAAAAGCTAGCAGATGCTCAGTAATAATTTTGTGAATGAGTAGATAAATAAATGAATGAAGTAGCCAGAACTGAAATTCAAACCCAGGTTAGCATGGCTTCAAAAACTTTGGGGGGGAAAGGGGTAAGAAGGGGACAATTTGAAGAGACAAAGGAAAACAAGACAGAAAATGCACATCCTTCTCTGTCTCAACATACATACACGCCCTTCTCTCTCTCTCTCTCTCTCTCTCTCTCTCTCACACACACACACACACACGAACCTCTCTCACCTCCCTCTCTCACGCTGTGCCCCTCCCTCTCATCCACACCTCTCACATTCTTTTCATACACAACACATCTGTCGCGCACCCCTTTCTCTCATCCCCTCTCCCACACCCACTCTTGCACACACACCGTTTCTCATGAACATCTCCCAGATGGCTCCGGCACACACGCACCTCTCTGTCTCATAGAAGACTCTCAAACGCACATATTCACCCCTCAGCCACACTTTTTTATTTCTCCTTGCACACTTATTGGTCTTTCTCAGACTTACATGGACCTCTTTCTCTCATGTACACACCTCCTCTTCCCAGTGCCCTTGTCTGTCTTCCTCAGTGCGCTATCTCCAGTCTCAAAGAGTGTTTGGGAAATGAAATAAACATACACCTGTCTACCTCCTTCATGTACAACCCCCCACTGTCTCCTCACACCCCACCCCACCCACCTCTCTCTCTCTCTCTCTCTCTCTCTCTCTCTCTCTCTCTCTCGTTCTCTCTCGAACACAGGTGTACACTTTGGGACGTATCCTGAAACCAGCCCCCTCACGCCCCCTGCCCACCCCCTCCAAGAGTCAGGCCTCCAGATGTGCTCTCTCTGGCTAGACTTGCTAATCTTTGAACTGTCTCCAGATCTTGAATGGTCATGTGGACTTTCCTGCCTGGTGATGGGGAGGGGGAAACAGGGAGGGGGCTAAGCCCAGAGTCCTCAGTTATTCTGGAGCAGGTTCAGCTCGTCCCCACCCCTCCCCAGGTCATGAGCAGCAGCAGAAGCTGCAAGCGAGCAGGATGGCTGTGTGTGCATTGCTATTAATCACCCCTCCTGGTCCGCTAACGAGGCTAATGCGGTAAGTGACAATAGCCCATCTTGGTTCCTGATTTAGGGGCTCAGGACGGAAGCTGGGCTCCTGGGAGTGAAGGCGTGAATTCTCCACGACACTAAACCTTCAAATAAATCTCCTCCAGTCAGAGAAGCCCAGGGCACTAAATCCCACACGCCGGTAATTGAAACCCTTAGAGCTTTCTTGGGTAGGGAAATTGCTGAGCGAGAGAGAGAAAGCGTGCAGCCCAGGGGTTCCGGGTGGGGCACGGGCCCACCGAGAGGCCTGCAGAGGGCTCTGGGATAGGGGAGCTGCTGGGGACCCTCTAGGAGCATGTGACTGGCCGTCTGTCCTCGTGTGTATGTCTGTCAGTGTTTCTAGGCATGGGATTTTGCTGTCTGGTTATGTTCACACGGTCACTGCCCACCCATTTCCCACCAGGTCTATGAACACTTAATATTTTGGTAAGGAGAGCGGTTCTGGAGCTTCTGTCTTTTGAGAGCTTCTACACTTTGACACTCTTGGGGCCTCTGACTCTTAAACTGACCATGAAGCAAGGCTTCATTTAAGCAAAAGAAGTTTTCAGCATTGCCTCAATTGCCTTCCTTCCCCTGTTCCCATCTCTCTCACCCTCACACTTCCCCCACCCCACCTCTCTTTTTTTCCAGGCATTCTCCTGCAGGCCCTTCACTCCCATTCACTTAATCCCTGAATCATTCAACAGTTACTAATACCCACCCTATGCCAGACCCTATGCCTAGGGTCCTGAGTGTCCCAGGATGAATCAGAGAATCTCTCTGCCCTCAAAAAGCTCAGTATCAGCTACTCTGGGCACACTGCCTACAGGGTAGCCCTGCTCCACAAGGAGCAGTAAAAAATAAATAAATAAAACAAAGAGCTCAGAATCTCCCAGACAAGACAGATGAATAAACAAATAATTGCAATATTACATGATGTATGCAATAATAGACATATAGACATATGTGGAACATAGCACGAAAAAGAGAGTAATTAACTATCAGGGAAGGCTTCAAAGAGGAAGCATTGTCTGATTGTGCTCTTCAAGAATAAATACGGCTGGGCACGGTGGCTCACGCCTGTAATCTCAGCACTTTGGGAGACCGAGGTGGATGGATTGCTTGAGCTCAAGAGTTCAAGACCAGCCTGGGCAACATGACCCAACCCTATCTCTACAAAAAGTTAGCTGGGTGTAGTGGTATGTGCCTATAGTCCCAGCTACCCAGGAGGCTGAGGTGAGAGGATCACTGAGCCTAGCAGTGGAGACTGCAGTGAGCTGTAATTGCGCTACTGCACTCCAGCATGGGCAACAGAGTGAGACCCAGTCTCAAAATAAAAAAGGAATAAATCACAGTTAAAAGTTGCCCACAGGGAGATGATGGCATGGGCATGAGCATTATTGGCAGCGAGAATGCCAGATGAAGAGCTACATTTTGTCCAGGCAGAGCACACACTATTACAAGATGGGATAGGAGGCTGGAGAGGGGCTTGTATGATAAAGAGTTCAGAATGTATGCTGTGGCTTTGGGAGCCAGGGAAGGATCTTAAGCAGCTGAATGATATGATCTGATTTGTGTTTTAGGAAGATCCTTGTAACTGTAGGGATGGAATAGATTAGCGGGGAGAGAAATACATGAGGAGACCTAAGAGTAGGGACTGAATATGAAGATGCTTGAACTAGGGCAATGAAGAAAAGAAGATGGTTCTGACCAGTACTTAGGAGGTAAAAAACAGGTAAGATGTTGACTTACTGGATGTAGAGACTGGAGTAAAGAGTAAAAGTTAAGATTGTCAATTTAGGGAGGTCTCTGGATAGTGGTACCATTCACTGAAACCAAAAGCAGGAGGAGGACAGGCCTAGAGGAAGGTAAGTCCCATCTCAGACGTGTTGAGCTTAAAGATCCTTTGGGACATCCAAGCAGAGCATCTTCTACGCAGTGTTGTGCGTGGCTCAGATTGGAGGTACAGGCTGAGGGAATGAAACCAGAGTTTCAGAGATCACACATAGAATGCGGAAAGAGGGGGAAGTGAATGATGACAAGGGCAATAGCTAACATCAGAGGCAGCAGAATAGCGTGATTAAGAGCATGCATGGGGCTGTGGTACTACATAAGTCCCACATGGCCACTTACCTCGTAACCATGGGCAAGCTAAGAACTTCTCTATGCCTCTGTTCCCTTACTTACAAAATAGGGATTAGGCCGGGCGTGGTGGTTCATGCCTGTAATCCCAGCACTTTGGGAGGCCGAGGTGGATGGATCACCTGAGGTCAGGAGTTCAAGACCAGCCTGGCCAACATGGCGAAACCCCATCTCTACTAAAAATACAAAAATTAGCCAGGTGTGGTGGCACCCACCTGTAGTCCCAGCTCCTCGGGAGGCTGAGGCAGGAGAATCACTTGAACCCGGGAGGTAGAGGTTGCAGTGAGCCGAGATCACGCCATTGCACTCCAGCCTGGGCGACAAGAACAAGACTCTGTCTCAAAAAAATAAATAAAAAGTATAGTGCTTGGCACAGAGTAAGCATTTGATTAGTGTTACCACTTCCCTTCTTCCTCGTCTCTTCAACAAGTACTTATCTATCACACCTCAGCTTGTGTACTCTTCCTCAGGGAAGCCTGTCTAGGTTTCTCTGAACAAGGCAAATCTCCATATCACAGGTTCCCGCAGCAATGTCGACCTCTTTTTGGCACAATTGCAATTTTACAATTGTACAAGTATTTTATTGCATCTGTTCTCTCACTAGACTGTGAGCTCCATAAGGACATGGATCTCATTGTATCCCTAGACCCCAGTATATTGCCTAGCACATGGAAGGCACTCAACAAATATTTATTGGACTAATGTATAAATATAACTGGAGTATCTATTGTGGATGATCACCAAGGACCTCATTGAGAGTAGTTTCCATAGAATGGTGGGGATGAAACTCAGGCTGTGATGAGTTAAGAAGTGGTTAGGAGGTAAAAGAGTATGGACAGCAAGCAAGTCTTTGGAGCATCTTAGGTGAGAAGAGAAGGAGAAGAAAAGGCCATTAGTAAAAGGGTGCCATATGGAAGCGAGAGCTGGGTTGTTGAGGCTGATGTTGCTGTAATATGGGAGAGATGCGGGAGTTGATATGCTGATAGAGGGAAGCATGAGGAAGGGAAGGAGAAGATGCAGTAGAGAGGGAGAACTTGGCAGCTTTCCCAGGGAACATAGGCAGGATTGGGATCGAAGCCCAGGAGAAGTGATTAGGCTTAAGTAGGAGGATGCCTCTTCCACTGAAACTGGAGGGAGCAAGGAGGTGAGAGTAGATCCATAAGCTGAGGAAATTCATGCCTAAGGACTAAATTTCAGAGTGAAGGAGGAAGCAAGGCCACCTAGCAGAGAGAGGGGGACAGGAGATGGAGAGGCGGCTCAAGATAGTAAAATATTATTGAATTGTCTCTGGGAAAGAGGAGACGGAGCTGACCAAGAGCATGTAAAAGGATTGCTTAGTGGTGCTGAGATTGGAAACTGTGAATTTTTATTGGCACATATCCACGTGGTTTTGTGATTTTCCCCAACTGTGCTTAGCCGCCTGCGTGTCTGAGACAAAAAGGAGAATAGTTGGGTTGTGGAGAAGGCAAAGGAAGTAAGAAGTTGAGTGTGTTGGCAAGATCGTGTTGAAGGTGCACAACAGGCCTGGGCTAGCATCCATGAGTATGTGGTGGCTTGGGAGTTGGGAGAAGGGAAGAGGGAGGAGCAAGTTTAATGGGTACAAGGCTTTGAGAGGGCTTAGGGGAGAGGGAGTTCCATCACAGGTCCTATTTAGGTTGATGACAAGGATCTCCAGGAGGAAGTCAAGTAAGGGAAAAAATAATAGAAGCTGAGGAGGTCAGGACAGTGATGGACTTGGGGGAGAGAGGCGAGTATGAAAGTCCTGGGTGAGTGTAGAAAATGGTAGGTAACTGACCTCAAAGAGTCCAGAAAGTGGAGAGGCAATGAGCTGGAAGACACTGAGCCCACCTTCTGGCCTGAGGAGCATGGAGTTGAGAGAATAAAAAGCCTGCACCAGAGAGGACCGCAAGTGAGTGGCAGCATCTCCGGGTTCCGGGGAAAATGAGTAGAGGAAGTAAAGGGAATATCTAGAGACTGCAGATGGAGAGGAGTTTATTGGCATGGTCCTGTGTCCCAGAGGTCATGCTGGGAAGGTAGTGGAGAGACATCAGTCGGAGCCATCTCCACCACTACCTTCTGTCCACTGCATCCCTCCCAGAACTGCCTGCATCTCTAGCCTGCCTTCCCCAACTTGATGTCTCTCCTCCTTCACTGACTCCCGACTCCACCTCACACACACATACTGCTCATCTCATCCACCCCCCACACACATACCGCTCATCCCATCCATCCGTCCATTCCTCTTCTTCCCACACTCCTCCTTAGTTCTCCCCTCCCCAGACCCTTCCCCTGCCCTGCCCCACCCCATCCGGCCTGAGTGAGCAGGAACCCCTGCACCTTCATTTCTCAGGTCACTGCTTGGCTAATGGGCTATTAATTTGCTCAATCGTCCCCTGTGAGGCAAACTCAATTTCTGCCAGCCAGTCGTCCCTCCCTGTCGACAGTGTGATTGATTGGAGGAACAGCTGTCACCGCCCGGCTGCCTGCTCCCTGCCTCCTTCTCTCCGAGTCCACACCACCCCTCCTCCTCGGGCCGCCGCCCTGCGCCCACAGAGGCAGCGCACCCTGCCACCTGCCCAAGGATCTGTCGCCAGCAATGAAAAATGACAGAAATATTTAAGGACAAATAAGGTTTCCCAACGCAATTGAAAATGATTACAGGCAGCTACAGATGGGGCCAATCTGATGCGCAGCAGCAAATCAAATCGAATTTCCTTATCGGCGTATTATTTTAGGCGTTATCTGGCACGTTGATGCAGTTATCAATTCAATTTCAGCCGCCGGTCCGCTGTTTACTGTCTCGCTTTTGCTGGGAAAAGGTAAACATGCTCAGCCCAGCAAATTAATTTCTAGCTGAAGCCAGAGGCTGCAAAGAACTGCTACCCAGGACCCACGGCCCCCACCTTGGCCCCAGGCTACAGTGGGCCAGGCCAGAGCTCGCCCAGGGAGCAGAAGCCCCACTATTTGCCTGCCCAAGTCTGGCCCCAGACCCAAGCAGGATTCAGAGCTCCTGGGAGGCTGAGGTGACCGTTGTTGGCTCCGCCGCTGCTGCCAGGGAGAGGTGAAGGTCTCCCATTAATTCCCAGCTAAAAATGACAAATTCATCTTGGACGACAATTAAATGAAGTCAGTAATTGATGCTAATTGATCTCCAGATGCGAGGGCTCCCCTCAGCCTTAGCAGCACGTGGCTGGCTGTTCACTCTCCCCATCCAGCCCTTCTCTTCCTCTACCTCCCTCTGCTGCTCTCATAGTCCTTGTTCCCTCCCTAGGGTTCTGGGTCTCTTAACCCCTCAGGTGTGAGGGAGGCAGCTGGCCTGGGATGTGCTAGCAGGCAGTGCCTGAGGCCAGCAGCTGGCCCATTGCCCATCCAGCCCTGCAGGCACTTGTAATCGGTGCCCCCACGGTCCACCCATCAGCCTGGAAAGCAGGTAACACTGCCCTCCTTGGCAGCTCAGGATTTATTGCCCACAGCTGCGGAGGTTCCCACTTCATTTTTATAAGCCCATCGTCAGAACCAGCAGGGGGTAAAGCACACTTGAAGTTACTTTCCTTTAAACAGTACAGTCTTAGCATTTTGGCTGCATGGCAAGGAAGGCATGGGAGAGAGTGGAGTGTGTGGGCAGGCTAGGGAGAATAGGCAGGTATAGTGGGTCCACACCTGAACATATGCATAGGTGCTCAGGTGTTTGTCTAAATGCAAAAAAATACCCACACTGTGTGAGCACCTGTGTGTGCCAGTGCCAGCACAAGCATGTGTCCAGACACTTGAGAGGATGCATGTGCAGGTCCACATGCAGATATTTTCCAGAATCAGGCCCTTGACTGTAGTCTTTGAAGCCTAATCCCAGGGAACTCTGCGAGGCCCTGCCTGCCCCACCCACCACTGGCCCAGCCCAGCCCAGGGAGCTGTCTGGAAGTTATTAGCTAAAGAAGGAGGGAAACTGAATTGTAGCTCTGCAAGAGGAGAGAGGCTGTAGTTACGTTTGAAATAGCCAAGGTCATGGGTGTGAAACAGCTGTGGCCCCTGAAGCCCCGCCAGTCTCTGAACAGGTTGGCTGGTGCCTTTGGCTGGAACAAAGGCTCATGGGGCCAAGGGTTTAGCTTCTATGACCAAGACTCAGTGAGCTTGCTTGTGCCTTGGCCTGGAGCCTTTGGCTCCAGCTCGAGCCCAAGTCTGAGCCTAAACCTGTCCACAGACTGACCTCACCTGGCTGTCTTGCAGATGTTTGCCACTGGCCACCCAGGAGCCATGTCTGGCTCAATCCAGGCACCCTCTATTGCTAGAGACAGTAAATAGCATGCATTATAATAGGAATCAGGCTCTTGTACCTGGAGCTGGCAGGAGGCCATGTGGAATGGGCAGTGCCAGTCGGAGCTTCTGCAGGCAGAATGGAGGGAGAAGGAAAGATGGCAAGGGTATGTAGGTATGAATGTTTCACACCTGTATATTATATCTAGGTATGTGTGTCACATGTAAGGAACCTCATGCTGTGTCAGAGGGTCTATACATGCCTTATAGAAAGAAGAGGAGCAGATAAAGAAAAGCATATATAGGGGCCCGGCACGGTGGCTCACGCCTGTAATCCCAGCACTTTGGGAGGCTGAGGCAGTGGACCACGAGGTCAGGGGATGGAGACCATCCTGGCCAACATGGTGAAACCTCATCTCTACTAGAGATGCAAAAATTACCTGAGCATGGTGGTGGGCACCTGTAGTCCCAGCTTCTCGGGAGACTGAGGTGGGATAATCACTTGAACCCAGGAGGCAGAGGTTGCAGTGAGCTGAGATCATGCCACTGCACTCCAGCCTGCGACAGAGTGAGACCCCGTCTCAAAAAAAAAGAAAAGAAAAGAAAAAAGAAAAAGAAAAGCAAAGCATATGTAGAAGGGTAGATGAGCAGACTAGACCAGAGTCAGGGTAGGACAAGGAATGAGAGGAGAACTCCATGGCATCTCCCAGCTGGTATCTGCCTCTTTGGGGATTTAGCAAGGTCAGTGATCACTTATTCATTAATTCAAACAATATTTATTGATTTCTACTATTACTCTGACTATTCTCTCACTTTGGGCTATGCCCTCTGCTAGATGCTGGGGCTATAGCAGGGAACAAGTTAATTTTAGCCCTCAGTAAATTTACAATCTAAAGGAGGTGACAGAATCATAACAGGTAATAACAACACTATGACAAGTGCTGTAATAGAAGTAGCACAAGAGGCTTCGGGAACACAGAGGAGGCACCCAATACAGTCTGGGGGAGTCCAGGAAGGCCATGTGGAGGAAGGAACTCTAGGCTGAATCCTAAAGGATGAGGAAGAGTTAGCCAGCTTGTGCAACTAACCCCTGTCCTATCCTTTTTGGTTGTTTAGCAAGCCCAAAGCAGAAACAAATAGGCCTATTGGGTTCCAAGTGACTCTGGAACTGCTGAAAATGTCACGTCTGCCCCACAAGCACCGGCAACTACCCTGGGGTCTGGGCAAGAGGGTGCACAGCTGTTCCCAGGACATCCCTGGGCACCAGAGGAAAGCATGGGCCACAGCTAAATACATATCTCTCCCCTGCCCGCCCTACCCCCACCTCCTCAACCAGGGATGCCTATTAATCCTGACAAATGATGACTTACGAACATGTAATGCAAACTGATTCATCATACATTCAAATCCGCTGCCCCGCCCCAGCGGGAGGCCCCAGCCAGACAAGTGTATTACACGGATAATGTATTTGACGTATTAATAAAACCAGCCGTATTGCTCTGGCCCGGAGACTGGGGAATGCCAATATACGATGACAGATCACATATTGATGAAATCCAGATGTTTGGAATCATAGTCTTGGGGCCTCGTTCATATTGACTGAAGGTAAAAAATGCCATCTGTCAGCATGTTAACTCTTGCTGTCCCATACTCAGCAGAAGCGCCAATCATAGTTTTAAGAGAAGGAGGAAGGGACTGAGTGAGGGGAGAGTAGATGAGTAATTAGGTGGTTTGGATGGATGACAGGTGGATGAACTGGAGGGTAGATGGTTGTGCTATGGATAAGATGAGTGGATGGGACACTTTTCATGCCTTGTGTTCTTGACCTCTCAACAGCATTTGACCTTACTGAGGACAGTAGAGTCCTTGAAACTCTTCCTTTCTTGGCTTCAATGACATCACACTTTCCTTGTTTTCATTCTACCTCTTGGCTCTTCCTTCTTAGTCCTTGATGCCTTAAACTTCCTCTAACTGTAAACCAAGGTTCTGTTCCAGATACTCTTCCTAGTGTATTTTCTCTCCCTAGGTGAGCTTGCCTACTCTGAACTTCATTCATTTATGTATTCCATAAATATTTATTGAGTATTTACCATATGCCAGACATTGTTCCAGGCAGAGGACACAGTGGTGAGCTTTGGTTCTCTATGTCAGTGTCTCCCGGGTCTAGAACTCTAGCTCTGGCTCACATACAGTGCCTACTCAGCATTTTCACATAGATGTCTAATAGTTTCTCAAACTAAGTACATCCAAAACTCAACTCATTTTCTTTCTTACCAAGCCTGCTGCTCCTCCTCCCATTCCATAAGTTGGTCAATGGTCTACCACCTAGAAGTTGCTCAAGCCAGAAACCTGGAAGTCATCCTTAACTCTTTTCTGTCCCTTAGCTTCCATGTCCAATCCATCTGCCTCTATTCATCTCCAGCATCGTCATGCTAGAGCAAGCTGCCATCGTCTCTCCCCTGAGTTAGTGAGATAACCTCCTAAATAGCTTTCCTGCACTTGCTCTTGCCCCTTAGACCACTGGCTACTTTGCAGTTAGAATAATCTTTTTTAAATGCAAGTCTGATATATCACTCCCCTGTTTAAAACTCTCTGATGGCTTCTTATTGTATGTTAAAAAAATAATAACCAAAATCACTAATGTAGTTTAAAAGTCCTCCAGGATCTGCCCTCTCTATCATCATACCTCAGTACTCTACCCCTCACTCACTCTGTCTGCTCCAGCCACATCGGACTTTTTCTGATTCCTCACTTAGGCTCTTTCTCCTGTGTACCTTCAAATGTGCTGTTTTCTTTTTGTTTTCTTTTTTTTTTTTTTTTTTTCGAGACGGAGTCTTGCTCTGTCACCCAGGCTGGAGTGCAGTGGTGTAATCTTGGCTCACTGCAAGCTTCGCCTCCCGGGTTCACGCCATTCTCCTTGCCTCAGCCTCCCGAGTAGCTGGGACTACAGGTGCCCGCCACCAGACCTGGCTTTTTTTTGTTGTGTGTTTTTTTTTTAGTAGAAACAGGGTTTCACCGTGTTAGCCAGGATGATTTCGATCTCCTGACCTCGTGATCCGCTCGCCTCGGCCTCCCAAAGTGCTGAGGTTACAGGCGTGAGCCACTGCCCCCAGCCAAATGTGCTGTTTTCTATCTAGAGCTCCACTTCCCACAATCACTGTTTGACTGGTTCCCACGCATCCTTCAGCCTTCATTGAATGTCACTTCCCTCACCTTCCAGACCAGATGATATACTCCCCTAGTTCTGTGTACTTTTTTTTTTTTTTTAAGACAGGGTCTCACTCTGTAGCCCAGGCTGGAGTGCAGTGGTGCGATCATAGCTCACTGCAACCTCAAACTCCTGGGCTCAAGCGATCCTCCTGCCTCAGCCTCCCAAGTAGCTGGGACTACAGGCACATGCCGCCACAGCTGGCTAATTTTTTAATTTTTTTGTAGAGACAGGGTCTAACCGTGTTGCCCAGGCTGACCAAACTCCTGGCCTTAAGCAATCCTCCCACTTCAGCCTCTCGAAGTGCTAGGATTACAGGTTTGAGCCACCACACCAGCCCCATGTACTTTTCTTTTCCTAAGACCACTCTGGGGACAATTGTTTCATGTTTCCATCCATAGTTAAGTCCTAAGCTCCCTGAGGGCAGAGATTGTGCCTGTCTTCATTATTGTCTGGCATCTGTGCTATAGCGACCCCTAGTGGGCATCCAGTAAACATCTGTGAAGTCGTATTTAATCATTGGCTAGGTGAGTGGGTGGGTAGGTAGGTAGTTGGGTATTCAGATCTGGACTCAGACCTGGATTTAAATCCCTGCTCTGAACTTTGTAGCTGTCACCACATTGTTCTGAGCCCCATTTTCCTCATCAGTGTGATAGAGACAGTGACACCTACCTCACGGAACCGCTGTAAGGGTTAATGAGGTAAAGTATGTGTAGTACTGACCTACAGCCAAATATATAATGATACTTGATAGACAGTTGTTATTAAAAATGGACAGATAATGGATAGATGATAGTTGGATGGACAGATGGATACACTGACATATAAACCAATAAACAGATATATGGGTAATGATGGATAGGAAGAAGGAACTCCATGGGGGCCAGAGGAGCTAGGACCAGGACACCTACTGAATGGTAAAAGATCTGGATCATAGAAGGGAAGAAGGCCAGATACAGGCAAGGCAGGGCAGGTGTCAGGATGGGGCGGATATTGGCACAAACAACAAACTTTGTCAGTGTGTTACTGGAGGCACTAATGACTCCTCCCTTGTACATAGCCCTGATTTCACTGGATCTTCACAGAAGTCCTGGGAGTTAGATATCATTCTCCCCATTTCACACAAGGAGAAATGAAGCTCAATAACATTAAGTGATTTGCCCAAGGTCACACAGCTAGCAAGAGGCAGCTCTGTTGAATTCTGCTTGAAGTTCCTGTTTCCTGGTCACTAGGAAATGGAAGCCCTTCCATTGAAGGGGTAGGAGTAGGACACACATGTGTACAGATAAACGCACACATATGCCCACACACATACTCTTAAAAGCCCCAGCCTCCATGGCCATCTGTCATTACAGTCACCCTCACCTTCATTTCAACCCTCCTCATCCCTATCAGACACCAGGCAGTCAAGCCATGCTTTTTGTGGTCTGTAGAGAAAAGATAATAGAGATGGGATTTGTTGCTTGGACAAGCAGAGAGGTGAGAATGGAGCTCTCATGCAGCAGAACTGGGCAAAACCAAACAGGCCAAGCCAGAGAGGCAGTCACACGGTGGGGAACTGCAAGGCCAGATGTGGGTGAGTGGTCAAGGAGGGGAGGGCTTTCCCTTTGAACAAGATCCCCGGCCTCTATGTGTCCAGTTCTTCACCAGGCTTCGCTGTGGAAGATGGCCGGGAAGGAGCAGGCTGTGCAGGCCCTTGAGTTGCCTGTTCCCAACGGTCAACCATTCCCAACAGAGGGGGGCAGCAGAGGGCTGATCTAGGACCCCAGGTATCTGAGGTCTTATTTCGAGGTGAGAGGGCTGGGCCGGCTGGAGCCTGGTCCAAGCTAGGAAGAGGGCTGCCTTGGCCTGACCTCTCCTCTCAACAGGCCTGTCCTTTGCAGCTTACCATCAGTCACTCCCTGTTGGAGCCTCACTGTTGTCCAGCAGGAAAGCTATTCTAGCAGCTCAGCAAGGAAAAGGGACTCTCTGGAGGTCATACAACTTAGGGAGCCTCCAGGCTGGGACCTGATTCCCCTGACTCCCAGCCCCTGCCTCTACAGAGTCGCCTCTCCGCTCTTGGAGCTGGAGTTGCCCTGTATAAGGCTGAGGATGGGGTCAGCGCCCCTCCCCTCCCTGCCCTCCTCCTGCTTGCGGGGATACCTGCGGCAAGCAGAGAAGTGGAGGTGGCAGGCACTCCGTGGCTGGAGCGGTGGGGAGGGAGGTGCGGTAATGAATGTGGACGGGAGGCGGAATGAGCGATCCATCTTTGCATGGGAGGGAGGGGGCTGCGGGCGTTCCCCCCACACACTCACACACTCAATCAGGCGCTGTCAGACCTCCGGCCGCCTGGCATTTTGGTGAAGAATCTCTCAGCTAAAAATTGTTGTCAGTCCCATTTCCTCGTTATCAGTGCAAGGGCTGAGGCAGCGCCCGGGGATTAGCAGGAACGGCGAGCGCCCGCACCCGCCATCCTCTGCCGATAACACTGGGCCTCCCGCGTCACCTCCCCCATTCATCATCTTTAGCACTGACAGCCCATCCCAGTCCCTGTCCCCATCCCCATCCCCTTGTGCTTCCCACATCTCCCCACTATGCTGCTCAGCCCGGCTCCTGACCTCCTGAGGGAGCAAGGCCTCCTGAGGAGGGACAGTATTCAACCGAGGCCTACATGACCTAGACCTACCTGTGGCAAAAGGGTTTGGCTGGCTTTTGGGGGTTGGGGGTGTCATGAGCTGGAGAGAGGAACACTCGAGAGGACGCCTGCTGACAGCCTGCCCCTGGTGGGCTTGGTCTGCCCACCTGTGGTGCTGCCAGCAGTGTTGGAGAAGGGATTCCTGCATCCGATGGGCAGCTGGACTAAGGATTCCAGGGGCCTCGCCAGCCTGAAATGGACTTCCAGATTCTGGGAGCTGTGGAAAGGAAGAGCCAAAGGATGCTTCCTCCCAGGCGTAGGAAGAGTATGGGGTTGAGGGCTTCATTTCCACCCCAGCAAGACCACAGCCCCCTCCTCTTGGCCATCCCCAGCGGTTTTATGGCCCGTTTTATGGCCACTGTAATGGCCCAGGTCAAAAGCTTCAGGGAGCTGTATTCTGGGAATTATGCAAACGAGGAGCAGGCCCAGGGCCAGAGTATGGATTTTGTCATTAAACCTGGGCAGGCCATGTCGTTAGTGCAGTAAAACCCACGTCATGACCACAGGTCTCAATATAAAATTATAGAGAACACAGCGGGGGAGGGGACACAGGGGGCCCATGGCCATGCTGACACCTGCCACTCTAACCCCTGAGAAAATGAGGGTGTGATGGAGGGCAGAGGCTGCAGAGTCCCTCTGCTGATCCCTGCCAGTGCTATTCCTGAAGCTTGGAGGCAGGAAGAGGGCCTGTTGTCCTGATAGGAAAACTGGGGCCAAGCTCAGAAAAGTAGAATGTCCCTGTGGCAGCAAAGCAGATGAACTGAGTACAGGTATGTGGGAATACTGACACCTGTCCCCAGGCCTGGAGTGAGACATCTGGGCTCCAGGAACCCCTAAGAGCCAGACTTGGTATACCAGGCTAACGGGGGCTGAACCCCTGATATTTCCAGCTCAGCTCAGACCCCATGTCTGGGATCCACCTCCTTCTCCATTCTCCTCTCTTACCATTGCCCCCTTCAGACCCCAGCCCGTGCCTCAATTATCTGTTCCAACAACCTGTCAACTCCCTAACTCACTCCTTGCGCCTCCTGCTGAGTGTCATCTCGCCCACAGATCCTGCCAACCTTGCTGGCCCCTTCCCACCTTCCCACGAATCCTTCATGTCCTCCTCATAGTTCTCGCCAGCACTGACTGCAGTCATGGGCTCTCTTTTTGCCTTTCCTACTAATTTGTGTTCTCCTCAAGGCCAAGGATGCATTATATTTATCTCTGAGCTCCAGTTTCTCCTAGAATAATACCTGACAGAATAATTGTTACATGTTTGCTGAGTGAATAAAGTAATGAGATCAAAAGCTGAGTACAAAGGTCTGTATCCCATTCTGAGCCTCAGTTGCCCTAGCTGTAAAGTAAAGATAATGGCCTGGAGAATGTCTAGGGTCTTGTTCACCTGTGAGATTCTCTGGCTAACTGAAGGTAGGAGCAGAGCTGAGACTGGACACCTCATCTCCCACCTCCCACACCTGGGCCACATCTGCTGCTGTTACTCAGAGCTTCCCTCCAGCTGTCCCCTGAGCATCTGAGGCACAGCCACCTGATCAGTAGGACTTCCTCCCCTCCTCAGAGACCTTGCCACACAGACTGGAGCCTCCTGGATGGCTGGAGCTGCTGTCCCAGCCCTGCGAAGGTTATCTGGCTTCTAGGACAGTCTGTTCTTCGTTCCCACCTTTCTTCTTCCCTTTTCTCTTTTCCTCTCTCTTGCTTCATCGTGGAGCATCTAGGCTATGCCAGACCTGATATAAATTGTCTATAAATATAAAGATAAATAAGAAATGGTCTGTCCCACAAGGAACTCACAACTTATTCACTAACTCATTCATTTGCCTGATATACTTCTAAGGTACAGCTTAAATTTCGCTTCTTTGGTTAAGCCTTCTCTTTTTTCCAGTCCTCAAAACACACACCCAAAATGAATTCCTTCTTCCTTTGAGCCCTCAGGTGACTCTTATCTGGGCATCCAGGGGAGCCGTAATCATCCTCAGTCTAGTGTCAAAGGGAGGTGGGTTTTGTGCTCAGCCTGAACTTGAGGCTTCCTCAAGTACAAGGTTGCTAGATTTAGCATATAAAAACATGGGACATCCAGGTAAATTTGAATTCTAGAAAAATGATAAATAACTTTTAGAATAAGTATGTCCCATGTAATACTTGGGACATACTTATACTAAAAAAAAATTTCATTATCTGAAATTCAAATTCAACTGGGCATCCTGTGTGGAATCTGGCAACCCTACTTAGGCAACCACCTTGCTCATCACTGGCATGGCCTTTATCTTTCCGAAAGCTGATTTTGACCCCCTCCAGGAACTGGTAGGAAGAAGAAGAAGAAGGAAGGAAGATCTGGGCTCAAACTAAAGTCCTTTGTGCAGTCAGAGCATCCATGGATATGCAGGGATGTTTCTAAATTAATAGGGCTCCTCAAACTCACACCTGTAAGCAGAGGCTACAGAGCATTGCATGTCCCCATGAGTGGCAAGAAAGGCGTTTAAACATCCCAGCCAGCCAGGAGCAGTGGCTCATGCCTGTAATCCTAGCACTTTGGGAGGCCAAGATGAGAGGATCACTTGAGGCCAGGATTCAAGATCAGCCTGGCCAAAATAGTGACACCCATCTCTATTAAAAATAATAATAATAATAAGGCCAGGCACAGTAATCCCAGCACTTTGGGAGACCGAGGCTGGCAGATCACTTGAGGCCAGGAGTTTGAGACCAGGCTGACCAACAAGATGAAACTCCATCTCTACAAAAAATACAAAAATTAGCCAAGCATGATGGCATACGCCTGTAATCCCAACTACTCAGGAGGCTGAGGCAGGAGAATCACTTGGACCCAGAAGGCAGAGGTTGCAGTGAGCCAAGATCACACCACTGCACTCCAGCCTGGGCAATAGACCAATACTCTGTCTCAAATTAATTAATTAATTTAAAAAAGAAAAAAAATAGACATCCCATGGGGGATGTGTCCTAATAGATTTCTGAGAGGGGTGGCTGGCTGAGGAGGTACCATTCATGGGCACAGCCTCTGGAGCTGCAAGGAAGAGGGGTGCTGGTGGGTTCTGAAACCCTTAGAAGCCCTAGAAGACAGCAGCAGGCTCGGGTTTCAGGACTGAGATGCTGGGTCTGCCTCCTGGACTAGCCCAGCTTACGTGTCTGTCTGTTCTTCTCCCCTCACCAGGTAAGAAGAAAGCAGCAGCATTGTTCGACAGCCAGGCCCCAATTTGCCCCATCTGCCAGGTGCTGCTGAGGCCCAGTGAGCTGCAGGAGCATATGGAGCAGGAACTGGAGCAGCTAGCCCAACTGCCCTCGAGGTAAGCCACCTGCCAGGGAGCCTGCCTGCTGGAGGCAGGGTTCTGGCCCCTGGATCCCAGGAGCAGCCGCCTGGACCATACCCCAGCCCCTCGGGAGAAGACAGGACCCTGCCACCCTTCTCCACAACTCTGTTTCAATCCTCAGATCTTTCCGCTGAATGAAGCCACTTTCCTCTTCTTGCTCTATTTTTGGAGATGTGAGGAGAGTGACCCCGCAGTCCCCAGCCTCAAAGGAGAACATGAGAGGAGCTAGACAGGGGTGAGCCACTGCCACAGGCCCAGCACTGCCATGTTGAGCCTCACAGCAGAATAAAAGAAGCAGGTCCTAGGCCTGGCAGGCCCCTCAGAAGTACAGCCTAGTCCCTCCAGGGGAGTGGGCACTACCTTCTCTATGAATCTCAGTATCTGAAAGATGACAATCTTGAGAATGTGCTCAGGTGTGTCCCCCACTGTCCCACCCCACCTCACCCCCAGCCTCCCTCCCTTGTCCCTGCCTGAAGGACTGGGCTGAGCCTCCTCAAGGCCTGGTGGAGGAGCCAGGTTATCAAAAAGAGTAGAAGAGAGGTGTGACAAATTACCTAAAATCTTAGCAGTTTAAAGCAACCATTTCATTGTGCTCGTGGAATCTGTGAGGTCAGGAATTCAGACAGGGCACAGAGGAGATGGCTGATGTCTGCTCCGTGATGTCTGGGGCCTTAGCTGGGAAGACTGGGTGGCTGGGAGCTGGGTCATGTGGAGGCTGCTTCCCTCACATGTCTGGGGGTTGATGCTGGCTATCAGCTGGGACCTCAGCTGAAGCTAGAATCAAAGCATGTACATAGGGCTTCTCCATGTGGCCTCGGCTTCCTCATAGCTTGCCAACCTCAGGATGGTTGGAATTCTTGCATGGCAGCTTTGGGCTCCAGAAGCAAATGTTCCAGCCAATGAGATGGAAGCTGGATCACTTTTTATAACCTAGCCTGAAAGTCATTGAGTCTCACTTCCATTGTATTCTATTTATCGAGGCAGTATTAGACCACCCAGAATTCAAGGGGAGGGGACATACACCCCCCTTTTGATGGGAGGACTGGCAAGGTCACATTGTAGAAACATATGTGGGATGGAAGATATGGTTGCAGCCGTCTTTGGACAATATAATCTGCTACTGAGGGACAGCCTGCCCCGCTCCTCCTAGTCCGACCCTTATTCAGTTTAAGTCATCAGACTTGACTGATCCTCCTTCCTTCTACCTTCTAACCGAATCCCCATGCAGGGTGCAGGGGATCCCATAGTGAATCAGAATGGTCCCTGACCTTGAAAGTTCATAGCATGAGGGTTGGGAGGGTCGGGCAGTACAAACCCGGAGGGATGGAGACTGGTCTATGGGAAGAACTGGAGCTGGGGGGTGTCAAGGAGGCACCAAACCCAGCACAGAGCACAGAAGGTTTCCTCAGGAAGGTGAGGCCTGAGCTGAATTTTGAAGGAAGAAATATTTAGTCATCTATCGCTGTGCTACAAATTATCCTAAAACCTAGCGGCTAAAACAACACACATTTATTATCTCAGTTTCTGTGGTCATCAATTCAGGAACAGCTTAGCTGGATGGTTGTGGGTAGTAGTGGCTACTGGCTGGGAATCTCTCATGAAGCTGCAGTCAAGATGTGAACCAAGGCAACAGTCATCTGAAGATCTGACTGGGACTGCAGGATCTGCTTCCAAGATGCTCATTCACATGGCTGTTGGCAGGAGGCCTCAGTTCCCCCACATGTGGGTCTCTCCATAGGACAGCTTGAATTTCCCTATGACATGGCAGCTGACTTCCCACAGAGCATGCAGTCCAAGAGAGGACTAAGGAGGATGCCACAGTGCTTCTTATAATATAGTCTGGGAAGTCACACAGTGTTGCTTCTGTTCTGTTCTATTCTATTCTATTCTATTCTATTCTATTCTATTCTATTCTATTCTATTCTATTCACTAGGAGCAAGTCCTCAAGTCCAGCTCATTCTCAAGGGAGAATAATTAAGCTCTAGAAGCTCTATCCCTTGAAGGGAGGAGTATCCAAGAATCCATGGGCATAGAAGACTATACTAGTGATAATAATAATAATCCTTGTTGAACACTCACTGTGTGCCGAGTATTTTACATTGCATTAATTTATTTAATCTTCACAACAACCCTCTGAAGTAGGTGATAATAATTGCTCCCTTTTTACAGTGGAAGAAACTGAGGTGCAGATGAGTTAAGTGACATCTCTAAGGTTGCACAGCTAGTAAGTGATGAAGATAAGATTCAAACCTAAAGTAATCTGACTTCAGTACCCATGCTCTTAATCACTCCCATCCCCACCACTTCCCACACACGCCTGGGATTGGCCTGCCAGTGGCAGAAAGTGGGGGAAAAAAATCCTTCTGCAGTTGAGTTCCATATTTTGACTGTCCAGGGGGGGTCCTGTGTAATTTGCTCCCAGAGGAGGACTTCTCCTAACAGGGTCAGAGAATGGAAGCAGAGGATAGAGGAGTCTGCCCAGCCTTGTAAAAGCAGTGTGCCCCCTAAGGGCCTGGAGAATGGGAGCCCCCAGCTCTCTGTCTGCCTCCTCGGTGAGGGCCACATTACAGCGCAGTCCCAGGTGCTCCACACCTGCAATGTCCAGGGCGTGCACTTCTGCCAACAGCCTTCCTTGTTCCACACACCCACCCACGACCCTGCACAACCCCCTCATCCCCCACATCCTCCCAGAGCATCCCTGTGTCCATTTCCCTACCCCGAGCTCCATGCTTCTCGCGCTATGTCTTGCGTCCCCGCATCTGTACCCCTCACGTCGCGGCCCAGCCCAGCACCCCTACGCCCATGCCCCCTCCGTCTGTGCACGCCCTGCGCCCCCGGCACGCGCCCCCCTCCAACCGGGTGTCTGACAGCCGGACAGCGGGATCTGCACAGCAAGTGAAATTCCCGTCGGATCGATAAAGCCGAAGCGCTGGCGGCGACGGGTCGATGGTTTTATCTGTCTCGGCCCCGCCGCGCCCGGCGCGCTGACAGTCGGACCGGTCGGCAAAGGCGTTCAAGGGCAGCCGCGCCCGCGCCCCCTCCCCTCGCTTCTCTCGCCCTCCCTCCCTGCGGCCGCTGCGCCCACCGGACTGCGGGCTGGACCGGCCCGCCGCCGCCCTCGTGATTTATCTGGATTTTTAATTGGAAAAAATTTGCGAATTAATTGATTTCAGGAACTTGCCAATTAACATTGTAATTGGGTGCGTGATAAATTCCCAAGGAGCGTGTCAGCTCCCTCCGGGCTGACGGCCGCGCAGCGGGGAGCGCGGGGAGGGCCCCAGCCTTGGCTGCCCTTGCCCCGCCCCTGCCCGCTCTAGGGAAGCCAAGACAGCAGAGGAGGTTGGGAAAAGTTGACACACGGGTTCCTGAGACCCCTCTCCACTCCCCACCATCAGCTCCCTGAGCAGAGGGGCCTGAAACCAGCCATTTCACAGATGGGGAAACTGAGGCCCGCAGGAGGGCAGAGCCTGTGTGTGCCTCACTTCCAGGGTCCTGGCAGAGCCCACATGAGGGCAGCCCCATCCACCAAAGGCACATGGTTGGAGGTCTCCTCCCCAGCTCTCCCTCCTCCCCTCCCGTCTCCTCTCTGCCCCAGCCCTTCTTTCCCCTGCTGGCTCCTCCCTCTTCTCGCTTCCAACTGTCCCCTTTCCTCTTCTACCCTGCCTTTGCCTCCATTGCCTCTTTCGCCCTCCCTGGCCTTCCTCAGCTTAGCCAGCTCCTGAGTCTGTGGATGCTGCCGCCAGGTGCCCTCCATCAACCTGGACATGTTCCCCCTCCACTTGACTGCTTCCTAAGGGGCTCTTCAGACTGGCCTGGTGTTCTGCCTCCTGCCTCCCTTTGCCCAACAACACAAAGCACACCCCACTAGGAGCAGACTGCTATTTCAGACACACTCAGGGGCTCACAGAGAGAAGCAGGGACCTTCCAGCTCCAGAGCCAGGGCTGGCTGTGCCTCAGACACAGGCACAAACATATACAGGACATGCAGGTGCACACACACACCCATTCCAACACAGAGATGTGCCCACACACACACCCTGAAAGAAGTCTTGTCCCATGGATGTCATTCCCATAGGTACATAGGCGCACAGACACTTACAGGAAGAGTAGTCAGAACTTCCTTTGGCAAAGTCCTTACACTTTTCCAAACACTTTTTCATTTGAGATCAGAGGCTGTGCCAACACTCTCTCCCTCACCCCATCCTTTATCTTTCCCCTTCTCAGCCTCTTCACAGGGACTCCATTAGACCCCAGAACTTGGCCAGGTAGAACAAGGAGAGTGAAGTTAGATGGAGAACAGATTGTTGAGGGCTTTCAATGCTGGAGGACGTCCTTGATGGGGTGGAGAGTAAGCTGAACATTCAGGAGCCAGGGTGAAGCTCCGTCAGAGAGAGACAAGTGGGAGGGGCATGGTTGTGAGGCCAGTGTGGAGTGTGGATTGGGGGTAGAAGCAGGAGGCAAGGGAGGAGGTTGGCTGGGGTCCAGGGGAAAGTTGGTGAGGCTGACCCAGGACAGTGGCAGTGGCAGTGGGGATGCAGAAGAGGGAATGACGAGAGACCGGGTGGAGGAAGAAGCCACAGGACTTAGTTAGGGTGCTTACTGGGAGGAAGCTTTCTAACTTGGATGATTGCGAGAGTGATGGTAGCAGAGAAGCAAGTGTCTGAGGGAAGGAAGGGATGTTGGGCAAGCTCAGCCTAAGATGTCTCTGGGATGGTGATGGGGGAGGGACTGGATGTGCAGAGAAACAAACAGGGACATAAATAGATGGGGGCTGGAGGTTGAAGGGTGGGGGCGGAGGAAGGAGTTGGCCCCCAGACTTCCCAGTGGCCCTCAGGCAGGAGTTTCCACCCAGAGAGATGAAGGAGCCTTGGGCATGGAGAGATTGCACAAAAGTGGGGCTTGGCTTGGTGGGGCCTGAACTTAGAGATATTCTCTGGGAGGTTTCTGGAGCCACTCAAGATCTGGCCTCTGAGCTGGGAAACCAGCTCTCTGGCCAGCACTTTAAAAGGCCTGAAAGAAGCCAGAGGGAGGCTGGGTGACTCTAGAGGAGAGGCGGGGTGTGGAGATGGCAGTGCCCCCACCCCCACTTAAGCCTTATTTAAGGCCGGCCTCGGTGTTTGGTTGGGTAATGAACTAGATAAACAATTCCCCAAATAGATTAAAACGAAGTGTAACTTACAAAGGCGGCTGGTGATGATGGTTTATTCCCGGGCAGCACACCATTTCTTTATTTCCAAGGATAATTCAGTGTAAATCACCTTAATTAAAAGTGTCAGCCCAGCCCATGAATATTGTACTTAGGAACGCGTTTCCTGGGTCCCAGTTATAATTTAAAACCCATGGATCACTAGGCAGCGAGTGACTGAGCAAGGGAGGAAATCGTTGGGGGCGGGCTGTGGAAACAGGGAGGGACGAAGGCAGAGCTGATGGGCTGGGCGGGAGCCAGGCTGCCTACAGCTGCTGGCCTCAGACCTCTCTTCTATGAGGCAGGCCCTTCAGCAGACTGCTCAGCCTCTGGGGGGCCAAGCACACTGGGAGGTAATCAGGTTGTTTTAGGGAAGATAGGGAGGGGGTCCCTTGCTCAGAGAGAGGCAAGGAGCCTCAGGTAGTACCAATCCAATGCAAGGGACAGCAAAGAGTGTTGCTAGGAAAAGATCCAGAGGAGTGGATCACCAAGTGACAGGCTGGACATTCTGACCCTGAATGTCCCCGTTTCTGTTCACCAGCAGAGCAAACTGAAGCCCAGAGTCAGCAGTTCCCTCCCCAAAGTCACACAGCAAGCAAAGAAAAATAACTGGATTCTGCCCTCTATTCTAAGCCCTGGGTGTCTTTATGGAGGCAGCATGGTCATTTAAAAGCCAGCATTGTGGGCTTGGCCAGACACCACCTCAAATCCCAAACCCTCCACGGACTCTGTGACCATATAAATGTCATTTGACCTGGTAGTCAACTTTGTAGAGATTTTGCGAAGTTTCAATGAGATAACATATATTAAGGCCTGCCCCTGTCACATACAGTGGGTGCACAATCATTGTTCATTCCTTCCTTTTCTGCTGTCACCTGATCCAACTGGAGATAATACTCATATCCTAGGGCAGAGCAAGCATGATGTTGTACAGTAGATGCCTCATTTCTGTACCAGAAATGGTGGTGGTAGTATTTGTTTACTGAGTGAATGAAGAAGTGAACAAATGATAAAAGCCATAGACTCAAAAACTAGTTGCTTCTCAAAAGCAGTTCTGTGTCCTCCTTGAATCCCCAGTCCCTACATCAGGGCTGGCATGAACCATTTATGAGCAAAACATAATTGAATGGAACCTGTTGTAGCAGGCCTTCCTGGTCTGTGATGCCCCCACTGTGTGATTAGACTGGGTGACAGCTATGTTTTTACACTCAGACCTTGGCCTCACTCTGCTGCTGGGCCTGGTGGCCCCTGCACTGGGATGTACATATGTTGTGTGTGTGTGTGCATATGTGTCTACATTTGTGGGTACATGTGCGTCTGGGTGTGTGTTGGTACACACAGGTGTTCATATCTATGCATGTGTTTATTGGACTTGTGCACATGAGCAGCTATCATCTAATCTGTGTGGCTGTTGTAAATCTTTTTTTTTTTTTTGAGACACAGTCTCACTCTTGTCGCCCAGGCTGGAGTACAGTGACGCAATCTCGGCTCACTCCAACTTCTCCCTCCTGGATTCAAGCGATTCTCCTGCCTCAGCCTCCCAAGTAACTGGGATTACAGGCACCTGCCACCACGCCCAGCTGATTTTTGTATTTTTAGTAGAGACAGGGTTTCACCATGGTGGCCAGGCTGGTCTCAAACTCCTGACCTCAGGCGATCCACCAGCCTCGGTCTCACAAAGTGCTGGGATTACAGGCGTGAGCCACTGTGCCAGACCATGAATCTGTATGGACATGTGTCTGGGAATATGCCTCTGTGGCCCTGTGCATCTGTATGCGTGTTTGAGTCTCCAGGTGTGACTGATTGTATCTGTGCCTGTTGGCAGAATTATAGGAAGTCTATGGGTATGTATATGTGTGCACCTTTATACCAGGGTTTCTCAACCTCGGCACAGTTGACATTTGGGGTCAGATAATTCTTTGCTGTGAGGGGCTGTCCAGTACACTGTAGGCTGTTTAACATCCTCTACCTACCACATGCCAGTAGCAACCTCCCCCTCTCCACTCAAGTTTTGACAATCAAAAATGTCTCCAGACATTGCCGGATGTCCCCTGGGCAGGCAAACATCCCTTCCCCTTCTCCCCTGTCCCCCATTGAGAGTCACTGCTGCATCCGAATCTGACTGTGCTTTTGCTGGCATGTCCGGTATGTCTGTGGGTGTCTAAGCTCATCTGTGCATGTTCCTTATGTCTACATTCGTTAAGTCCCTATGTGCCCCATGCATTCTGCCTTGGATGTGTGTCTGTGTGTTCTTGTGCGTTCTGGGTATATCTGCGGGTGTGCTGTACGTTATAGCTCATATGTGTGTCTGTACGGGGACCCTATGTGAATGGGCTGCGTCTGCCTCCGTGCATTCATCAGCCAGCACTTCTGTGAGCGTGTGTGTGTGTGAGTGCACGCGCATGAATGTGCGAGCACAGATGTGGTGAGCATAGTGGGGGCAGCAGGCAGGGAGGGACAGGAACAGGGATATTAATGTTTCTGAAGTGGATCTGATTTGATACGTCTTGTTCCATTGTCAGCATCTGTTTAGCGGGGATTTGTAATACTTTGTGGCTCTGGATCACTCATGCTTAGCGCGGGATGTGGCCTTGCATACCAATTTTGTTATTAAACACAGTCCTCGCCTCCCCCACAGCCCATCCATCACCTCCCACCCCAGCCCCCGCCTGCTCTGAGCTGCCCACCATATTTCAGGGCCCAGCTCCCGCCTGCCTGCCGCGCCCGATGCCGGAGGGCCTGGGGCTGACAAATTGAATCAGGGGGAGATCATTCCTGGCCTAACACAGTTTGCAGCATGTTGGAGGGAGAATTGACAAGAGCCATGTCAGCTCCATCACCCCAATCCCACAGGAGCTAAGAGCGGGCTAGGGACAGGGGGTGGAGAGAAGGGGGTCTCCAGGACAGGCAGAATCTTCAGGGCTGATACAAGGAGTCAGGTAAAGTCCCTTTCTTCAGATCCACTGGGGAGTCTACCATGCCTAGTGTCTGTGTCTCCCTCCCAGGGGCCACCACTAGCCCTTGGCCCATGAGAGAGGCTGAGCTAGGCTGGGCCACGGGAGTTGAAAGGACTGGGTGGAGCTTGGCGGAGCTGGGCTGGGCTAGGCTGGCTATGCCTTCTCTGTCTCTGGGGTCTTCTTGCTACTCTACTGTTGCATGCCCTGGGCGGCAGGCAGAATGGTTACCCTGTTCTCTTCTTTCTTGGCAGCAAGAATTCCCTTCTGAAGGATGCCATGGCTCCAGGCACCCCCAAGGTAGGTGGCCAATTACATGTTTTCCTCCTGCCCATACTAACCTAGGCCTATCCAGAACTGGTTCCTCCTGAGAAAAAGGAGCTTTTCTAGTATCCTCAACTATCTCCAGCTTTTCTAATATCCTCAACAATCTCCAGGTCTTGAACATCATCCTGAGGCCTAGGGCTGCACCGCGTGTGTGTGTGTGTGGTCTGTGCATGAGGGAGAGTGTGCTCATCTGACTTGCTCCTCTTCCAGCCGGGAGAGGGGTAGAGCCAAGAATGGCCTGGGAGATGTGGGTGACCCAGACACTAAGGGTGGGAAGACTCAAAGGAAGAAAGTGAGCTATAGCAGACGAAGAAAAATAAAGAAATGCAGGTCAAGATAGTGCAGGGCCCTAGATGCCAGACTATGGGGGCACAGGGGTGTGTGAGTGTGCAGGGGTGCGTGTGTGTGCGCGCGTGTGTGTGTTTGTGTGTACTTTGTCCTGAGGGCAACAAGGAGCCAAGGAAGAGGCTGGACTCATCTGGGGAACCAGTCTGCCTCTCTGAACAAACCCTGTGGGAGAAAGACTTGAAAGCATCAGATGGAGAAAGGGAAAATGAAGAGCAAGAATCTGGCTTAAAGGTGGGGCCAAGAGGCCTTTGCACAATGAAATTTGTACCAAGAACTCCCCAAAGATGGCCACAGACACTGTGGGTACTACTTACCCAAAGGTGGTTTTGAGGGGATGGATATATGGGGAGAACCAAACCCTCACTCACTGAGTATCCCCTTCCCCATTCCTCGGTAGAAGGCTGCATCCTTTCTCCCACAATTATTCAGAATGGGAGGCCACCCCTAGCCTATTTTATAGGAAGTGAGGAATGACTATGGAAGATTTGGGAAGGGTGGAATCAGTGAAGGAGAGTGTTTGGAGAGATTAGAGCAAAGGCAAAGGTGAGAATCTGGGGGACTCCTGCACTTGGTGTCAAGATAAGGTCTAGGAAGCAGGGAAGGAGACAGAGGAGGAAAGCTCAGTGAGTTAAGAGGGGCACAGGAGAGTGTGTTATCTCAGGATCCTAAGGAAGAAAGTTTCTAAATGTATCAGGTGGTCAGCAGTCAAACTGGGAAAGACTGGAGAAGGGGCTTGTTGTATTAAGAAGTCTGGCAGTGACTGGTGACCTATAAAAGGTCAGTTTTGGGAAAGGAGAAAGAGTGACAAGTATCACCTCCATGGGGTAGGCCCAAATACCCTGCAAGCCTTTCAAAGGTATAGGAATGGATCGTGTACCTTCGTTTAGAAAACTGCTCACCTGAGCAAGCTGGGAGAGGAGCAGAGCGCCTAGCCCAGCCTTGGGTGGGTGTAGGCCTTGGCCAAGGAGGCAAAGCCCCAAAGAGAAAGGGGAGGCTAGGGGTGCCAGGCAGCTGCAGACTCACAGAGGTAGGGAGCTACAGTCACTGAGTGTGGCCCAGCCTGCAGCATGTAATGGTGTGGTTCAGGAAAGTCAGAGACAAGCTTCCAAGTCGGCCACCACAGGTGACAGCTGACACCTGAGCATGGCTGGCAGGGTTGGGGACTTGGACATCAGTGAGGCCTGTGTTCTAAGGACAAACCCCTGGCAGACACAATCTACCTCCGTCCCTAGCTCCCCACATATGCAGACCCACACACACTCAGGTCACAATACAGACATAGGAAGTCTTAAACATGTGTCCTGAAACCACAGACACAGGCATACTGACCATCAGACACAGAGACAAGGGACACTTGCTCACCCACTTCCAGATATATGCCCACACCCCCAAAGCTGAACAGTTCAGGGTCTATCCTCTGCCTTGACCTAGGCTTTAGGGAAGCAGGTCATGAGTGGAAGAGGCGAGAGAGAGAAGGTTCAAACAAGAGACTGAAAGGACAGGGAGAAGGAGGGAGGGAGGAGGAGGAGAGGGCGAGGGGGCCTTAGACAAGATTGATGGCCTCGTTGCCATTAAGAAAAAAATTAGCCGGTGGCGGCTATCATATTAAAGGGTGAAGAAGCCGTGAATTATTTTCTTAAAGATCTTATCGCTTACAATGATAATTTTACCTTCCAAAAGGCCACTTTTAATGAGGCGAAGAGCCAGGCAAAAAGTCATGATTTAATGCCGGGATTTTTTTTTCAAAACACATTTTACTGCTTTTTGGTCCATGTTTAAAAAGCGCCAGTGACCTTTTTTTATTCCGCTTGCCCCAGGTGTAACGCCGAGGCCTCTCAGGGCTTCTAACCTAGAGAGAGAGAGAGAGAGACAGAGACAGAGAGAGAGAGAGAGAGAGAGAGAAGGCGCACAAACAGGAGCTTTTTCATGGGCCGGAGGTCGGGGTGACCCACACTGTTCCCCCTCCTTAGCATCTTCCTTGGGACCAGAGAAGGAGAAGAACATTGCCTGAGAGCACCTCCTCTCTGAGCTGAGGGCTGGGTCACCCACGAGGCCTCCCGTCGGGCTTGGGTGGGTGAAGAAGGAGCTCCACGTTGCAGAGAATCCCACGAAGGCCCTTTCCAGCCTCTTCTGTCCTCCAGCTCCTGGGGTATGGGCAAGCCAGGGAGCCCTGCCAGACCAGCAGCTGTCCCTTCCCTTTCCAGGGCCCTTTCCAGTCCAAGCCTGAGGATGCGCAGCATGGCCACCGCATGCGGGTCACATCCTAAGGCTCAGCCGGAGATGAAGGATAAATGGCTGCTCCATCTTCCCCAAATTGCTTTCTTTGGGCTGTCACTGGCGATTTGGCGTGGTTTTCTAAGCTGGGGAGGACTCCTAGGGAATTGTGTGCTTCCGGCTCAGAGCTGTACAGGCTGGAGAAGGTGGGGGGAGGAAGTATGGATTGCTTTCAGGCCTCCAGGCCCCCAGTTTGCAGCTGAACAGGCCTTGGCAAGAGCTGGCTCTCAGGCAGAATGTGCCATGTGGTATTTCAAATTGTGGTGCTTGCACACAATTTCAAGCAGACAGTTTATTAATCTAAACTGCAGGCGTATGTAGAAGAGGCCATACAAGATTGACATGGGGGGATTAGTTTTGCTGGGGTTTTTGCTGGGATCATCATCGTAGCACCAGGATAAGTGGACCAGTGTACATCCCTAGCTACACGTGGGAAACTCACATGCTATTTAATTTACTGTCTCTATTGTGGGGCTGCCATCAGCCTGTATTAAGGGCAGGCAGGGTAGCAGGTATATGGCTTTACCCCCAACCCTTCATGGGGATCCCAGAGTCTCTGCTCTCCAAGGGAAAACAAAACATATACAGTCTCAGCCTACTGGGAGTGGACTGGGAGTCTCGCTCCACTGGGGCAGAGATTAGCCTAAGCAGGGTCCCTCAGGGGGTCTCTAACCATCCCTAAAACCAAGCCATGCTCTCCCACAACTACACTCCCAGGACTTGACCCCATGCCTTTAGAATCTCAAGAGTGGTCTTTCTATCCCTCAGCCTCCTTCTCTTTGCCTCGCTCCCCAAAGTGCCACAGGACTGGGAACTCTAGAGACTGACTGTAGGTCTCATTCGGCCTGAGGCCACATGTCCTTTTTCTTCTTCCAGTCCCTCCTGTTGTCTGCTTCCATCAAGAGGGAAGGAGAGTCTCCAACGGCATCACCCCACTCATCTGCCACCGATGACCTCCACCACTCAGACAGATACCAGGTGAGGAGGGGTGGTGGGTGGCCATGAGAAGCAAGCTCACCTGGGGGAAGGTTTCAAGAGCCTACCTGGTGCTAACTCCTCCTCTCCTCCGCAGGCCACAGGAGAGGCCTGAACTGGGTTTGGTTCCCTCTGTGTCCAGTGCCCCTAAATGAACTCAGGAGGCATAGGTGTCAGGGAATAGGCCTTAAATAGATGGATTTTAGGGAGAGATGCCAAGGTCACATGGGCTCCATGGGCTCTGAGCACCTCTGAATCATTCTATCCATCAGGAAGTATCCTATGGGGTTTGGTTTCATAAGAGACCCAGATACACAGCCCAGAATCACCTGAAGATTTCAGACTTCAAAAACATGATACTGGCCGGGCGCAGTGGCTCAGGCCTGTAATCTCAGCACTTTGGGAGTCCAAGGCAGGCAGATCACGAGGTCAGCAGTTCGAGACCATCCAAGCCAACGTGGTGAAACACCGTCTCTACTAAAAATACAAAAATTAGCCAGGCATGGTGGCAGGCACCTATAATCCCAGCTACTCCGGAGGCTAAGGCAGGTGAATCACTGGAACCCGGGAGGCGAAGGTTGCAGTGAGCTGAGACCACGCCATTGCACTCCAGCCTGGGTGACAAAGCAAGGCTCCGTCTCAACAACAACAAAAAAGAAATAGCATGATACCTTAAGCAAATAACCATTCAATTCCACCAACCCTGGACACTGCCTGTGAGCATCTTGGGCAAATAGGAAGGGAGTCATCACACAGTCCTACAAGATCATAGCAGAGGGGCCTAAGGGTAGCATCTTAGCTATAGATGGACCTTCTCTGGAGTAGGAAGGACAAAGAACTTCCCCCAAAACTTTTGTCTAAGGAGAGGCAGAGCCCTGTCTTTCAGACCCCCAGAGCCGTTCGATGGAAGAAAACAGTTCCTATTCCAAGGAACATTTGTCCAAATGGCAACAGGGCTTCTCAGAGAGGCCCAGTGTGAGAAGGGAAGAAGAGCCCTGATCTGATGTGGAAAAACAGGGCTGCAGGGACCTGTAAGCTGGGGTAGAGAACCAGGGGCCCTGCTGGCACACCTGACCCCTAATGGGAATTAGAGAAAGGTGTTCTCTCTGCACCCCTTCCTTACAGCTGACACAGCCTGGCCTGGCACAGGGTACAGAGCTTGGAGAGTAGAGTGCCCAGCACGGCTGGACAGACTCCACCGAATGCCTTCACACAGGACTCAAACTGCAGAGCCCAAGTGCAAGCCCTGGGAAGGGATCCCTGCTCTCTCTAAAGGAACCCCAGTTTCAGAGAGGAAGCCCAATAAGCCCCTGGGAGACATTGCCCCAATCCAGACAACCCTGGTTCAAGGCAGAGAAATGACCAGACCCCAGGGAATTCTGATCTGAGAGGGAACAGAGACAAGGCTTTGTTCCAGAGCATTCTGGTCCGGAGGAACAGACAGAGCCCCACCTTCAGAGGCCTGTCCTCTGTACTGCACTCATGGCATGCACCTTGCCATCTGTTCAACCAGGAAGAGTAACCACCAGGCAACAATGCCTCAACTCCCTGACCCACCTTCCTCCCCACAAATGTCAGTATTTCTTTTATCTCCTAAAGACTATGAGGAAAGCTATGGACTCTCTTGCCTAAAAACATACACATGTGTTTTTACATACCACATAGGCACACACACATGCAGTATTATACATACAATTTCAGGAGGTTAGGAAAGCTCTAGAGCCCATCCCAGTACCACTTAGAGATCTCTGAAGCCCAGGTTAAGACCCAAGACCCTGTTCTAGACTCTAAGCACACATCTTAAAGGACAAATCAAACTACGTTGTATCCTACAAAATAAAGCTGAAGCTCCTTATCATGGCAGCAAGGCCTTCTGTGATATGGATTCAACCTATATGTCCAGCTTCTATTCCAAATACTGTCCATGAATCCTATGGGCTATGCTCACTGAACTAACGCTAACCACTCCCTGGATGACACATTCCTTTCTTGCCTCTGTATCTTTTCACATGCTATTTCTTCTAACAGAACTGTTTTACCCCACTCCATCAAATTTCTATTTATCCTTCCAAATCCTGCCCAAATATTATCTCCTCCAGGAAGCCTTTCTGGATGAGCTATCTCATGACCCTTGTGTGTCCTGGTTATTGCCCCTGTCACCCTACATTGTGATCACCTGTTTAGGTATGTTTCCGTTATCTACAAAACATCCCAAAATTTAGTGGCTTAACACAACTCATTATTTATAATGCTGTGGGTTGAGTGGGCATTTCCTCACTCATGCAGCTCATTTATCCTGGAGGACAGGCTGGGCTGGAAAGTCCAAAATGGCCTCACCGCATGTTTGGGAGATTGGGTATCTTGGCTCTCTTCCATGTGGCCTCCCATCCTCCAGTACATTCAATAGCTTTCTTTCTTAGCAATCTCAGGGCAGTGTCACACCAAGAAGGTAAATTCCAAAGCTACAAGGCCTCTTGAGGCCTAGAATCTGGAACTCACACATCACTTCTACCACTTTCTATTAAGCAAAGCAAGTCACAAAGCTAGCCCATAATCAAGGGATGAGGAAAGGCAGCTCTTGATAGGAGAAGATGCAAATAATTCTGGCCGTATTTAATCTTTCACAATGAATCTGACTCCACTAGACTTGGAGTTTCTCCAAGGCAAGGACCTTGTCTTATCCTTCCTTTTTTTTTTTTTTTTTTGAGACAGAGTCTCGCTCTGTCGCCCAGGCTGGAGTGCAGTGGCGCAATCTCGGCTCACTGCAAGCTCTGCCTCCTGGGTTTACGCTATTCTCTTGCCTCAGCCTCCCGAGTAGTTGGGACTACAGGCGACCGCCACCTCGCCCGGCTAGTTTTTTTGTATTTTTTAGTAGAGACAGGGTTTCACCGTGTTAGCCAGGATGGTCTCGATCTCCTGACCTCGTGATCCACCCGTCTCGGCCTCCCAAAGTGCTGGGATTACAGGCTTGAGCCACCGCGCCCGGCCATCCTTCCTTTACTCAAACATTTATCTAGTACTCACTCATGCTCAGCTTTGTGTCCTTGCCTTCAAGGGGTTAGATTTGCAGATAGATAATTACGGTCCAGTGTTTTGAGTGCTATGACAGGAGTATAAATAAGTTTCTAGGGGCCAGGCACAGTGGCTCATGCCTGTAATCCCAGCACTTTGGGAGGCCAAGGCAGGTGAATTGCTTGAGGCCAGGAGTTCAAGAGCAGCCTGGGCAACATGGCAAAACCCTGTCTCTACTAAAAATATAAAATTTTAAAAAAATTAATAATAAAGAATAAGTTTCTAGGATACTACAGTAGAAGGAAGGGAAAATCAGAGCAAGCTTCACACAGGAGATAATGACTGAAAATGGACTCAGAGAAGGAATAGAAGTTCACGTGGCAGACAAGGAAGAAAGGTTACTCCAGATATCAAGGCAACACTATGTACAGAGAACATAGAGGTGTAACAGAATGATATATCTGGGGACCTGCCAGTAGTTTGGTTTTGTTAGAAAGTAGAACGCAAGGAAAGTTAGTAGATGAAGCTGGAAAGCAACCCAGGGACTAGCTGGGTATCCCGTCCCTTGCTCTTTACACAAGGCCTGGCATGTAGTAGTTGTTCAGCTATGTTGGATTTTTAAAGTCACTGAGCTAGGCCTTGAAAGCAGGGGGTACTGGTTTCTGGGTTTTTGTTTTTGTTTTTGTTTTTTATAGAGACAGGTGCTCACTATATTGCCCAGGCTGGTCTTGAACTCCTGGGCTCAAGCAATCCTCCTGCATTGGCCTCCCAAAGTGCTAAGATTAAAGGCATGAGCCATCGTGCCCAGCCTTGGTTTCCAGTTTGAATTCTCATTTACTTAGCCCCTGCTGACTGACTAACCCTCTTTATGATTACCTCACTTAAACCTCATAGCAACTGTATTCATCATCCCCAATCTATTACCAAGGAAACAGGCCTAGAAAGAAGTGACTTTTCTAAGAACATATAAATTGCAAGTAACAGAATTAGGACTTGAACTTGAGTCTGTTTGGCCCTAAATCCGAGATTGTTTCCCAACCCATCACTGGGCTCAGGGCTTATAAAGTCTTTCTCCCGTTCCCACTGATGTCTCTTTCATGCAAGACACTGTGCTGGGTAAATGGCTAGAGATGACCTCCCAAGTACAAGGGACAGATATGTAAACAAACAGTCAAAATATACATAATCAAAGAGAAGCAGTGGAACTGCGAAAACTCAGAGGAGGCATCAAACCCAGGCTTGGGGGACAGAACTAAGTCTTACCAGAGTCCTGAAGGATGAACAACAGTTAACCCAGCAGGGGATACTGGAGGCCATGGAGGCTCTCTGGCCTGCAGTCCAGAGCATGGAGTGCTCAAAAAGCTACAGTTAGCTCTGCAAAGCTGAGTGGCAGGAGTGTAAAGGGAGAGAATAGGAGTGGGAGAAGAGTCTGGCGAGGCAGACAGGGCAGGCCTATATGCCAGGTTGCAGATCTTGGTGGAGAACCACTGAAGGATTTAAAGAAGGAGAGGGTTAATTTTGTCCAATAGAAGGATCACATTGTGTGTAGTGTGGAGGATGGGTTGCAGAGAGAGAAGCTGGAGACCAAAAGATGAGACGGGAAACAGCTACAAATTTAGAAAGCTCGTAAGATTATGTATGACTGGAACACAACGACAACCAAGGTAGGTACAACCATGGAAAAAAACTCAGGGCTGACTTGCCTATGCCCAGCACCATGCTGGGCTCTGGGTTCACCCAAATAACTCACACATGGCCCCAACCCTGAAGTGGTCAGTCCACTGATAAAAACCTACACAAGCTATGATAACGGCGCAGAGATGAATGTACTCTTACACAAGGCAAAGCTATTTTTCAGTTACAGACCAGGAAGGATAAGTAGGAGATACAGAGGTGGAGATGAGAAAATCAGAGACCTTTCAAAGTAGACTTTCAGGATCTAGAAAAGGACTGAGTGTGAGGGATGGAGAAGGTGGGGTCAAGGGCGACTCTCAACTTTACTCTGTGGGCACACCTGAGTAGATGATGGCTTCCTCTTTTGAATAGGGAACCCAAAAGAAAGGCCTCTGTTTGGAGGATACCGAGTTTAATGTTGGCCATGTGGGTATGCAGTGCCTATGGGAGCTCCAGGGGCCGTGCAGCAGACAGCTGACATGTTGGGAGTCGTCTGATAACAAAACTGGGTGGCCTAGGGGTTGGGCAGGGATCGCCCACGGACGATCGGGAATTCCGACGCCTTGTCCCCTGCAAAGCGCCCAACGCGATGCCTCTGCCCTAAGGGCAGCCGCGCGGAAGGCAGGCACAGCAGGCGGGAGCTGGGGCCGGGCGGTGGGGCGAAAGGAGCCCCGCAGCGGGAGGGGGCGTGGAGCGGGGGGGTGGAAGGACTTTGCAGCCGCTAAAGCTGGGGTTGGTAGGCTTCACGGCGGTGGGAGGGACCCCGGGGAGGCTTCTGCCGGTTGCTACCGGAGTACAAACGGCAGCTTCCTGGTCTCGGTCCGGCCACCCCCGCGCCGAATTGTGAACTTTCACCCCCAGCGCGCGACGGCGGCAGATCACGTGATCAGGGCCAACATGGCCGCCGCCGCCGCTGGGAGCTGAGGTGCCGCCGCCGCCGGGCAGCCGGGGGGAATCCGCCCGCATCGCCGCCTTCGCCCGCCGGGCGGCCGTGGGGCCCAGAGCGCCGGAGGCCGGGGCCGGGGCGGCACCGCGCAGCGGCCACGGGGTCCCGTTAGAGCAGCGCCCGGCGGCTATGCCGAGAGCCCGGAGCGGCCGGAGGAGCAGAGGGGCTGGCGGGAGGGAGGAAGTAGGTTTGTTTACGGGCTGTTTGGGGCGGAGCAGGCTTGGTTGGGGGTCCGGTGCTGGGGCGGGGGTCAGGACTCCAGGCCGCGACTGACGCTCTCTTTTCTTTTCTTGCATCTGCCCGCGATCTTCTCCCAGACCTTTCTGCGAGTACGAGCCAACCGGCAGACCCGACTGAATGGTGAGTCCTGCCCGGCCCCTCCCTCCGCCCCACCCCCGGCCTCCTCCCTCCCTCACTGCCTGCCGCTCCTGGCTTGCCTGGGTCTCTTCGACTTTGGGGCCCATTGGCTTCTTCGCAGTCACGGCGCCTGAGTATGTGCAAACCAAAGCTGCCGCTCTCAGTTTCCCCGTCTGTCTAATGGAGGTATGGCTCCCAGCCCTTGCCCAAACCTCTCTAAAGGCCCTGAAGAGCCCTGGGGGGAGGGCAATAAGTGCCGGAGAATGAGGAAGGAGCTACACAATTCTACTCGGGAGCTCAGCTTTGAATTTGCAAACTGCTGGGACCTCACTATACAAACCTGCAGGGCGCTGAGAATGTTTTTCTTCCAGTTTTTAATCAGTGCCCAGTAGTGTGAATACAGCCTCTCTGCTGAGACTTGACAATACAGTGAGATCTGGAGTTCCCACGGCAACAGGAACTAACTCATCCCAGGGCTCTTTGAGTTATCAGTCGGCCCACATTTCACAAAGGTGATCAGCGTGGGCTCGACAGCTCTTAGAGGCCTTCTCTGAAAGCAGGCCATGTATGCACTACCTAGCAGCCCCTCTTTTGGATGCAAACCTTAGAGCATTCCTGTTTGCTGAATACAATTGAACGATCCTAGCTTTTTGTGCTTACTGAGGTGTGGTATCTGGGGGGTGACTGTAAGGGGTTTAGGGTCTCTGGACCAGCTGATGAGTGAGAGAGGCCATGGAGTTCAAGATCCCCAGATCTTACCACGTGGGTTCTGCTGCCAGGCTGAGCCGTGGTCTGGAAAAGGGAGAACATTCATGATGAGCTGGCGCCATGTTAAGCACCATTCTCACAACACCTCTGAGAGGAGTATTACACACCTTTTGTGAATAAGAAAACAGGCTCTGAGAGGTGAAAGTGGTTTGTTTAAAAGTACACAGCTGGGATGTAACTGAGCCATGATTCATTTGAAGTTTGTTTCCCGCCAAAGCCCGTGTTTCTCCAACCACACCATGCACCTCCTTGGCAAATGCTTTGATTCTTCCTACTCATACGTAGCCTCTGGATAGAGAACAGAGCTTTCCCTACTACACTTTGGTAAGCTTAGTTCAGGATTTAGAAGATGAATGGGAAGGTGAAAACCAAACCTGCCTGCCTTCTCTGAGAATTTCCAGATGAAGCCCAGTCCATCAGGGTGCTTTCCAGGGACTACAAGGGATCATCTGCTGGCCTGTGTGTCCTGAGCAAGGAGCACATCCAGTATCGTGCTTTTCTTGACCATTCCATGAGATTCGTTTCCTTAATCATCGAACATTGTGGTATCATCAGCACCTTCTTACCCAGGGAGGCATTCTCTTGGTGTAGGCATGGTAGGGAGGAAGCTTTGTGTTGGCACACTGCTCCATACTACACTTCTAAAACTCTCAGGGTCCTTTGCTCTATGCCTTTCTGAGGTTTCACGTCCATTGTCCATCCCAGCCCTGGCTCTACAGTGTCAAGGCTACCTAAGTTTGAGATTCCAAGAGTTAGGGCAGCCAAAGTGAAGAGTTCTCAATCTTTGTGCACAAAGTCAAGTGGGGCACTAGGACACAGTCATGTCACCTATAGTGAAAACACAGGAAATTGAAGAGATGGACTGGGCTACAGACCAAGTTTTCTCAGACTCCATGCCCAGTTCTGGCAGGATGGTAGCTTTCCTTTTGGTTTGGGTCTTTGTGGGGTCGCTCTGTTTTGGAGTTGGAGTAGCTCCCTGCCTCAGGCTCACAACAGGCAGGAGCTGGAGCTCTAGCACACTCACTGGGACCAGTCTTTGTTGATGCTGCTCAGTTAGGGGGTCCCCTTGGAACAGAAGGGCATTCTAGGTTATGAAGTCAGGCCTGGTTTCCTATCTTGCCTTTGCCACTTTTTAGCTACTTGGACACGTGCCTTGATCTAAGCTTCGAGTTTCTTCATCTGTTAAAATGGGATAATGCAATCTAGCTTCAGCAAGTGGTAGTAAATGAGCTACCTTGGGTAACGTACTTGGCTATGAGCCTGACACACAGTAGAAGCTCTAAATTGTAACATAGCAGCTCTCACCTGTGTTCCCCTCCTAGATTGCATTCATGAACTTCTTGTCAGAGTCACTGTCTGTGAGAAAGTTCTTCCTGGCCCTGCACTGGGGAACCTTTCCCTCCTTGGCTGGCTCTCCCGCCTCCCCATCAATTTGGTCCCAGAGTAGCCATCTCTGATCCTGCTGTGGCATTCTGGAAGGGACTAGAGGGAACAGAGTTTCTTATTTTGACCCCTTCCTGCTTCAGTGACAGGAGGGCTACAGAGAGGGATTACTGAGCTAATTAGAAATGATTGCATCGCTCAGCATTAATTAGCAGTGCTGTGGGCTTGCAGTGTGCACTTTGGAACTGAGCCCCCTGTGGGACAACATGGCAGGCAGCCCTCTGCCTCCAGGGCCTGCCAGCCCCTCTGTACTGATTAGAAATGATGGAACAGGTTCAGGTGGGCACAATAAGGGCTGCCTTCTCAGGGTTCCCTGAGCCTTCTGACCTGGCTGCCAAAGGTCTGACCCAGACCCTCTTACCTTTGTGACTGGGCCTCAGTCTCCTCTTCTGTAAAATGGGATTAGTGGACCTCAGAGAAATTCTTCCTGTTAAGATTCTAGGTGGGATGCTAGGAGTTGTACCTCAGGGCTCTTGGCCCAGGAACAAAAGAGGATTTAGCTGATGAGTGAACAGCAGGCCAAGTCAGGCCACTGGAGGGGTTAGGTTCTAGCCAAGAGATGCTCTTTAGAGTTGTATTTCCCGACACCAAAAGAGTTCATGGTCTTGGCTTTCTGGAGAGATACCTAGCAACATGGAGTGTCTTTGCTCATTGGACTCTTACTAAACACTGCAAGTAAAGGTATGGGTAGACCTTGCACCAGCTGTGGCCAAAGAGTAGACTTACTCACTGGCTTAGTTAGCACCAGTCTCCTCCCCAGGTGCTCTTGGCAAAGCCCAGTCCCCAAAGGAGCAGGAGGTACTTCAAGATGAGGGCCAGATCAGGCACTGAATAAAAACGCTAGTGGTTGGCAAGAGGTCAGGATGTGTCAGCTCCACTGGGACCTTGGGGGCTGCAGTGACCGTCTGCTTGTTCTGTGCTTTGTTTTCGGTTCCCCCGTGCAGCTCGGATTGGGAAAATGAAACGGAGGAAGCAAGATGAAGGGCAGGTATGTCCCCTGTGCAACTGCCCCCTGGCAGGATCGGAGCAGGAGATGAGTAGGCATGTGGAGCATTGCCTTTCTAAGGTAGAGGGGCCATCACCACCCACCTTCCTTCCCCACTCCCTTCCCCCGACACTAGCTGCAGACTACCCCTGAATCTGTGGGCTCTTGGGGTCTCCATGTGGTCTCAGCAGCTTCTTCACTTCTGTCCACTGCTCTCTCCCTTTGCTTTCACTCTCACTCATTCCCTCCTTGGGCCCCAGTGGAAAATTTGGGAAGAGGCCCAGGTCTTTGACCTCTAAATTGGTTTGCTTCAGAGGAGCCCTAGAGCTGAGGGCCCACTTGGCGCACCACAGCTGGGGCTAGAGCTGTGCCTTCGTCGCAGACTGTGGGGAGCAGGTGGGGATGGCCTGGGCCCAGCATGATCCTGCTCTGCTCTTCACAGAGGGAAGGCTCCTGCATGGCTGAGGATGATGCTGTGGACATCGAGCATGAGAACAACAACCGCTTTGAGGAGTATGAATGGTGTGGGCAGAAGCGGATACGGGCCACCACTCTTCTGGAAGGTGGCTTCCGAGGTACAAGCAGCTGACACATAGACAGTGGCACTCTGGTGCCAGGCCTCTGCTGGGTATCCATCTGTTGGGAGCCAAGAGGCCGAGGCTGGTGGCTGGTCATCCATCCGTTCCACCACGTGGGGACTGCTGCTGGTGGGGCTCCTTTGTGACCGTGCTGCCTGCCTGTGATGTGCATATTAAAATGGATGTATTTGGGTGGGGAAATGGAATTGTGAGGCTGCAAGCTAGGAATGACGAGGGGGGCTCTCAGCCTCGGGTGATGCATTGAAGGTGACAGCCAAGCCGCGTTAGCACCTGCATAAAATATTAAAGGGACGGTTATGCATTTATCACTCCATCCCTCTTAAGGCTGATAAATGAGAATCCAGCAACCTGCTGTACACCTCCAGCACTGGGGGCCCTGAGGGCTTCCAGGCAAACACATTGGATTTTCCTCCTCCTCCTCTTCAGCCCTATGTCAGGGAAATCAGTTACAGAGGAGAGAGTGAGTTATGGCAAAATTTGACCTCCCATGAGCTTCATTGGTGAATCTAATTTTAGCTCTGATCCCATCCCTTCTCCCTGGGCGCCCTCTGCCCTGAAGCAAGAGGGGCCTGGGCCCAGCTGCTCCCTCCTTCCCCTGGGCTCTCCCCAGTTGCTGCAAAGGAGTATGCAGGGCCCTGCCCATCTCCAGTGCCCTCCCAGCTCCTTGGAGGAGCAAGGCTTGGCACCCCCCACCAGGTCAGACAGCAGAATTGGTTGGGTGCCCAGGGTCAGTGACTTGTTAAACTCCCCAGCCTTGGGCAGGGGAAAAGGGGAGCTGTCTGCCTCTTGGCCTCCAGTTCTTCTCTCTTTCTGTGCATGAGCACAGCTGGTACTGCAGCTTGTGGTCATTAAGTGAGCCAGTCTGCTTCCCGTCTGCCTCTCGTTCTCTGGGCAACACCTTTGGGAGTACTGCTGTGTATGGTCCCTGGGGAATCTCACAGCAGCTGGGAAGAAGTTCTCTGCCTCCATGGGGCCACGCTACCTGGGCAGATGCTGAGGAGTGGTCTCTGCAGGGCCGTCCAGTGCAGACTGGTTCCACGAAGGGGCTAAGAGCCCAGATGGGACATTATGCCTCTGGGCGTCTCTCACATTACCCAGGTGTTTGGGGGCAAGCCAAAACATAAATCAGGAAGGTTAGTCAGATCAAACTGTCTCCCTGAACCGGAGCTGGAGAGTGTGAGTTTGCCATTTCACTCATCCTGTACTGGAGCCTTAGAGTGAGGCCCTAGAAGAGTGAGAAGCAGAGCTGACAATTGTCTGTCCTGTGAGTTGGACACATGGGTGTTCGGTGGCAGCCACATAGGGTCAGTTCCAGCATGCCTCTCTGGTTAGCGCTGTTGGCAGCTGCAACTGCTCACATCCTCCATTGCTGTGGCAACTTCTTAGGTTCCTTGGCACAGACCTGGACCTGATGGCTTCTGGGCACCAGACAGGGCTTACGGAGGATAAAGCTGCGAAGGGCCTGCTGATTTGACAAGAGTATTTCCCCTGTGCCGGGATGCACTTGCAGAGCAGTGTGAGGGGCTCTTAGGCCCTGGGCGGGTATCCGTTTTCCCTGAGTGTTTACACTGTGAGGTTGTTCCTTTCAAGAATTCCTGAGGGGAGTTCAAAGGGGGCTTTTCTTTGAGCGATTTGGAGAGCGAGAATGAGAGTGAGACTTGAAGAGGGAACAGGGGCCGGAGGTGCCTTTATCTGCAGAGAATTGCTCCAGCTTTCCTGATAGAAGCTGCTGCCGCCTCTTAAACAGCTTAGTGCAGTCAAAAGACAGGCAGACTTGAAAGGCTGTTTTACAGCGAGATCAGCGGGGGCCACGAGGCAGAGAGCGGGGCGCAGTGGAGCGGAGGAGGCTGAGGCTCCTCGGTGGGGGGACTATCAAAGGGAGGCCCTGGCTGATCCCTACTGCCTCTGCCCCCAAAACCCTGTCTGCAAAAGCTGGCCATCTGTCAGCCTACCCTCCCTGGCCAGGACCAAGAGGCCCCAACTCTTGGGGGGTTGGGTGTGGCCCCGCCAGGCGGGCTGGTGTCAGTGCAGCGCATTGATCGCCCGCCGGGCGGGCCGGGCCGCAAGCCGGGCAGCGCGTGCTTAATGTGATTGAAAGGCAGTTAAAATGGCGGTGACCTTTTCAGGAGGAATTAGATTGCCTGCCAAGACCGGTTAGAGGGAGTGATAACGCCAGCTGAAGAAGCTGCCCAGCCGACTTCAGAGAGAGGGAGGCAGAGGCAGGATGAGCAGGCGAGTGGCGAGGCCCATTTAAACTGCGCTGTGCGTGCTGACAGAACAGAGATTGCTATCCTTGTTAGATATGAAAGAAGTGAAGAATTGCAGATAAGTTTCTGTATCCGATCACCCCCATTCCTCCTCCCAGACTAGGGCCCCTTGGTCATCCTCAGCAAAGCTTCCCACCAGGCCCCTGGGGGTTGGTCTTATGGATCAGATCGGTTACCTCAAATGTAATCTGCTGTGGGAAGCAGTGAACAGGCAAGAGTTTTGGTGGAGACACTTGGCCGAGGGCAACAGGCCTTAGAGATGGGGACCTGTGGTTACTGAGGAGGAGCTCCCAGATATCTCAGGCCTGGGAGTGCTCAGATTGGTATTTTAGGACAAAATAACCAGACAGAGCAGGCGAGCACTCAGGTAGGTCCCACTGGAAATAGATTTTTGAAAAGACTAAAGGAAATAGGTATTACTTCAAGTAAGTTGGAAGGAATTTTTGCTGCCTAGGAGGCACTCTGACCTTCCCAATTCTAGAAGAAATACTTAAGCTGTGTACCTAAGCTGTTGATCGTCCTTTCAGAACCACAGATTTTCTAACCTGCTACTGCTCTTTACATAAAGGGCAGCACACAGAACCTAGTGCGCCATGAACATTCCATTAAAAGAGATCCGCAGTTAGGGAGAAAAGATGTTTTTCTTGGGTACCGTGCCAAACCTGGGCCAAGCAAGGGGCTTCTAGGCTAGAGAAGCAGACTACAGGGGAAACCTAACTCTACAGCCTTAAGACAAGCCTGCTTCCACCTGTAGTCTATGGAGGTGTGTGACTAAGGAGCCATGCCTTTCCTCTCCTGTCCTCCATCCAGCTCCTGGATCCTGGAGAAGAGACCTACAGTGGTGAGCTGTTGTCCCTCCTGTGTGTTGTTGCCAGTGAGAGTTCACCCAACTGCATTGGGGAGCCCAGAGCTCCTCATATCTGGAAGGGACATGCTGGAATGACATGGGAATGATTGGTTTCAAATAAGGTGGCAATGATGTGGTCACAAGAGTGGTGAGATGGAGGAATTTCCCAGGAAGCATCACAGGAAATGGAAGGCTGCAGCTATATTTTTTAAGCCCTGGAGGTGAATGCATTGCTGAAATCCAGCATGAAGCCCCTTTGAACCGAACAGGTGGAGTGGGTAGGGAGAAGAAGGGTGTTAAGACAGTCAGCAGTGCATGGTCTCTGTCCTGCGGCGTTTCTTATCTTTCATGAGTTCTTTACATTTAAGCCAGTTCCAAGTAGCTGGATGAGAAGTCGTGAAGCAAACAGGCAGAGCAGCTGTGGCACAAATCTTTTCTTTTCTTTTTTTGAGACAGAGTCTCACTTTGTCACCCAGGCTGGAGAGTAGAGTGCAGTGGCACAATTTCGGCTCACTGCAACCTCCACCTTCTGAGTTCGAGAGATTCTCCTGCCTCAGCCTCCCTCCCGAGTAGCTGGGATTACAGGCATGTGCCACCACACCCGGCTAATTTTTGTATTTTTAGTAGAGACGGGGTTTCACTGTGTTGGCCAGGCTGGTCTTGAACTCCTGAAACCTCAGGTGATCCGCCCACCTCGACCTCCTGGGATTACAGGTATGAGCCACCACACCCAGCCTGGCACAAATCTTTTATCTGGCTATTTCTTGATAAAATTTCAGCGCCAGAAGTATGGGGCAAGGGGGTAAGAGGTGTTGTAAGCCCCAGGGCATGGGCACATAGGCCTTGCCCTAGCTGCTGCCTCCTTTGGTGTGCTGGTTCTCAAAAGAAAGGAGCCCCAGGTGCTAAAAATGTCCCCCAGTGCAGCTCTGCTCCTGGTCCAGTCATTGGCAGGTGTTGGAACAGCACACTGCTGGAGGCGGTCTTGGAGTGGAGAGGGTTGTGCTGCTGCCTTGTGACTCCCCACCACCTTTAGTTATCTCTGTCGCCTGTTGGGAGGGGTGAGGAGAGGTGGCAAGGAGCAAGGCACCTTCTGTCCCCTGTGGCAACTGACGGGATTTAATCGCCTTTTGGAACACAATTGTTAAGCTAGGACAGAGGGAGTGCAGGCAGAAGGAGCAAGTATCAATGGTTTTAAACGGCGTCTGTCTCTCTGCGTCTCTCCTGACGTGAGGCAGTGAAACGCGTTATCGAGGAGGCCCGGAAAGTGGCTAAGTGCGTTTGACACACGCCAACTCCCTGCCTCCACACTGGATAATTGCATTGTCAACTGTTCAGCGAGGTGGCAGGTGACACTGCAGGCCGATTGATTGTCCCGCATCGCAGCTCCCCAGACTGTCAGCTCCCCAATCGATGGCGTTTACACAAGACACCGTAACTGCATCTGTAACTAATTCCAGTGTAAAACTCTCCGGAAGCTGCTGCCCCTGCCCTCCGTGTTGGAGAGCGCAGGCCTCTGGAGGGCCCCGAGACTTTCCTTTCTCCCTGGGCTCTGGTTTTGTTGGGAGCAGCAGGTGAGGAAATCGATGCCTCCTTTTTTGTGGTTTCAGGTTCCAGGATGATACTACCCCCGGTAAACGGGCATCTCCAGTTTCTTAATCGATCATCTGATCAATTGATTAAATTAACACTGATTTTTTTTTCTCCCTTCTCAATAACCCAGGAAGAAATGAGTTTATGGGAGAAGGGTCGTTTTTATAAAATGTAGACCTGTGTTTCATTTCTGCACTTAACTCTCTCCCTCTTTGTTGCTAAGTTTTCACTGTGAGGAGAAGGATTTTTTTTTTTGCACTGCCCACCCTGCCAGGAATGGGCAACTCTGGCACCACCCTGCTGGGTATCATTGACCATCAGGCTTAGGTTGCCTATGGGTGGGGGCTCAGGCCTTTATGCCACTTTAAGGTGGAGCAGAACCGTAGCAAGGGGCCTTCCCCGGTGACTGAAGGGTACTCTGGGCCGTCTTGGAGGTCCTGGGGGCTAAGTTCCTTCCCTGGATAGCAGCAGTAGGAGTGGCAGCTTGCCTGTTATCCCTGGAGCTACATGGAAGAGGAGCCAGAGACTTGGAAATGAGCTGTCTGTGCCATCTTGCCTCTGAGTACTGGCTTGGGATATTCCAGCAGCTGAGAACATCAAACGACTGTGGAGCCTTCCTCTCCAAGCGGGAGGGGAGGCAAGCTGGCGGGGGTGCTGTCTGCATAAAACGGCTTTATGGCCGTTTCTTTTTATTATGATTCTGCCAGAAGTCAGCAAGTGACATTTCATTAAGAAAATAAAGTTTAATGTGCTGGGAAAGAGGTTGGAACAGGCTGGGGCAGCACAAGAGTGAAATTGGCAGCAGCCTGTTCTGAACACCTGTGGGGGTAGGGAGAGGTTCCCAACATCGGTCTTAGCTGGAGGATGGGGTCAGGGTCAGGGTGAATGGCTCAGACCAGAGGCAGAGCCTTTTCTTTGGCAAACAAAGTGTGTCGTGCTGTCCATCCTGCCTGACTGGCCAGAGGAACAGAAAGGTGCTGCCCGGCTGGGAGCCGGGATCTGATAAGGAAAGTTGTATCCTGAGAGATTTCTCCAGGCCACCAGCTAACTAGGACCTAATACAGCAGTGTCGCCAGTGTTTAGCCAGTACTGCTGGGATGTGCTGTGTGGCACCAGCCATCAGCCCAGCCAGCTCTGCTGGGTGCTGCTGAGATCACAACAGTGAGTCACACTTGGGACCCTTGCAGCTTCCAGTCTGGTGAGGGACAGTGACAATATGTGGTGATAAATATGATTCTGGAGTTACACAGGAGTCTAGGTGGACACCAGGGAAGGGCCACCTGTGTATAAGAAGCTGGGAAGCCCCATGTACCACTCAGAGCACCGTGAGGACAGGGATCAGGTCTTGAAGCTCTCTGTTCTCAACATGGAGCCAACCAGAGGATGAGCCCAATAAAGGTTGAAAGAATGGCGTTGAGGTGTGAGTTCTTTCCTTTAGCAGGGATTCAGAGAGCAGCTGCTCTGTGTGGGCACTGAGCTGATGGTAGGAGGCATGGCTGGGCTGAGTCAGACTTGCCAAAGGAGCAGGCCTGTGTATTGCAGACCAGGAGGGAGAAGGTTCTAGGCAGCGAGCAGGAGGTGTGGAGGCATGGGGGCATGAGAAAGCACAGAGGATTTGGGAGACCACAGTAGCTCTGTTTAATGGAGTATGAGTCCTGGGCCAGGCATGGTGGGCAGTAAGACTGCAGAGAAAAGGACTTCAGGCCACAGGGCTACTTTCTGTGTTGAGAAGCTGGAGCTTTTCCTGGCAGCTTTGGGGTACCCAGTTTTCTTTTTTTTTTTTTTTTTTTTTTGAGACAGAGTCTCACTCTGTCGCCGAGGCTGGAGTGCAGTGGCACAATCTCGGCTCACTGCAAGCTCCACTTCCCGGGTTCATGCCATTCTCCTGCCTCAGCCTCCCGAGTAGCTGGGACTACAGGCGCCCACCACACTCGGCTAATTTCTTTTTGTATTTTTAGTAGAGACAGGGTTTCACCGCGTTAGCCAGGATGGTCTCGCTCTCCTGACCTTGTGATCCGCCCGCCTCAACCTCCCAAAGTGCTGGGATTACAGGCGTGAGCCTCCATGCCCGGCCTGGGGTACCCTGTTTTCTCTGCTTTGCCATGGAGCCGTATCGGGCTCACATGTGGTGCCAGGGTTCTCTGCTTTCCACTTATAAGGCAGGGCTAGGCAGGGCCAGACCGAGCAGAGGATGTGAGGCTAGCTGCTGAGCTGCGTGTACTTGGGGAAGGGGGGTTGGCAGGGCTTGGGTGCCGCAAGCTGTAAGTGAACCTGATAGCTACATTCTGATTGATGGTGGAGTTTGTCTCCCAAACTGTCAGAGGGTTTATAGAGGTGCCACTCACCCACAAGGCGGGAATTGCTTGTCAGGACACCTGGCTGTGAACAGGAGACAGAGCTGTAACTTGGTGTTTTCTCAGCTTAATGGCCCTGCTGCTGACCTGCTTGTTGCCTCAAGTGTGTCAGTGTCTCAGGGTAGAGGGCAAATGAGGACTGTCAGGGAGAGGTGGAGTCCAGGCTGTGCCCGGCGTCTTTCCTTCCCGGTGCTGCTTACCTTTGGTGGTATCTTTGTGAGACCAGAGACTGGTGGGGTAGAAGGGAGAAGGATCAAGACTCAGTGTTTTTCAGGGCTTGAAAAATGGAGAACATTCCAGATGGAGTGAATAGCATGAGCAGGGGTCTTAAGAGTGGGATATACAGGGTATGTTTGGGGTTTGGTGAGCAGCCTCTGTGTCTACATGCATGGGGTTTACAGAGTGAATTAGTAGAGAGCAAGAGTAAAGACATAGATGGACCCAGATCTTCATGGATCTGGCTGAGGAGCCTGGGCTTGGTTGTGCATGCAGTGGGGAGCCATCGATGGTTTTGGAGCAGGAGGAAAGGTGGTCAGAACTCAATGGTAAGCAGGATGAGGGAACAGATAAGAGGCCTGAGGACTCCCTACAAGACATATCCTAATGAGAGTATAAGGACCTGAGAGGAAAGAATGGACAAGCTGAAATGTCTGAAATCATCGGGCAGACACTGAGCTGCTTCCTCACTTCTTTAAGTATTTCTTTGCTGATCCCAGTAGCCACAGAGTCTCACATTCTTTTGTCCCTGCAGGGCTGTGCTGGCTAGTGAGGTGTGGTCTGAGACCCACTGGGAGGAAGTGGGGAGCTGGGGGGAACAACTCTATAGCACTTGACCCTGGGCTATCAGGAAGGGTGGTCTTGGACAACAGAGAGATCACCTGGCAGGTGAGCAGGCCTAGTGTAGCCCCAGCAGCTCGCCCCTCTCCCTGAGCTGAGAGTCCACCCGTGGCTTGCCAGATGCACCTCAGGGGTCAGCCGCCTGCCTGGCCCATGGCCTGGCCTCCGCTCAGCCTGGTTGCCTTCATGGACTGCTTTGAGAAGTAGGTGTGCATGCCTGTCCTCCCTCGTCTGTCTCTTCTTAATCCCTTCATAACTGCACTTGTCCAGGAATCTGGGCTGAGTGAGGTGGAGATGAATAATTAATGTCAGGCGCTTCAGACACCAAATATTTGAACAGCTGCCTGGTGTTTTTGCTGGCAAGGACCTAGCGGCCAAAATCAGGATGTTGTCCGGGGGTCCCACTCTGTGGCTCTGATTGGCCTTAGCCAGCCTGTTCTTTCCTCCAATGAACTTGTCAGGCTGGATAATGGGGCATAGGGGGAGGCCCCACTCCTTTCCTGTGAAATTCCTAGACCTGAATTTTTCTGTCCTCTTCCTGTTCTTCCTAGACCTGGAAGATAGGTGGACAGCAGGCCTGGGGCTGAGCGTCCCCCAAGGACGTGACATAATGTATGAATGGGCTAGTTTATGAGCAGAGACCACTTGGAGCAGCATGCAGTGGCAGAGAAAGATGAGGTTTGCCGAGTGAAGGGCCTGAAATGTCAGGGTCAGGGGCACTGAAGTATCTGGCTCTATATATCCCAGGCCCAGGTTTCCCTCTGGGCCTTAACAGGTCCGAAGCCTAACCACTACCTGCAGGCAACAGGAGGGGCGCCCTCGGCCTAGTCTTGTTGTCCGCAGGCCCTCCTCACACCCTGCTTCCCACAGGCTCTGGCTTCATCATGTGCAGCGGCAAAGAGAACCCGGACAGTGATGCGGACTTGGATGTGGATGGGGATGACACTTTGGAGTATGGGAAGCCACAGTATCCTTGGAGCACTGTGGGTGCTGGTGGGGCTGATGCGGCAGGCCACAGGGAATAAGAAAAGTAGCTCCTGTGGTATTCACCTGCACCACCCCCCCGGCCAGAGTCAGCTTTGGCCAGGAGGGGCATGCTCTCCTGAGGATTCAACCCTCATGGCCTGCTGCAAACTAGGATCCATTGTCCTTGACCACCATGCCAGATATACAGAGGCTGATGTCATCCCCTGCACAGGCGAGGAGCCTGGTGAAGCCAAGGAGAGAGAGGCACTCCGGGGTGCAGTCCTAAAGCAAGTGTGGGCACAGGCTTGGGTGGGTGGAGCAGAGAGAGAGGAAGCCCTGAGGCAGGGGTCAACCCAGTACTGACCCACAGGGCTGTCCTGCCCGCCTTCAGGCCTCACTTTGTTCTTCCTCCCTCCTTTCCTCCAGTGGCGGCCCTCCCAGCACACGCATCACGCCTGAGTTCTCTAAATGGGCCAATGACGGTAAGTCCTGCCCCAGGTTAGGAGTAATGGGGGAGACGGGGTATCCCTGGATGGTGGTGACTGACTCAAGCCCAACCCCTCACCTGTGCTGCCCAGTCTGGCCGGAGTATGAGTTGCCCCTCTGTCCCAGCAGAGATGCCATCCACCAGCAATGGGGAAAGCAGCAAGCAGGAGGCCATGCAGAAGACCTGCAAGAACAGCGACATCGAGAAGTGAGTGTTTGGCCAGGAGGGGCCCTGGGACCGCAGTTCAGTGGGAGGAGGGGCCCTTTACTAGCAGGAAGGCCTGCTGCCAGGGCTTCTGGCCCTCCCAAGTGCAGCTCAGTGCTGCTGCCCTGGGCACACAGCCGGCAGTGGAGCCCAGCTGGTGCTAAGCGTGACTCTGTGAATTGATCGCTGGGCCACGGCCCCGGGAGCCTTGGCGGAGGGAGGAGCAGTCCGCCCGCCTGCCTGCCCGCTGTGGCGGCCTCCACCCGGGGAATGTGATGTATGGCCGCCCAGCCCAGCCGGCGCACTTGATTCATCTCCAGTTTCTGTTTCTTAATCGGGAGCTAAATTGGTTTCATTTTTCTTGTCCCGGGTGGCACTCACAGTGGGTTTTAGGCAGGAACATTGGGTCTCATCACTTCTGGTAGGAATTTTTGGCCTGGGTTCTCTGGCAGAGGAAAGGGGATCCATTAGCACTTCGCCGAGCGCTGGGCAATCCCTGGCCCGGATCCCCGGGAACCACAAAGATTTAGTATCAGCTGGGCATCTCCCTGACTTCCCAGAAGCCCAAGGAAAGCCAGTTCTGGCCTCAGGAGATGGCATTGTCCAGTCTGGGCTGCCTGGTGCTGCTGCCATTGGTCATTGCTTAACTCCAGTACCCACTCCACCTTCTGACTGCAGGCTAGGTTGCCTGGGGTTAAAAGGCAGCCTCTTCATTCCAGGGCCAGTGTTCCATCTTTGCCTCCTGCCAGGAGAGTGGATTGCAGGCCGGTGCAGGGCCGGGTCGGTGGCCCAGGGTCACCTCCCATTTGTTTCCCTCCATTTTGTGTTGTCATAAATTCATTCCAGCCCGTTGTGGTTGATCAGTTTATCTCGGCCGGGGCCGCGAGTGCTGCTGGCATGATGTATGGGCCGCGGCGCAGGGCCCGGCTGCCCATGAATCACCGCAGCTGCTCCGTGTCAGCGCCGGAGCGGGCCGTACGGGTTCGGTGCAACCAGCTTGTGGGGGGGAGGAATGACGTATGGATGTTTATTTAATAATTCTCTCCTACTCCAGCTGAGCGGGGCGGGCGGGGTTGTAAGGGGCACCCACCCTCGTCTGGAGGGGCTGCTCATAAATCAGAAAGACAAGATCATTAATCAGGGATGGTGCCCAAGGAGGAGGTGGGGGCAGAGCCAGTGGCTTCCATGAAGGTACAACCCACCCAAGGCTGGGGGTAGCCAGGATTTCTGTCCCACCTGTGTGAGCACAGGCACCCATAGGCAGGGATCTCTATGATGAGGTGGAGACTGGCTCAGTCATGTGCAGAGCTCTCCACTGGGTCTGGGTCTGCTGAGACTGGGGCCCGTCAGTCCCCAAGATTTCTCTATTTCTTGCCCTAGATCTGTTTTACTACGCAGGGAAAAGGAATGGTAGGATGCCATGGCTCCACCAAGAATCTCCCCACCCCCCGTGCCCTGGAGGGGCTCAGGAATAGCTCACAGCCAGCCTGGACCAGGGGTTGGAGGCTTGGGTATTTCGCCAGAGCCAAGATTGGAGGGCAGGTGTGTGCTGAGCACACCCAGGATAGGCAGGCTCTGGAGTTGGCTGTTGGCCTTCACTGTGGCCTTGTAGCTCTTGGAGATGGCATGGGAAATGACTTCGTTCTCTCCTGGCCTCATCCATTTTTGCCATTCCAGCTCCAGTTCTCTGATTTGAGGTTTGGGAGTTAGTTCTCCATTCTGGGGTAGGCTGCCCCCAGCTGCAGGCCTTAGTTTCCCCATCTTTGAAATAACCATATAGGACTAGGCAAATTCTCAGCTTAGTCCTTGGAGTGGAAGGGAGCACAGCTACAAATCCTTGTCTCCTTATCAGGAATTTACCTGTAATCCAGATGGGGATGGCATATATAGCATTGTGCAAAATGCCAGGGAAGGAGCCTGCTGTTTGAGGGCTTGTGACGAGAGAAGGGGTAGTAAAGACTTCCAGAACCAGAGGGATAAATGGAAGCCCCCAGGGAATCAGCCAGTACCAGGAGGAACGAGTCAGAGCCTTTCTTGGCATCCGTGGGAAGAGGCAAGGCAGAGGGAATCATGGACCCTAGGGTGATGGATTTAATTGTCCCTGATACAGGGACACAGCCACTAAGGAGTCAAGCTCTGTGTTGCTGCTAGCTCCCCAGAGGAAAAAGGCCAGAGATTGAAGTTTGTTATTGCCCATGAAATGTGACCACTACCCTCCCTGCACTCCCATTACCACTCACATCCAGTAATGACAGACCACCTGTAAGCTCTCAAGCTTCCTGAGCTGATTGTCTCCCCTAAACTGCAGAACAGGTGCCCCCAGGAGAATGTCCTTGCCCAAAGTCCACCTCCCTTATGATTCCCGCTGCTCTCAGTCCAGCCTCTGCTTCCTGATTAAGTACATCTGTGAAACCTGAGCTGTTCGTATCCCGCTCTTCCAGCATCCTCAGCAGCTTCCTGCTGTCCATGAGATAAACTTCAGCTCCTTCAGGTGTGGCATTTGAGGTCCTCCTGCATGCCATCTCCTTTCTCACTGTAGCACTTTGCCTACACATGGGCCTTCTAGCCAGACTAGAATCTTGGGCCTCTTGGCCTCTGTTTCTGCTGTTCTCTTGGCCTGGAAGCCCCCTCCTCCTGGGTGTAGCCAGTACAGTCATGGTCAGTCACACAGTTATTAGTTGATCATGGAATCAGTCTGCCAGGTTTGAATCCCATCTCCCTGACTCTGTGGGGACCTTGAGCAAGCTACTTAATCTTTCTGTGCTTTAGTTTCTTTGTATATAAATCGGAGATACTAGAATCTTCTCATGGGGTTTTTGTGAGGTGTAAATAAGATAATAATTATCAATCCCTCAGTACAATCCCTGGCATTTAGTAAGTGCTTAATAAATTTTAGCTATTTTATTTGTATTATCATTACTATTCCCTAAGGCCAGTCTCCTGCACCATCTTTTCTAGTCTTCCAGGAAGCATTCTCCTCCCTCTGTGAGCTCCTCTGGGTCCTGTTCACTTGTTTTAGGAGGGCGGGAAGGTTCCTTGAGAGAGTCCTAGCTATTCCCTGTTCAGCAGTGCAGCCCAAGGAGTCCTGGACATGCAGGAGGGACCTTCTGGTGCAGGGCTTGGCCCACAGACAGGACTACCAGGGCATCTGATATGCCTAGGAAGTAACAAGGAGCCCTGGAGGCAGGCCAGGCCTGTGGCAAAGGGACCTAGATCATGTGGGACCCGCCCAGTCCCTGCATCTCTCCCCCTGTCCCTGGAGGTTGGACGGGCCCTTTCTTCAGCAAGTGTTTGCTCGTGCCCCGTGCTTGAGGTGGGGCTCTTGGCCGTAGTATTGGTGGAGTGAGCAGCGCACCCTCAGGGAACCCACACTCAGGAACTTTACACTGCTGTGGTGTTCACACGGGGCTGTGAGAGCCACTGTGCAGTGCTGGCTCGGGGGTCTAGAAAAGGCTTCTGGGAGGGCATGAGAACAAAACTAGGTCTGAATGATGAGGCAGAGCTAGTGAGTCAGGCGAGGGGGTGCAAAGGGATCACAGTGCAGAGGCCAAGGCAGTGAAAAAGGTGGCATGGATGGTGACACATAGCAGTCGAGCATAAAATGCATGGCAAGGTCCTCAGGGGTGCGGTGGGCTGGAACTGGACCAAGGAGTGCGGTGGAGCTCTACTCTGAGGGGGACATTGGAATGTTGGAAGTCACACCACAAGAGATTCGCTTTGAGAACATAAATTCTTCTAGGTGCTGGGAGAGTGGAATGGAGATGAGGGGCCTGGAGGAAGAGAGGCTGTCTGGAAAAAGTTAGTGGAGGAATTGGTGCAAGACATCTGAGAGCCTGGACTAGTGGTGGTGAGGGGCAAAAGAAGTGGAGAGATGCTGGAGATACCAGGAAAGATGACAGATTTGGGTTGTTGGGAAGACTGCGAAGGAGTGGTTGGAAACGGTTCCCTGGTATCTGTGGTGTAAAAATTCATCCGGATGGGAATGGAGGAACAGAGAGGGTGAGGAGTTTAGTTGTAGAATGTGAATTTGCAGATTCGGGCTATCAGAGGAAGGGGGCAGGCAGGGATGCCTAGGGGACATTTCTGTATTTGGTTCTGGAATTCAAGGGAGGTGTAGGCTGGAGGTGCAAATGGGAGATGCCCGCCTGCCACCCAACCATGCCTTCCTTTTTACAGAATCACCGAAGATTCAGCTGTGACCACGTTTGAGGCTCTGAAGGCTCGGGTCAGAGAACTTGAACGGCAGCTATCTCGTGGGGACCGTTACAAATGCCTCATCTGCATGGTGAGTAGAAAAGAACCTAGGGGTTCCGTTGGTCAGGCTTCTGCGCCCTCTGGGGGAGTTGGAGAGGGTCTCCGCACTGTGCTCTGGGCTCTTCAGTGGGTGGACCTGCCTCAGAGTGACCCCTTCCTTGTCTGCCCCCTCCTCCCTAGGACTCGTACTCGATGCCCCTGACGTCCATCCAGTGTTGGCACGTGCACTGCGAGGAGTGCTGGCTGCGGACCCTGGTGAGGTGGCATGGGGGTCGGGGAATGGGAGGCCGTTCCGGGCACTGCCCAGATGTCCATGCTTATGCCTGAGCCTGCCTGGGGGAAGTGGGGAGCATGGGGCAAAGGAGAACAGGATATTTACCCCCAGGCTCGCTGCCTCCTCCCCCACTGCAGGTTTAGGAACTTCTCCCCCTCCATGAGTTCACTGCATTCTCCCTTCCCCTCCCCCTGCCCCCCCGAAGGTCCACTGCATCACACAGACTGGTGAGGCCCAGGGTCAGGAGGAGGCTGGCTGTGGGTAAACAGGACCAGGGCCTTGGCCCCTCCCCCTCCCATTACTAAGCTCCTTCTGCTCCTGCCCCTGTTCCTCGCTCAGGAGCAGCCATTAAAATGTCGCCCGGAGACAGCAATAAAAGGCTCGGACGTGGGCTCTGTGTCCTGATCAAAGGCCGCGTGTAATCTCGTTAGGGCTGCGGCTGCCACAGCTGGACCCAGCCTTGTTCTCATTACCGGGGCTCCTGCTGCGGGGCTGGCCAGGCGGTTTGATCCTGGCGTCCCCCCAACACAGGAGCGTGCCTGCCTGCTCACAGAAGCTGCCTATGCGTCCCCAGCCTGTGCTGACAGGACCAAGGTCCCAGCACACACTGGTGCAGAGAGACATGGCTGCAGGCCCAGGTGCTCGCATGCGCACACGTGGCACATTGTGTAGACCAGAGCCCTCCCTGTTCTCCCTGCAGGGTGCCAAGAAGCTCTGCCCTCAGTGCAACACGATCACAGCACCCGGAGACCTGCGGAGGATCTACTTGTGAGCTATCTGCCCCAGGCAGGCCTCGCCTCCAGCAGCCCCACCTGCCCCCAGCCTCTGTGACAGTGACCCTCTCCCTTTGTACATACTTGCACACAGGTTCCCCATGTACATACATGCACATACTCACACATGCGTACACACACACACATTTACACACGCAGGACTCTGGAGCCAGAGTAGAGGCTGTGGCCCAGGCACTACCTGCTGGCTCCCACCTATGGTTTGGGGGCCATACCTGTTCCAGCTCTGTTCCCAGGGTAGGGCAGGGAGGTGGGGGTTGGGGGAGTAGTGGGGCACGGCTCCTGAGATGCAGCCCCCAGACTGACAGACGGACAGACAGACATGCAAACACCAGACTGAAGCACATGTAATATAGACCGTGTATGTTTACAATGTTGTGTATAAATGGGACGACAACTCGCCCTCTACCTGTCCCCTCCCCCTTTGGTTGTATGATTTTCTTCTTTTTTAAGAACCCCTGGAAGCAGTGCCTCCTTCAGGGTTGGCTGGGGGCTCGGCTCATCCACCTCTTGGGGTACCTGCCTCTCCCTCTCCCGTGGTGTCCCTTCCCTCTCCCACGTGCTCGGTGTTCAGTGGTGTATATTTCTTCTCCCAGACGTGGGGCACATGCCCCAAGGGACATGATCCTCTCCTTAGTCTTAGCTCATGGGACTCTTTATAAGGAGTTGGGGGGTAGAAGCAGGAAACGGGAACCGAGCTGAAGCAGAGGCTGAGATGGGGGACTGGAAGACAGTGCTCCTGGCCACCCAGCCTCTGCTGAGAACCATTTCTGGGATTAGAGCTGCCATTCCCAGGGAAAAAGTGTCGTCTCCCCGACCCTCCCGTGGGCCCTATGGTGTGATGCTGTGTCTGTATATTCTATACAAAGGTACTTGTCCTTTCCCTTTGTAAACTACATTTGACATGGATTAAACCAGTATAAACAGTTGCTGCCTGTGTGTTGTGTGGGGAGGTGGGGGAGCTAATTAGGGGAGGTGGGCTGAGGCAGTTACGGGGTTAATTCCTAGCGGCAGGATGGGGGAAAGGACCTAGCTATAGGTGTATGACACTGTGCAAGGTTGGTCTGCTCTGGGGCCCTGGAGCATTTGGTTTGGATGGGGGTGGGGCTGGGGATCTGGGCTCCTGACTATTGATGGGTAGGGGCTCTAGGTTAATTCTTTATTGATGCAGAATCGTCAGCTCATTAATCACAGAAGAGGTCAGAGCTTGGGGGTACAGAGGGGATGCAAGCTCTATACCCCAACCTAGGGCAGAAGTGGCCACAAGCTTGGTGCAAACACAAGCCCCAGGCCTCTATCCCTTTCTGGTCCCCTGAAACATACCAGAGACCACAGTGGGATCACCCTATCTGCCTCTCAGGCTTTTGTTCTATTCTCCAAATCTCTAGTGACCATCATCCCAGTGTAGCTACTGCCTAGATTCTCAAATGGAAAGAATGGAAACCCTATCATCCAGGATGGACCTTCAAGTCTCCCATGTGCTCACAGAACCGAGGCTGGGCAGCTAGCACTGGAGAGATGGCACTTTGACCCCCACAGCTCCCCACTGCCAGTGAGGTAGCTCAACTTCAAATGTGCTCAGATGTGCTCAAAGCTACATGTAAGTCCTCACCCACAACAGAAAGCTGTTTGGAGAAAAACAGTCAAGGCCCCAGAGTAACCCCATGACTCCAGACTTGCTTTGACACCTTGCTCACCAGGCCCATCTGCCCAAATCCCCAGCCTTAGTTGCCCATTTTCTCTGGGATACCCACAGTGAATTCCTCAGAATTGGGTCCAGTTGGCAGCTTCTGCCACCCCTTGCACCCAGATGAAGCACAGACAAGTCCCCCTTGGAGCCCAGCAAAGGCCCTTCACAGCCCCTCACCCAGTTTGATGGCACCCAATATCCTGAACACAGGGATCCTGGGATCCTAGGAATGTACACAGCCTCTGTCAAGCGATGGCTGAGGGTTTGGGAAAGAAACAGATTTGGAAGAGTAGAGTGGGTAGGTGAGGGCAACAGAGAGATGAAGAGGAGGCTCTTAATGCCCAGTTCCTGTCAGGCCGACTTCTTTAAAGATGTCTTTACTCTCCCCTCCCACAGGCTTGGACTCAGTAGGTCCTTGATGGCTGGTTACCGCCACCCTGGGGGCCATATGGTCTCTAAAGGAGGCCATTAACCCAGAGTGAGGGCATTCCGCCGAAGCCCGCCCTGCTGTGGGAGCCTTGAGCTGTCTCATGGCACAGGCTGCACTGCCACCTGTTGGCCATGGCTAGGAATGCAGCCACACAGCATGGGAATCCCTGCCACCACCATAGTGGGGACTCACCAAGGACTGATGGGATGCAGACAGAACGCGGCTCTGGGGACAGAGGGTCCATCATCCCCGAGAATATCAGGAGTCAGCTCCCATCCAGAGCTTTTCTAGCCATCTCCTTCACTACCCCCTAAGCCCCTTGATCACCACGGTAAGCTCATTCAATCAACAAATATTTATTGAATACCTACTACATGGCAACATTGTGCAGTAGTGACTTCTAGACTGATAAATGATACTGAACTATCAGGCTGAATTCACCTCTCCTGCCTAGAGAGTATCTAAGTGGGTCTCCCTTCCAGGAGATGAAGGAGTTTGCTATTTCAGCCCCAAATCCCCTTACCCTGGTTCTGGTCTTTAGGGCTTGGGAGTTAGCTCGTCCCAGCTCCTGTTACAGTGCTGCTGCCTTCCCGCCCCCCACTCTCTGGCAACTTTCAGCTTGCAACTTTCCCAGATCCAGCGGCTTCCTAGCAAAGTGTGGTAGAGCCAGGCAGGCCCTTAACCTCTGCATCCGTAGCTCCTCATCTGGCTTCTACCTCAGACTCTGAGTGAACTGCCAAGTGGGACCCATGTGGATGGTACTTCACACTGTAGGGCTTCACCCTGCTGGAGCAAAGACCGCAGCCCCTATCCGCAGCCTGACGCTACCCCTGACCGAGATACCTTCCCTCTGACATCTCCCCACAAAGCTCACCTTCCATTCAAGGAATCAAAACTCAACTCTGGCAACAGGCACAAAGCTTCAGTTACGCAAGATGAAGTTCTGAATTATGCAAGATGCAAGACTATTCAGTTCTAAAGGTCTGCCGTGCACATAATCTCTTAAATTTTAAGTATCGTACACACAATTTTGTTAAGAAGGAAGATCTTGGCCAGGCGTGGTGACTAACACCTGTAATCCTAGCACTTTGGGAGGCTGAAGTGGGAGGGTCACTTGAACCTGGGAGGTTGAGGCTGCAGTGAGCCAAGACTGCACCATTGGACACCAGCCTGGGTGACAAGAGTGAGACCCTGTCTCGAAATAAATAGATAAATAAATAAGTAAAGAAAAAAAGAGAGTAGGTCTCATGTTAAATGTTCTTACCACAGTTTAAATTTAAAAAAATCAACTAGGGCTCACCCTCAACACCCCCCTCCGTTTGTCAACCTTTCCAGCCTGCATGCCACAGGAATCAGCAGCCTGACTGTTGCGCTTGTCCAAAGACAAATGACTACAAGGCTTCCACAGACACATGCCCAGGCACTCCTGCCCTCTAGGATTCTGTGGTAAGCAGACCACCAGCAGACGGAGGCCCCCAGGAGACAGGCCCATAGGAATTTTCTACTTAGGGGACTGCAAAGTCCCAAAGGGCTACAGAGAGTTGAACCAGAAGAGTGCCCCACAGATGCAGGTTGTGGGGAGGCGTCAGACATTTATTTCTGGAGCAGAGGTGAGGTGGAGCAATGACCTCAGCAGTGGACACAGTTGCGCATGAAGTCGACACAGAGGCTTGTGTAGTAAGTAGGGTAGTCACGGAGGTGGCTGACGTGTGCAGATGACACAAAGTCCACAGAACGTGCCAGGACCCGACGTGCCAGGCGTGCCTCCACCATGCGTTCTACGTCTCTGGCCAGGACTACTTCGTCAGCCCTTGAGTAGAGGTAAAGTTCAGGCCAGCGAGAGCCCGCGTCCTGTAGCCTGTCATAGAAGTGGGTGTGGAAGAGGGCTGTGATGGGAGCAAGCAGGACGTGGAACAGGACAACCACCAGGGCAAAGGCCACCAGCAGCAACAGGCGCAGCACGGCAGCCCGGCGCTCCAGGATGGCTGCCAGGGCCCGCAGAGCCCCTACCAGGTTGCTGTCACCAGGAGCGCTGTCAAAGATGGTGCCCACCACACGCAGGTGACAGAAGCGACGGGTCTGCAGGAGCTCCAGCACGTAGCGGTACAGCATGACGCCACCGTTGCTGAAGACATGGAAGAGCAGGGGCTCCTTCTCAATCTCATAATCAAAGAGCAGCTCGAGCAGCTTCTGGGCCAAAACACGAAGTGAAGGGATGCCCAGCGACTCGGAGAAGAAGACCATGTGCCACGGGGCTGTGTATCGGATTACAATGCAGCCCTGGGGAGAGAGGCCTGGTCAGTCCTCACAGATGAGGTGGGGGTAGTGGGTACAAGCTAAGGTCAGAGGGGCCCAGCAACCCCAGCCTGCAGGACGTAAGCCATGGGCCCACAGAGTCAGCAATGCTCTGGGTCCTGCTTCAGCCTGAGCCCGCCAGCTCGCCGCCCACAGACACAGGTGCCTTCTGGCGGGGGAGGGTAGACTCAAGGCCCATTTTTGGACTAATTGCTTCATGCTGGCCAAGCCCTCTTGACCTGTAGTGGTATTTGAGGCCCAGAGCCCGAAGCATGTACTGGAGACATCTGGGCTGACCAGAGGAAGTGTCTTTACTCTGGTTCCCTCCTGTCTGCACCCCACCCTCCCATCCTAAGCCTTACACATTTGGGGCGGGGCCTCACTGCTTGGCTATACCCTGCCTCAGCACCTCAGATCTGTACTGTCCCTGCCTCCCAGACACAAGTAGTACCCCCATGAGACCAGTACCCGAGAGGTGGCCTGCAGGCCCCAGCCCTGACCACCAGAGGCCACTTCTGAGCTAGACCCACATCACTGTCATCACTGGTCACTGTCACCTTTCCTCTCTCCCAGGCTCCTAAGAACAGGGTCCATACCCTCTGGACTCAGGGACCTGACACCCAAATGTCTCTGGTTCCTAGGCCTGGGATCACTCCTCATACTTGTTCTGAAATTCCAAATACAGTAAACACTTGTTCCCCAAATTCTAAAATCTGGGCCCAAAATCCCTGTAGGCTTCTATGCTCCTCATGCCTGGGCCAAGGGTGCCACAGTCTCCACACAGGTCCCCTTCTAGGTCAGTTAGAAAAGCCACCATGCCCGGCTCCTAATCCCCTCTCATCCTCCTGTTCCAGAGACAAAGGGCCCTTTGTAGGGGGAATGTGACTTTGGAGAGTGCTGGGGTCAGAAGGTCTGGGTTCAACTCCTGGCACCACTGTGTATCAATAGTAAGAACAAGGAACAGCTTACTACTTTTTTTTTTTTTTTTTTTTTTTTGAGACGGAGTTTCACTCTGCCACCCAGGCTGGAGTGCAGTGGCCGGATCTCAGCTCACTGCAAGCTCCGCCTCCCGGGTTTACGCCATTCTCCTGCCTCAGCCTCCCAAGTAGCTGGGACTATAGGCGCTCGACACCTCGCCCGGCTAGTTTTTTGTATTTTTTTAGTAGAGATGGGGTTTCACCATGTTAGCCAGGATGGTCTTTATCTCCTGACCTCGTGATCCACCCGTCTCGGCCTCCCAAAGTGCTGGGATTACAGGCTTGAGCCACTGCGCCCGGCTGGCTTACTACTTTCTGAGTCTGGGTCCCCATCTATAAGATTACGGTGAAATTGGGATAACACCCATCTCATAAGGTTATGGGTAAAATTAGATGGAAAAAAAAATGTATCTCAAATGACCAAAGCAGCACCTGACACAAAGTAAACTCTCAACCAATAGCAGCAGTAATTAGTGACGTGGTAGTAACAAGGAGAAAATCGTATGCCCACAGTAGTTAAATGACCCATGGCTAAACAGGGATGGTCAGCAGAGGTACCTTGCCATCAGTCGCCTGACCTCCTAGCCCTGGAGTGCCTAAGCATCCCTCCCAAGACTCTGAAGAGGAGGCTGCTTAAGGCTACCCACATTCTCCCAAATGCTCAAATCCGACAGAGGCCTTTCAGTCCCCATTGTATGTTTCTCCCTGGCAGCATCTGGAATCCCACACTCGTAGAAATATCTTGCAGCCCAGTCTCTTCAAGTCAGTAACATGAAAAAAAGGGGCTGTTCTACAGCCTGGACAACATAGTGAGATCCCATCTCTAAAAAAGAAAAAAAAAATGGTCAGGCACAGTGGCTCACGCCTGTTATCCCAAGACTTTCGGAGGCCGAGGTGGGCAGATGATGAAGTCAGGAGTTTGAGACCAGCCTGACCAACATGATGAAACCCCGTCTCTACTAGAAATAGAAAAATTAGCCAGGTGTAGTGGCACATGCCTGTAATCCCAGATACTTGGGAGGCTGAGGCAGGAGAATTGCTTGAACCCGGGAGGCAGAGGTTGCAGTGAGCCGAGATCACGCCATTGTACTCCAGCCTGGGTGACAGAGCAAGACTCCATTTAAAAAAAAAAAAAAGAAGAAGAAAAAAATATTAGCTTGGCGTGGTGGTGCATGCCTGCAGTCCCAGATACTTGGGAGGCTGGAGGCAGGATGATTACTTGAGCCCAAGAGTTGAGGCTGCAGTGAGCTATGACTGCACCACTGCACTCCAGCCTGGGTGACAGAGCAAGACATTTAATCTAAAATCAGGTGGGGAGGGGAACAGTTCCGGATTTAAAAGAGCCTTAAGAAGAAACAAAATAACTAAATGCAATGTATGATCTTAGATTGGATCCTGGTTTGGGCACATCCACTGTAAAGGATGCTTTAGGGACAATTAGGGAATCTGAATATGGACTGGAAACTACATGAGATGAAACAAGAAGGTGGAGATCATGATCTGAAAAAAGCAGGATACAAAGCAGTACATTCAATAGGTCTCATGTAGGTAAAGAAAATATATACTCCCCAAAAAAAGCTGGAAGGATATACACTAAGTGTAAATAGAGATCATCTCTAGGTGCTGGAACATGGTGTTTTCATTTTGTTTTGTTTTGCTTGTTTTGTTTGAGACAGGGTCTCACTCTGTCACCCAGGCTGGAGTCCAGTGGCACAATCACAGCTCACTGCAGCCTCAACTTTCCAGGCTCAGGTGATCCTCCCACCTCACACTGCCGAGTAGTTAAGACTACAGACATGCACCACCGTGCCTGGCTAATTTTTTAAATTTTTTTGTGGAGATCAGGTTTCACCATGCTGCCCAGGCTGGTCTCAAACTCCTGGGCTCAAGTGATCCTCCTGTCTCAGCCTCCCAAAGTGCTGGGATTACAGGCATGAGTCACAGCATCCACCCTGTTTTCTTTTAAATAATAAAATATTAAGAGTTTTGGATTGGACTTTTTTTTTCTCTACATTCATCCTGTCCTCCCTATTGGAAAGTCTTCCTTTCCAAGACTACCCCCGCCCCAACCCTGCAACCTCAACACCTCTGCCTTCTCTGGGATCTTACTCCATCTACTTTCTCCCTCGTGCCTTCTGCCCAAATAGCATCTTTACTCCCGCCCTGTACAATGGTCCATTTCCCAAAGGCTCTTTCTGCAGATTCTGTCACACCTTCCTGGGTTTTCAGATCCATCTCTAGCCACTCCTCCTTTCCTCACAGCACCCTCTTCATCTTCCACTCCATTAAGTTTGGGTTCCTCAAGACTGTCCTAGGTCCCTCTTCTGTCCCTCTACACACTCCCTGGGGGATCTCATCCACTCCAGAGCCTATGGATTCTCTTCTAGTGTTCCTGTCTCAAAAAACACACTCCCCTCTACCCAGGACGTACCCAGCCAGAAACCTGGCGAACCTGGGAATCTCCCTATCCCTGTGCCCATGCCCAGTCTCTCATTAAATTACCATTCTACCTCCTGACAAGCTCCTCAGTCCATCACCTTACCTCTACTGACGCTCCCAGCTCCAAGGTCCTGACTACCCTCTGTCCCTGGATCATGGCAAGCCCCTCTGAACTCATTTCTGGCTTCCAGCTCCGGCCCTCCAATCTCCCCGCTCCTCTGCAGCAAGGGACTTGGTTTGTTTTGAGACAGGGTCTCGCTTTGTTGACCAGGCTGGAGTGCAGTGGTGCGATTTTGGCTCACTGCAACCTCCACCTCCCGGGTTCAAGCGATCCCTACCACCTCAGCCTCCCTGGTAGCTGGGACTACAGGTGTGCGCCACCATGCCCGGCTAATTTTTGTATTTTTAGTAGAGACGGGGTTTCACCATGTTGGCCAGGCTGGTCTCTAACTCCTAACTTCAAGTGATCTGCCTGCCTCGGCCTTCCAAAGTGCTGGGATTACAGACGTGAGCCACTGCTCCAGGCCAAGAGGGACTTTCTGATTCACGAATCTAACATCACATCCCTGCTTAAATCCCCTAAGGACCCCCTCCAAGCCCCACCTCTTGCCGGGTACCTGTCCCTTCGTTCTTCCTCCCAGCCACACTTGACTATTCCTGGTCCCCTGCCTGCCCTCAAGGATCTCAGGCTAATAAAGAAGCCAGACAAGCCGAGCCCAGTGAGCAGAACGCAGAAGCAGCTGACTGCCCGCGGAGTGAGGCTGTCTGTCATCGGCAACACCAGAGCTCCAGCCTCGGAGCTGGGGAGAGGCTTCAAGCCCAGAACTACATTTTCCCCCAATCCCTCTGCCACTCCAGGGCCACCACACACCTCGGGCAGGTGGGATGTGGATGTGAGTGAGTGGAGGGATGCCGAGAGGAAGGGGGCTCAGCTGGCCTTTCTCCCAGGTGCCCCCCACTGCTCAGTCCAGGGCTTCCAGCTGGCAGTCGGAGCTGTCTGTATGGGTGCCCCAGCAGGAGGCTGTTTTGGGGAGAGATCTGGGGAGGGGAGGGTGGAGTTGGAGGCCCAAGATGTGAGACAGGCTTCCAAAATATAACCAGGTCCTGCTAAGGCCCTCTGCAGTTACCACAGTCTCTATATGCAACTCTTGGTTGGATGAGAAGCAGCATCATCTCTATTCCAAGAGGCCCTACTAGTCTGGGAATGTGAAAGGTGCCATGGGCAGTCACAAGACAGAAACTCACCTGGTGGGAAAGGAGGAGGTCCTGGGAGTACAAGCTATGCCCAGATACCCAGTCCCAGCTCCTGCTGCCCGCAGAGGCACTGACCAGTTAACAGGGACGGGAGCCTGGGCCAACTCCACAACTGTGAGGCACATCAAGTGTGGGCTGCCCACTGTGGGAGGCAGGGAGGAAGGAAGGGGAAGCCATCAGGAGACCAAAGGGGTCACACCAGGCCACAGAGCCGGCAGCCAAGTGGGGATAATCCCACCAAGTCCCTATAACCCCATGGCCTTCCTCACAGTTTTTTGTTTGTTTGTTTGTTTGTTTTGAGACGGAGTCTCTGTCGCCCAGGCTGGACTGCAATGGCACAATCTCTGCTCACTGCAACCTCCACCTCCCAGGCTCAAGTGATTCTCCTGCCTCAGCCTCCCAAGTAGCTGGGATTACAGGCATGCACCACCATGCCAGCTAATTTTTGTATTTTTAGTAGAGACGAGGTTTCACCATGTTTCACCAAGCTTGGTTTCACCAGGCTGGTCTTGATCTCCACAGGCTGTTCTTAAAGCCATTCCCAGGCCTGCCTCAAAGGTGGTCAGCCCTCACGGCAGCTCAGGGGTGAGGGCACCAGAGTACTCACCCTTTTGTGGTAGATGGCGCTGTACTTGGCAAGGTTCTTGTCCTTGCAGCCACCCCAGCCCAAGAGAATCACCACAGGCTGCCGAGTTTCTGCCTCCTTCCCACCTGGGCTGGGGATGTTCTCTGAAACACAGATGTGGACTGTCAACACCAGAGCTGGGGTGGGGGCGGGGGTGACTGCCCAATCCAGAGCTAGCAGCACTCTGGCTGCTGCAGGCAGGGAACCAATGGGTGCCAGGCCCAGGCATCCTGCCAGCACGTATGCACCAGCTCCCACCCCATGTTGCTCCAGCTCCTTTCTGTCGGCCTCTCAGGAGGCACCGTGAGGTCACCGGACAAACCAACACAAGAGCACCTTTCTTTAGAGACTCGAAGACAGCCCAAGTGAGGAAAGTAAATACCTTCTCCATGCCCTTTCACCTTCTGATCCAGGGCTCAGCGAACTACAACCCCAGGGTCAAACTGAGCCCACTGTCTATTTTTGTATGGCCTGCGAGCTAAAATAATTTTCACATTTTTAAATGGTTAAAAAAAATCAAAAGAATATTTTGTGACACGTGAAAATTATATGGAATTTAAATTTCAGTGTCCACAAATAAAGTTTTATTGAAACATGCCACACTCATTATTTACTTAGGGTCTATGGCTACTTTTACGCTAGGAGCAGCAGAGTGGAGTAGTTTCAACAAGATCAGGTGACTCGCACAGCCTAAAATATTGACTGGCCCTTTACAGAAAAAGTTTGCCAGCCCCTGTTCTAATTCCATGAGCAGATGGAAAAAGAGGGTCTTTTTTGAGATGGAGTCTTGCTCTGTCACCCAGGCTGGATGGCAGTGGCACAATCTCAGTTCAGGGCAACCTCCATCTCCTGGGTTCAAGCAATTCTCCTGCCTCAGCCTCCTGAGTAGCTGGGATTACAGGCGCCCACCACCACGTGCAGCTTTTTTTTTTTTTTTTTTTTTTTATAGTAGAGGAGTTTTGCCATGTTGGCCAGGCTGGTCTTGAACTCCTGACCTCAAGTGATTTGCCCACCTCAGCCTCCTGGGAAGAAGAAGGTCTTAAAAGGAGAAATGGATGGGACAGTGCAGACAGGGACATGAGTTTGACTGACTCTGACCTGTACCAAGCCATCTACCCTGTCCTGCCAGAGAATAATAACAGCCTATATTTATTGAGGTTTAACCCTTATAACAATACTCTAAGGAAGGTCCTCTTATTACAGATGAAGAAACTGAGGCAGAGTGAGGTTAAGGTACTTGTCTAAGCAAAGTGTAGGGCTGGGAATCTGGTCCCTGCTCCCTACCCTAAACTACTCCAGCACCATCTGTGCTGCCACCCCATCCACAGCTGGTGATATGCTAAGAGGCACAAGCCAGCCGCCACCACCACCAGGGCTGCCTTTAACGAAGCCTCCCTGCAACCTTGTCAAACAGACCTCATCTCATTTCCCCTGCAAAGTGAATACCCACCCCCTCAGGGGGACTTCTGTACAAGGACCGTCTGTAGCCAGTTAATCTGCCCTCCCAAAAGGGCCGGCATGTACCCTTCCAAGGACCAAGCCACTTGGCTATGCTCAGCTGCCACCCTGAAATTTATGGATGCCGGTGGTGACCTGGCAACAGTAAATTTCAAGGCTAGTTAAGAGGATGGTAAATATAAATCACTAACCTTTGGACAAAAGGAAGACAACAATTTCCTGTGGAAATTAATGTGATTGAAAAGTTCAATGTTCCTGCTCTCTAGTGGTGGTGACTCCGGCCTTCGGAGATTAACTGCCCGCAGCGGTGGGGGTCCCAGGCCTGGTTGCAACTCAGCCTGGAGCAGAAGCTGCCAAAGCCTCAGTCCCCTGCTGACACCTGCCAGCCCTCCCGGCCTCCATGGTTGCTGGCTCGGCCTCTGATGAGGGACAGTCCCACAGGTCTATCTCAAGCAGCTCCAAATATTCTCACTACTTTTCTCAGCCTAGTGTCCCCATCTTCTGCCAGATGGCTCTTCACCTGCACTGGCCTTTCTGGTGGAAAGGCCCTGGGCCTCAGTGGGGTCCCAGCCCAACCTTGCTGGGTATGACTCTGCCCACGAGGCTCGGGCTGCGGCGGCCTCAGGGAGGGTAATCAGCAGCTACCGTTTGCACCTGCTTTTCCATTTCCAAGACCCAGTAACTCGATTTCCAAGACCCTGTTCTGGGAGGCTCCCTTACCTCTGCAGCTCTCTGAGAACAGGTTCCCCTTCCCCTGCCTACAGGGTTTCTCCCACGTGCCACCACCGAGACACCAGCAAAGGGCTTTGGGATTTATCGCCAGTACAGAGAAAGCAACCAAAGGAGGTCACATCCCCTGGTGGCCACGGGATGTCAAGGCCAGCCCCCACCAGCAGAGATGGTGTACTCCCAATTGCCAGAGGTTCAAACAGCTGCTGCTGGGCTTCCCAACTGCCCCTCCTCCTGAGGCTGGGATTTGTAACTCCGTTTTGCTGGCAACCTTGGCTTTACCAACTCAGGCAGGAATGACTCTTCATCCTCCATGAAGGTGAAGAAACCCTCAGAATACTGGCACCCTGGACAGACTGCCTACTCCCATAGCCCAAGCTTTCTGTAATATTCTTTATTGATTTCTTTATTTTTGGAGACATGGTCTCGCTTTGTTGCCCAAGCTGGAGTGCAGTGGCACAATCACAGCTCACTGCAGCCTCACTCTCCTTGGGCTCAAGCGATCCTTCTACCTCTGCCTTCTGGGTAGCTGGGACCACAGGCACGCGCCACCATGCCCGGCTCATTTAAAAACGCTTTTGTTGTTGTTGTTTGAGAAGGAGTTTCACTCTGTTGCCCAGGCTGGAGTGAGTGGCGTGATCTTGGCTCACTGCAACCTCCACCCCCTGGGTTCAAGCGATTCCCCTGCCTCAGCCTCCTGAGTAGCTGGGATTATAGGCGCCCACTACACCTTGCTAATTTTTTTATTTTCAGTAGCGACGGGGTTTCACCACATTGACCAGGCTGGTCTCAAACACCTGAGCTCAGGCAATCCACCCGCCTCAGCCTCCCAAAGTGCTAGATTACAGGCGTGAGCCACCGCGCCTGGTCAAAAGTAATTGCTGTCGCTATTGTTATTTACTGCCACATCAGGATCTCGATTCTTCCACCCTCTTGTACAAACTCCTCCCCTTTTTTTACTTATTCTACTGGCGATATCACCCTCTTCCCATCCTGCTGCTGACATCTCCAGGCCTCTGGCTGCTAACTTTGAGGCACTGAAAACTTTGGCCCCTGGCTGGATCTCCCACTCTATTCAGACTTAACAGAATCCTGTACAACCAATCAAATATACCTTGTTCCTAAACCATTACAAACTTCTCCAGCAAAAAGTGCTAACACACACAGCATGATATGTCAGGCACTACTCTAAGCATTTTACATATCAACTCATTTATTATTCACAACACACCGGTAATCCCAGCACTTTGGGAGGCCAAAGCAGGCAGATCACTTGAGTCCAAGAGTTCAAGACCAGGTTAGGCAACATGGCGAAACCTCATCTCTACAAAAATTAGCTTGGCAAGGTGGCACATGCCTGTAGCCCCAGCTCCTCAGGGTGCTGAGGCAGGAGGATAGCTTAAGCCCAGGATATCAAGGCTGCAGTGAACCAAGATCATGCCACTGTACTCCAGCCTGGGTGACAGAATGAGACCCTATTATGAAGGAAAAAAAAAAAAAAAAAAAGGCCAGGTGCAGTGGCTCATACCTGTAATCCCAGCAATTTGGGAGGCCAAGGCGGGCTGATCACCTGAGGTCAGGAGTTCGAGACCAGCCTGACCAACATGGAGAAACCTAATCTCTACTAAAAATACAAAAATTAGCCAGGCGTGGCGGCGCATGCCTGTAGTCCCAGCTACTCTGGAGGCTGAGGCAGGAGAATCACTTGAACCCGGTTGCGGGGAGGTTGCAGTGATCACGCCATTGCACTCCAGACTGGGCAACAAGAGCAAAACTCCATCTTTAAAAACAAAAACAAAAACAAAAAAAATTGCAATACTCTTATGAGCAAGAATTCTCATTTTACAGACAAAAACCTGAGGCACATAGGAAACGGCTTGCTCAAGGTCACGTAACTAACAAGCAGTGAAGCTGAAATCCAAACCCAGGTGGTCTAACTCTAAAGACCAGCTTGTATCCGCTACCCTAGCCAGCCCTTTAGCTAACAAAACCATCTCCATCACCTCAGCTCCAAACCTGCATACACGGCTGCCTCCTGTACATCAAGAGACCCCATAATGACCTCATCTGCCTGCTTCTCCCAGCCACAACTTCAATATATGCTGCATCATTTGGTCTTGCAACCACCCTAGGAGTTAGCTACTATTACTATCCCCATTTTACAGTTGAGAAAACTAAAACACAGAGAGGGGAAGTCCCTTTCCCCCAAAAGCACACAGCCAGGAAGCAGCAGAGCCAGCGCCCACTCTCCAGACCAGCGTGCTCGGCCGCCTCCACCACCGCGACCTTGTGCGTGCTCTCTGCTCTCCAGCCCACAATGCTGATGCTCCGTGTTCATGCCGTGCTAATGCCCATTCCACCTACAGAGTCAGCTCACTGCTTACTTCCAGGAAGCCTTCCTTGATGCCCTCCCCAACCCCTTCTCACCACCCCCCACCCCAAACCATCAGACTGAGAGAGCTGCCCCTCCTCTGTACTGTCACAGCACCCACCACCACACCAGTACCCTTAACACACGCTGCACTGACAGTGTTCATCAGGAACAGGCGGAAGGCTACCATAAAATTCAACGCAAGAGATGCCGAAGGCCGGAACCAGAGCAGTGGAGAGACAGATAGGGAGGGGTAGAAATGACAGGGAGAAAACAGTCACAAGAAGTCTCAAAAACATGCAATCTTTGCCAGCACGGTGGCACAAGCCTATAATCCCAGCACTTTGGGAGGCTGAGGCAGGTGGATCACCTGAGGTCAGGAGTTTGGGACCAGCCTGACCAACATGGGGAAACCCCGTCTCTACTAAATACAAAAAATTAGATGGGCGTGGTGGCGAGCTACTCGGGAGGCTGAGGCAGAGAATCACTTGAACCCAGGAGGCGGAGGTTGCAGTGAGCAGAGATTGCGCCACTGCACTCCAGCCAGGGCAACAAGAGCAAAACTCCATCTCAGAAAAAAAAAAAGAAAAACCATGCAATCTTGGTAATTCCACTTATAAGAAAGAAAAATGTTAAATCATAGAGAAGTATTCAATAATACATTAAGCAGATCACAGATATAAATGTAAGAGCTGAAACTACAAAACCGTTAGAAGAGAACATAGGAGTAAATCTTTGGATTAGGTAGCAGTTTCATAGACATGCCACCAAAAGTATAAGGAACAAACAAACAAAAGAGATAAATTGAGACTTCATCAAAATAAAAACTTTTTACTTCAAAGGACATAATCCAAAAAAAAGTGAAAAAAAGAAAAATCCCACAGCATGGAGAAAGTATTTGCAAATCATGTATCTTATAAGGAAGTAATATCCAGAATACAGAGAAAACTCTTAAAACCCAACAGCAAAAAGTAAACCCAACTCAAAAATGGGCGAAGGACCTGAATATATTAGGCAGGTCTTTCTCCAAAGAAGATTTACAAGTGGCCAATAAGCACACGAAAAGATGCTCCACATCATAGCCATTAGGGAAACCAAAATCAAAACCACTATGAGGTATCTCTTTATACCCAGGATGGCTATAATTAAAAAGTCAGATAATAAACAAGTGTTGGTTGTGGATGAAACCAGGACCCTCACACACTGCTGGTGGGAATGCATAATGGTGCAGCCACTTTGGAAAACAGTATGGCAGATCCTCAAAAAAATTAAATGTAGAGTTACCACATGACCCCACAATTTCACTCCTAGGGATATATCCAAGAGAACTAAAAACATACATCCACATGAAAACTTTCCCATGAATGTTCATAGCAGTCATAATAACCAAAAGGTGGAAACATTTCTCCTATCATCTGTGAATAGATAAACAAAATGTGATACATCCATACAATTAAATACTATTCAGTCATAAAAAGGAATGAAGTACTAATACATGTGATAGCATGCATGAACCTTGAAAACATCATTCTAAGTGAAAGAAGTCAGATACAAAGGGCCACATATTATATGACTTCATTTATATAAAATATCAAGAATAGGCAAATCCATAGAGAATGAAAGATTAGTGGTTGCCAAGGGCTGGGGGGAGGAGGGAATGGACAGTGACTACTAACGGGAATGGGGTTTCTTTTTCAGATGATGAAAATGTTTTGGAATTAGATGGCAGTGATACTCTTACAATTCTGTGAATATTCCAAAAGCCAGTGAATTGTACTTTTTTTTTTTTTTTTTTTTTTGAGACAGGGTCTCGCTCTGTCACCCAGGCTGGAGTGCAGCAGTAAGATCATGGCTTACTACAGCCTCAACCTCCCAGGCTCAAGCGATCCTCCCACCACAGCCTCCTGAATGGTAAGACTACAGGCACATGGTACCACGCCTGGCTAATTTTTTATTTTTTGTAGAGACAGGGTCTTACTATGCTGCCCACGCTGGTCTTGAACTCCTGGGCTCAAGCAATCCTCCCACCTTAGCCTCCCAAAGTACTGGGATTACAGGCATGAGCCACTGCACCTGGCCAGAAGTGCACATTTTTAAAGGGTGGATTTTATGGTATATAAATTATTTCTCAATAATGCTATTATTTTTAAAAATAATAGTAATACATTAAATGAAAACACAAGTTATAAAGCAATATCATAACAGAATACCCCTATACACACACATACTACACAAACACACACTTTTTTTGTTGTTGTTTTTTTTTTTTTTTTTTTTTTTTGAGACGGAGTCTCACGCTGTTGCCCAGGCTGGAGTGCAGTGGCGCGATCTCGGCTCACTGCAAGCTCCGCCTCCCGGGTTCCCGCCATTCTCCTGCCTCAGCCTCCTGAGTAGCTGGGACTACAGGCGCCCGCCACCGCGCCCGGCTAATTTTTTGTATTTTTAGTAGAGACGGGGTTTCACTGTGGTCTCGATCTCCTGACCTTGTGATCCGCCCGCCTCGGCCTCCCAAAGTGCTGGGATTACAGGCTTGAGCCACCGCGCCCGGCCTTTTTGTTGTTTTTGACAGTCTCACTCTGTCACCCAGGTTGGAGTGCAGTGGTGCAATCATGGCTCACTACAACCTCCGTCGTCCGGGTTCAAGCGATTCTCCTGCCTCAGCCTCCCTAGTAGCTGGGATTACAGGCGCCCACCATCACACCTGGCTAATTTTTGTAGTTTTAGTAGAAACAGGGTTTCACCATGTTGGCCAGGCTGGTCTCGAACTCCTGACTTCAGGTGATCTGCCTACCTCGGCCTCCCAAAGTGCTGGAATTACAGGCATGAGTCACCGCGCCCAGCCACATATTTTTTTATGCATAGAAAAAAATACATCAAATATTAATAGCAATTATTTCTGGGATTAGAGGCAATTTCCTTTTCATGATTTTTTTCCTGTTTTCTAAAATCAGTATGTATAACTTCTGCAATGAGAGTTAAAATATTATCTCAAACAACAGGGCAGGTGGTCCAGCAGAGTCAAAAGCAGTTGGTAAGTCAAAAAGGCCAGGGATGCCCAGCAGCCCCTCAGCAATGCGGAAGGATTCTTTTCAACCCTCGCACTTCTCGAGTACCCGACAAAACAATTTAATCTCACAAGCTCCCTGTCCTCTAGAATTTCTCAACAAATAACACTGACACAGATAGTGTAAGAATTACAAATACATATATTATACAACAGTTCAAGTCATAAAACTCAAGCACAAATTAGATTGTGTATATCCCAGGGGCATATGGGGAAGACAAAGGAAAGGGCTGATAAGGCTTAAGGGTCTGCTGCACAACATGTACTTTTTATTTGGAAGCCGGAATGAAAATAGAAACTATGTTATCTTTTCAAAATGCAAAAAAGCCGGGCACCGTGGCTCACGCCTGCAATGCCAGCACTTTGGGAGGCCGAGGCGGGCGGATCACGAGGTCAGGAGAGACCATCCTGGCGAACACTGTGAAATCCCGTTTCTACCAAAAATACAAAAAATCAGCCGGGCGAGGTGGCGGATGCCTGTAGTCCCAGCTACTCCGGAGGCTGAGGCAGGAGAATGGCGTGAACTCGGGAGGCGGAGCTTGCAGTGAGCTGAGACTGCGCCACTGCACTCCAGCCTGGGCGACAGAACAAGACTCCCTCTCAAAAATAAAATAAAAATAAAAATAAAATAAAATGCAAAAAATTAAAAGATTCTTAATTTTCTCTACTGGGTATTTCTCTACCCAGAAATATTTTCTAGTGTCTCACAGTTCCTATATTTAAACCAAATTTTTTTTCTTCTTTGAGTCAAGGTCTTTCTGTGTTGCCCAGGCTGGAGGGCAATGGCACAGTCATGGCTCACTGCAGCCTCAACCTTTCAGGCTCAGGTAATCCTCTTACCTCAGCCTCCCAAGTAGCTGGGACTATAGGCAAGCACCACCATGCTCAGCTAATTTTTGTATTATTTTGCAGAGACAGGGTTTGGCCATGTTGCCCGGGCTGGTCTTAAACTCTCGGGCTCAAGCAATCCACCTTCCTCGGCCTCCCAAAGTGTTTGGAATTACAGGTGTGAGCCACTGTACCCAGCCAAATTACTTTATTTTTTATTTACTTTTTAAAAGAAGAGCAGAGCAGAGTAGCATAGTATCTAAGAGTACATACTATACAAAATCATATCTCAGTTCAAATCTCTGCCTCTGCCACTTAATAACTATGACACGGACATTAATCAAGTTCTCTAAGCATCAGTTTCCTTATCTGTGAAATGGGGATAATGATACAAAGAATTAAATAAGATAATAGCTATAGAGGGCTTAGCATGGTGCCTGGCAGAAGGAAAGAGTTCAATAAATTGAAATTATTATTACTTCACGAGTAATGCATACTCACTGTAGAAAAAGTAGAAAATGAGTATCTAATAAAATTGGAATCATATTGTTTGTAATCTGCTTTCTTCCGTTCGGCAATATATTGTGAACATTTTGCCCTGTCAGTTTATATATTTCTACACCATTACTTTTAGTGGCTTCAGAGAGGCTATAGAATGTTTCATAATTTATGGTGACCAAATCTCCCATTATTGGATATGATGCTGTTTCCAATTTTTTGCTGTTATAAAAATACTTTAATGGACACTCCTTTCTTTTTGCATGTCCCTAATTGTTTCCTAGAAATGGCATCATATTCAGGCAGCCCCTCCTAATGGCAACTGAAATCTCGACAGGCACAAGCCCTGGAGTAAGGCTCTTAAGCTGAGATCTGGAATTACTTTGGTCAAGACACTTTACCTCCCCACGAGCGTCTGTTCTTCATCTGTAAAACAGGATTAAGGGTTCTCCCTACTTCACAAGGTGGTTGTGAGGATTAATAAAATAATGAAAGGAGCTCCTGGTGGGCCTGGCATGTGGATAGAACATGGTTAACAGTGTAAGTACCACAGACACTCAGAGAAAGAGGCCTGCGAAGAGGCCTGGATCTCAAATCCAGGGTCTAGTACAGCACTGGCACCTGGCATAGAGCAGACACTTGGAAACCAAGATACTTGGTTCTTTTTTTTTTTTTTTTTTTTTTTTTGAGACAAAGTTTTGCTCTTGTTGCCCAGGCTGGAGTGCAATGGCACAATCTTGGCTCACCACAACCTCCGCCTCCCGGGTTCAAGCGATTCTCCTGCCTCAGCCTCCTGAGTAGCTGGGATTACAGGTACGCACCACCACACTTGGCTAATTTTGTATTTTTAGTAGAGACGGGGTTTCTCCATATGGGTCAGGCTGGTCTCCAACTCCTGATCTCAAGTGATCCGCCCACCTCGGCCTCCCAAGGTGCTGGGATTACAGGCGTGACCCACCACGCCTGGCCAGAAAGTGTTCTTATCTAGAGGTGAAAGAAAAGAGATAATGATTCCAAAAATAAACACAACTCCTCTGTATTTAAAAAAAAAAAAAAAAAAAAAGGCCTTTGGGGTCCTTGCAGACAAGCCAAGTATCAAATCCCAAATGACTTTGCCTGGGTCTTTGACGTCTGTCCGTCATGACAGTTCTTTAGGTTTTCATCTCATTCTTCACCCATAAAAGCACAGCGCAGCCTCCTGCCAGGCCCCTTTTCCCTCCAGCCACTTGCTGTCCCCCCTCAGGGCTTTACTTCTGGACTTTCTCCCATCTAAGTTCCAAGCAGACCTAACACTGCTTAGCTTCTGGATCAGCATGTTCAAGGTGGTATGGCCGTGGACTTGATTTCGGCACTTTCTGCTGCTCACCGGGGGTCTGTGAGCCCTCCTGAAGCTTCAGGTCCAGCTTGGGCTGCTCTTCTCCAGGAAGCCTCCCCACCACAGGGCCCACCATGGTGGTCCAGACCCTTTAGCACTGTTTCTTGGGTGCCCGTGACGACTTCCTGAGGGTTAAGATGCTGTCTATATTTCTTTGATCTCAGTCAGTGGTGAGCAAAAAAGGCACACAGTAAAACCTGGGGAGCAAAAGTCCCCTCACGTCCGCTCTCTGTGATCCCCTTAAGACCTTCTGTTTACTCTAAGAGCAAAATGTTTGTCCCAGGCCCAGGCCCCAGCCCCATTAATTCTATGAATGAATTATGTTTTTATGTTTACTGAACATGAGAGCCACATGGTGCCTTTAGAAGGCTGCCGGCCTACGAGCAAGTCACAGAGGGGATCTAGGTGGGACTTGGCTGACCATTCTCTGGATGGGAGGAGGGGTGGCACGGCCTGGGCCTGGGATGTCAGAGCAGCTCTGGCTTGGGCCTACGGTGCTGCCAAGTGATTCCATTCAGCTCACTTGGCACCTCATCCCTCCCAGGCCCCGGTGACAGTGAGTGAAGCCATCAAAAACACAACAACAGGAAAATATAGTGCTTATGGGAGCCCCAGGAGAGACCCTTTCCAAATGAAATGAAGTAAGAGAGGGTATTGAGAGAGTGAGGGGATCACTGGCCTGGGAAAAAGAGAGGGAAGGCAGATTCTGGGTCAAAGCACCAGCTTTAGCAAAGGCCTGGGCAGACGACCATCAGCATGGGCAGCCATAGGTACTGGCTGGTAGGATTCCCAGCAGGAGGATTTTGGGCTGCCAAGCCTGACCTACAAGACCCAGGGCTCTGAATGACCCCAAATCTGCAGCTGCCTTCCAGCTAGCTAATGTGCCAGCATCAGCTTCTCTGTCAGCTCACAGCAGTGATGGGCTCTGTGGTTTTGATTTTCAAATACAGGGGAAAAGTAATTTCAGGCCAGGTGCAGTGGCTCATACCTGTAATCGTAGCACTTTGGGAGGCTGCGATAGGAGGACTGCTTGAGCCCAGGAGTTTCAAACCGGTCTGGGCAACCTAGTAAGACTCTGTCTCCATATATGAAAATGAAAAATTTTTTTAAACTGAAAAAAAAAAAAGTTTTTAAAGGCTGGGCACAGTGGCTCACGCCTGTAATCCCAGCACTTTGGGAGGCTGAGGCGGGTGGATCACCTGAGGTCAGGAGTTCAAGACCAGCCTAACCAATATGGTGAAACCCCTGTCTCTACTAAAACTACAAAAAGTAGCCAGGCGGGGTGGTGTGTGCCTGTAGTCCTAGCTACTTGGGAGGCTGAGACAGGAGAATTGCTTGAACCTGGGAGGCAGAATTGCTTGAACCTGGGAGGCAGAGGTTGCAGTGAGCTGAGATTGCGCCACTGCACTCCAGCCTGGGTGACAGAGGAAGACTCATCTCAAAAACAAAAAAAGTTTTTAAAAAGTAATTTCAGAAATGAAATATGACTGTCCTACACACTTCTCCACCATTAAACAGTAATTGCAAAAGACAGACGATCTCTGGGCTCCAAAAGACTGTCACTCTATGAGGCCATGTTGGCCTGGAGGGAAGCTCTACAGATAGGAAGCAAACGGATTCAGGGGACCACAGTGTCGTGATCTCCTTCTGAGGGGTTTGACAACCTCTAGCTCACCTCTGGAGCATGCACTGTGAGAGGCAAGGACGATGAATTAAAGCCAGTCAGGAGGAGCAATATGGAGAAGAAACAACTGAAGGCCTTGGAAGTGTTTCTCTTGGAGGAAATGTGAAGGCACAAAGCCATCCTCTTGAAGAGAGGAAGCGAGATTCCTTGCTCTGTATCGTTCCCACCACAATGCTCTAGCCCTGCAGTCAGCACATCATTTTGAAACCACCTGCTTATAAATTCACTCCACTCCCCAAAACCTCAGCTCCTTGGGCGTGTGAGCCACTTCTGAGGCGCCAACAACAATCCCACGGCCAGGACACAGCAAATGCTGAACTGAGAGCGGAAATGACAGGAAGGCCTACTGTGGCTCAAGAAAGGGAAGTGCTTTCTAACAATCCCAGCTGCCTCCAACAGGCTAGGATGTTTGGGCAGAAGCATCCCCTCAGGGAACGATCGGCTAGCAGTGGAATGCACTCATGCCAACGGAGGGATGCAGGACAAAACAGTCCCTGAGATTTCTTCCAGTTCTAAGACCCAGCCTCCTGGAACAGCAAAGGGAGACATAGGATCGCGCCACTGCACTCCGACCTGGGTGACAGGGCAGACTCCATCTCTTTAAAAAAAAAAGAAAGGGGGACGGAGGGGGAACCATAGGGGAAGCAATGCAATGGCAGCATCCGCACTGTACCAGGGACACACATCCAAACGCTACCTCGTAACCCTTGCAATCCCACGAGGAGGCAGGCACTAGTGCTGTTCCCATTTCACGGTGGAGGAATCTGAGGCTCGAGGAGGTTCAGTAACTTGCCAAAGACACATAACTAGTAGGACGTGGAGCTGAAATGCGAACCAGGACCACCAGGCTGCCCTCCTGGCTGTGCAGAAGGCAGCTCCAGCCCGTCGCTGCCGAAAGCGCTCCAAAGGAAATAATATTAACTGACTTCATGGCTTGTTGACGCCAAAACATGTCCGAAGTATTTTTACATCTATAAACCCAAAAGTGCTAAGCCAACAGCTCCAGCTCTAGGGGAAAACAGCTGGTCTGGGGCCATCTGTTCTGTGGGAGCCTAAGGGCTGCCCTCTCCTAGACTCTAACCAAAGAACATGAGATGCTACAGGAGGGGTCTGGGAAGGTCTGAAGGAGTTAAATTTTATGGAGAGCAGAGCATAAGATCAAACCTTTGCATTAGGAAGATCACTGTGGTAGCAATTTAAGAGGCTGGGCTGCAGGCAGTCAGACAGGAGGCGTGAAGGCGATGCTGGACTAATGCAAGTGAGAGATACTCTGGCCTCAGGCTGATCATACTTTAAGGCCCTTCTGCCAGAATTCCCAGAGAGACCAAACTTTCCACTCTCTGGGCCCCTATCTACTCACACTGTCATGGACGCGGGCCTGCTGTCAAGCCTACTAATTTTGTGGAGCCTCCTACATGTCTTTCTTTAACGTAAGGAGAGAAACAATGCTGATGGTAAATGCCAATTACTGAACTCGCTCCATGCCAGGCCCTTTACACAATCTCCAGATGGCCCCAACAGCCCTGTGAGGAAGGTTACTATCCCTATCCCTGTTTTGCAGAGGAGGAAACTGAAGTTTAGAGAAGGTAGCTTACCAAAGGTCATCCAGCTCCTAAAGAAAGGAGTCAGGATTTCTATCGAGTTCTACCTGACGGCAGAGACTGCACTGTTAACCACTGCCAAGAAGAGTGGAGAGGGACGGCTAAGGGTTCTGAGTCCCGGGCTTCTGCGAGGACCGGTGACCCCGCGAGGCTCCCCTTCCACGCCTTCGGGAAAATAATAAGTGATACCCCCAGCCACAACCGCCGAAGAAAGGCTAGATGTGAGAAGCCCAATCCCAAACAAAGGAATCAGGAGGGATCCAGCTTTCGGCAGCCTTCAGCTATGATAAGTGATTAAAGGGTATGGACCTGAGCACCCCGGACAGGAAAGACAAAAAAAAGGGGTCCCAAGCTAGCAGCTGACTCGGGGCAGAGGCGGGGCTCGCCAGGGAGGAACACTCTGGGGCGGGGCTTACGAGGGGCGGGGCTCTCTGAGCCTCTCTAAGTCTAGGACCTGCCGGACCCTATGAGGGGGCGGCCCGCGGGAGGGCGGGGCCGCATGAGGCGCGGGGCTACAGCTGCGCTCGCAACCCACGGATTCATGAGGTCACCTCCCCGCGCCCGGACCCAACCCTCATTCCATACTCTGGCTCCAGCAGGGTTGATCTGGGATCTCGATGGTGTAGTCCAGCTCTGCCGAGGCCATGGTGAAGGCGCCGGCCCCGAGCACGGGCCTCCAGCCGGAACTCTAGCTTGCGCACCCTTGCCTCACCCGGGCGCCTCCTGGGCGCCGCCCAATCACCACACACCTCCCCCGACACGGCCCAATCCCTGCGCCGCGCTCTGTGACCTCCCGCCTTAGCAACCACCAAGTCTCTTCCAGAGCCTCTCGCCTCACCCCACTAGCTCGGCCCTAGCAACCGTGCCCCGCCCCTGTTACTGGCCCGCAGCCATTGGCTAACTCGCTTGATCTGGATCAGGTATTGGTCAGCCGGGGCGCCGGTCAGGAAAAGTCCGCACCCTCTTATGTAGGTGAGAGGAGGCTGGAGACTTGCTGTATTCTGGGAATGGGCAGGGTCGCTCGTCCGAACAGAGTCCTATCCTACGCGGCGGAAGCGTGTGCCCTTTGACTTGCATCGTCTAGCTACCTCTGCCATCCTCTACCAGCCGCAGCTCCGAGGGCTGGAGGTAGAAAAACGTACAAAACGGCCTAGGGGGCGCGTGCCGACCCAACCTCCACCCAGTGGGGTCGAGGCATATTCTGGATGGATGGATGGATGGATGGATGGATGGATGGATGGATGGGTGGGAGGCAGTCTTCAGTTGATGACTTCAGAGAATGCCCTGTTGATAGGATCCACCGAGGAGCTGGGAGTGCAACTTTCTTGCATTTATCTATATTTACATACTGTGTGCCAGTATATTTACATACTATGTGCCAGAGACTGGGTGGGCTAAATAAGGTTCCTTAGGCCCTAGTGAGGATCAGGCTTTGGCCCTCTCTCTCCCATGTCTTAACGGGAGAGGGAGAGAAACCACGCACGAAGCAACTCTGATTCTGCATGTGAGATAAATACTACAGAAGAGTAAGGATTTGAGGAGCTCATAATCAGAGAAGGGGCATTTCTGGCAGTGTGATTGGCTCTTGAGCTGGGTCTTGAAAGACTTTTAGAGAGAGGGAGGGGAAAAGACTCTGTATGCCAGGCGCGGTGGCTCAAACTCGTAATCCCAGCACTTTGGAAGCCCAAGACGGGAGAATGGTTTGAAGGAGTTCAAGACCAGCCTGGGCAACATAGTGAGACCTTCATCTCTACAAAATAAAATTTTTTTTTTTTTTTTTTTTTTTTTTTTTTTTTTTTTGAGACGGAGTCTCACGCTGTTGCCCAGGCTGGAGTGCAGTGGCGCGATCTCGGCTCACTGCAAGCTCCGCCTCCTGGGTTCACGCCATTCTCCTGCCTCAGCCTCCTGAGTAGCTAGGACTACAGGCGCCCGCCACCGCGCCCGGCTAATTTTTTGTATTTTTAGTAGAGACGGGGTTTCACTGTGGTCTCGATCTCCTGACCTTGTGATCCGCCCGCCTCGGCCTCCCAAAGTGCTGGGATTACAGGCTTGAGCCACCGCGCCCGGCCAAAATAAAAATTTTTTAAATTAGCGAGGCATGGTAGCTCATGCCTGAAGTCCCAGCTACTTGGAAAGCTGAGGTGGGAGGATCACTTGAGTCGGGGAGGTCAAAGCTGCAGTGAGCCATGATTGTGCCACTGCACTCCTGCTTGGGTGACAGAGTGAGACCCTGTCTCAAAAAACAAAACAAAGAGTCCGGTGTGGTGGCTCACGCCTGTAATCCCAGCGCTTTGGGAGGCTGAGGTGGGCAGATCACTTCAGGTCAGGAGTTCAAGACCAGCCTGGCCAACATGGCAAAACCCCATCTCTACTAAAAATACAAAAATTAGCCAGGCATGGTGGTGGGCACCTGTAATCCCAGCTACTTGGGAGGCTGAGGCAGGAGAATGGCTTGAACCCGGGAGATAGAGGTGGCAGTGAGCCGAGATTGTGCCACTGCACTCCAGCCTGGGTGACGGAGTGAGACTCCATCTCAAAAACAAAAAAAGACTCCCTTCAGGAGCTCAAAGAGGTGAATGTGCCAGAAATTACATGAAGCATACCCTAGCCAGGCTAGAGACTCATGTGAGGGGAACCTTGGAAAATTAGACCCAGATCCTGGAGAGTCTTTGATGCCAAGCTCAGCTTTGTGCTTACAGGTAGATCTTGCTGATGGTAAAAATTTTCCAATGCATTTTACACCCATGAGCACAAGGGCTTAGACTTTATCATTAAGACAGCAGGGAGTCATTGCAGGGCTTTAAGCAGGGGAGTAACAATCAGATTTGTGTCTAGAAAGATTAGTGCAGGGGGCCAGGCAAGGTGACTCATGCCTGCAATCCCACCACTTTGGGAGGCCAAGGCAGGCAGATCACCTGAGGTCAGGAGTTTGAGACCAGCCTGGCCAACATGGCAAACCCTCGTCTCTACTGAAAATACAAAAATTACCTGGACATGGTGGCGGGTGCCTGTAATCCCAGCTACTCGGGAGGCTGAAGCAGGAGAATCGCTTGAATCCGGGAGGCAGTGGTTGCAGTGAGCCAAAATCGCACCACTGCGCTCCAGCCTGCGCAACAGACCGAGACTCCCTCTCAAAAAAAAGAAAGATTAGTGCAAGAACTGGATTGGGGATTGGGAGAAGGAGGGAGACCAGTTAGGAGGTTGTTTCAGTAGTGGGGAAGGATTATGGTAGCATAAAGCATGGAGTGGCAGCTGAAATGGAAAGGGCAGAATGAATTCCTTAGACACCTACAGCAAGAAAAAACTGGACTTGGTTACTGATTGGGTATGGGGAAGTAAGGGAAATGAAGGATGACTTCTAGATTCCTGGTTTGGGCAAACAGGAAGGAGAGGAAGCAGGGTTTTTAGGAGAGGGTCAGCTCTGGGCATGGTGAGCTTGAGGTGCCAATGGAACATCCAAGTGGAGGTATCCAGAAGGCCATTGGATATGCCTAACTGGAGTTCGCCAGATAAGTCTAACTCGAAGTTGCAATGTGGGAGTCTTTGGGGCCTTATAGATGCCAGCCACACCAATAGATTTGTTGAGCTTGCCCAGGGAGTAAGTGTAGAGTCGGAAGAGACCTAGGACAGAACCCTGAGAAACACCCAAGTTTTGAGGGTCTGGCAAAGGAAGAGGAACCTGCAAAGGTAATCAAGATGAAGTGTCCAAAATGGTAAGAAGATCAGTAGTAGAATGTGGTGTTTCAGAAGCCAAGGAAGGAAAATGTTGAAGGCTTATGACTAATCAAGTAAAATGAAGCCTGAAAGAATCCACTGGATGTAGAAACAAGGAAGTTGTTGGTGACCTTTGCAAGTACAGTTTCAGTGGAGTGATGGGAGCAGAGGTCAAATTACAGCGGTTTGAGAAGCAGATGGGATTGAGGAAGTGAAGATTCATGTAAGATACATTTTCAGAAAGCTTGGCTATTTAGAAGAAAAATAAGGCAATAGCCAGAAGGAAACGCAGGTTTTTATTTGGATGGGAGAAACGTTGGTGTAGATCCAGCAAGAGGGGAAAAGGTAAAATTATAAGGGAAAGAAGATAACTGAGAATGGTGCCCCTGAAAAAAAGGCTTCACCAAAGTGTTGGTGAAGAAATTCACTTAGAAGGGTGGAGGAATATTTGTTTTGTGGCAGAAGGGAAGCATTATGTTGAGGGTTAATTGGTAGTTTTCGTGACAGGAAGTTGAGGTAATTCTTCTTTGATGGTTTCCATTTTCTCTGTCATATAAGAACATGATATCAGCCAGTGAGAGTGGGATTGGAGATAGTGTGCGAGATTGAAAAGAGCAGAGAAAGATTGAAATATCAGCAGTGGAGAGTGGCAGTGAGATGACTAAGGTAGCAAACAGATTTCTGGGCAGTTATGATGGCCCTGTTGAGGTTAGTGACTGTCAATTTTCAAGAGCAGCGGTCTGCAAGGTTATGTAATATGCATTTTTCCCTCAACAACATTCAGCCACCTAGTGGTGGGTACAGAGAGATTAGTTTAATTGATCTAGGTTTGAGTTTTACCGGGCGGATAGATGGAAGGACAAAGGACCAGGAAGTTGAAGATTGTGGCAAAACAGTGATTGAAAGAAGGACTTTAGTATCTAAACTGGATAGGAGAGTGAAAAAGAATGTATGGACTAGAGGTCCCAGTGAAGTCAGAGAATCCGTATCTGAGATCATTGAATGAGAAAGTTGTGAACAGAAAGTGGAAGAATGAAGTTTGAGTAGTTTCCGGTGATGACAAGGTCCAGGGTGTGGCCGTGGGAGTCAGGGGCCAAAGTGGAGTACAGGAGACACTCAGGATGCTGACGTGGCCACTGAACTCCCCCTGGATGATAGGAAGACTTGAGGGGAGGGAAGGGAAGAGGATGCCTGTGAGCTAGGTACCAGTCTTTGATGGGTAGAGCAAGTTTTTCTGGAGTCTCTAGGTGACAGCATGAGGAGGGGCAAAGGCTGAGACAGCTAAATGGTATGACCCTTGAAGTAGTAAGGGCTTTTACAAGAAGGAGGTGGAATAAGGAACTGAGTTGGGCTTTGGCAAGGAGACATGAGGCCCCCTCCTAACCGTGAAATCCTGGGGGTGTAAGAGTCTAAACAGCTTCTACCAGGAGGGCCTTGCAGAAGGGGAGCCCTGGAGTAGAGCCAGCTTTGGATGCAGGCTGGAGGTGGGCGGGTGACGGGAGAGGCTGAGAATGGAGGAGACTTAGCTGATTGGGAAGAAGGGTTTTCAAGAGCAGAGTAAAAAGGTTGGGAAGGGAAGGAAGGCTGGGAAATGGGTCAAGGAAGATGAAGCATAGAGCAGTGAAGGGGCAAGGAGAGTGTGGTTCACCTCGCCAGTTACATGTTGTGGAGAGAGGATGAGAGATGATGAAGGTCCTTGGAGCGGGGTTGGAGGCAGAAGTGAGTCTGGGGAGAAGAAGAGTGGGGGCTGTGGGTAGGGATGAAGCAAGTAGGGAGAAGATGAAGGCAGAGGATTTCATAGGAAGGAGATGAGGGAAAGGAGTTCCTGTGGGGAGAGGATGGAGAAAATGGACAGATGTGGGGAAAATATGGGGGCAGATTGGAGTCTACCAGGAAGTGATGGGTAGCAGGGGTAGGGGTGTCTGTCAGGGTATGAGTGGGGAGCAGAAGAGGGTCCGCGAGAAGGAAGTGACAAATTGAAGTGCATATGCCCCTGGGAGAGAAGTAAGGACACCTTGTTTGGAAGTTTGAGGAGATAATGTTTCTCTCTCCCTGTCTCTGAATGGAGAACTAAGAGTGAGGAGTCAGGGATGGGAGCCCAAGGAGAAGGCCTGTCTCATTCTGCATGTGAAACCTACAGGAATAGGAGACAGTGACTCGCTTGTTGTCTCCAAGGCCATTTGGGGACAGTGAGCCAGGCTGGCAGCCCATGCCTTGGAGGCCTCTCGCGTTCAGAAGGTGTCTTTTGATTTCAGGGGGTTGGGGAAGCCCTCTGGGAAATTTTATTTAGAAACAAGACCTATTGACCTCTTGATTTTTAATACCTCCCCTTCGCTTGTTGCTAAGGACCTTTGGCTTAGCGTGAGAGCTGGGGCTTTTGAGATTGTGTGATTTTAGTTTCCTTGCATGAAGAAGAACCATTTGGCCACTATAGAAATGATTTATGGATGAGTCCAGATTTATTAATCACCTCTGAAGGTGGAGAGGAAATTAAAAACAAAGAGTCCAGTCTGGGCTGAAGACAAAGTAGGTCTGTCATCCTTGCAGAAGACGTTGCCAAGGTTAGAAGGCCACGAACAAACCAATTTGGACCGAGGTTCCTAATCTGGATTTTTAATTTTGCGTGCTTGATTTTTCGCACCATTTTCTCTCCGAGGTAAAATAATGACTATTTTAATTGGCTGCCACTTACAGAGAGATCCCAATAAGCATGATGGCATACATATATTTTTCTCTGGCATTCCATGCGTGCTCCAGTTCTTATGACCAGGCTGGTGAAGCTGACTCTTACTGCATGCTGCGTGCCATGATCAGTTGACTCTAAATTAAATCCTCTTTTCCAAAAGCCATTTTCCATTAGTGCTAATTTGTTTGCTTCTCATTTCCACTGATCATTAGAGTCTCTGGTTGTGAGCACCAAATTGGAAATAATTTCTTTGACATTTCAAAAAAATTTCTCCCCTCCTTGAATGCCATTTGGCTGCAGCTAAATAACATTATGGTTTGCAGAAGAACAGTTCACTCCAATTACAATTTAACTGACCGCTCATGGCACTGAATCCCTGTCCGTAGTGTCCAAAGATGACACCGCTGCTGACACTGCTATTTCCTGTCATAGCTGTAAAACACCTCATAGACTTTGCACTGGCCTTCTTGGATGGAGATTCTGCCACTCCGCACATGGCAGCTTTGGGAAGTTGGTAGTTTTATGGACCTGCATATCATGGACATTCAGATCTAACCATCTCAACAGGAGCTGGCTGATTTCTTCACACATTCACTCAGTGAGCCTTTATTCAACATCTGTTTTGTGCCAAGCATTATGCCAGGCCCTAAGGACACAGAGACAGGGAAGACCAACTCCTGCCCTTGAGGAACTCACACTCTAGTGGGAAGGATGGGTAAGTTTTACAGCATAGTAGAGGAAGAGGTGGCATGGATGGGACCAGAACTGCAAACCCCAAAGGAACCTGGCCATTCCTGATGGCAGAGCAACACTGAGATGCAGAGGGCCCTGGAAGGGCCTGGGGAGTTGAGAGTGCAAGGTTGTTGTAATGTGGAAGTGACTAGAGATGAAGTTAGACTGGGCCCAAGTTTGTTTGTTTGTTTGTTGTTTTGAGACAGAGTCTCACTCTGTCACCCAGGCTGGAGGTCAATGGCACCGTCTCGGCTCACTGCAACCTTAGCCTCCCAGGTTCAAGTGATTGTCGCGCCTCAGCCTCCCGAGTAGCTGGGACCACAGGTGCATGCCACCACACCTGGCTCATTTTCGTATTTCTAGTAGAGATGGGGTTTCACTATGTTGGCCAGGCTGGTCTTGAACTCCTGACCTCATGATCCACCCACTTCAGCCTCCTAAAGTGCTGGGATTATCGGCGTGAGCCACAGCACCCAGCTGGGGCCAAGTTTTGAATGGCCCTGAGTGTCATATTGAGTTTAGACTTTATCTAGTAGGCCACAGTGAGCTAATGGAGAAATTTGGGAGTGAAGCAAGTAGGAAGGGTAGAAGCTTAAGGAAAAAGTAGTTAGGGGATGGCTTTGTTTGTATATTTATTTGGGTTGGTGGGAATTGAGCAAGTGTTTAAGAGCAATCAGGGAAGATGGGAAGATTGAAGATGGGGCAGAATCTAGCACGCACGGAGAGGGTGGGTGCTGATATGATGATGTTAAGAGGAGAGGGTTGTGCTTGTTGGCCCCTATATTCTCTGTGAAGTTGGAAGCAAAGTTATCCAGGCATCCTCCTTGATTCCTCCCGTCTTTCATCTGCCACAGCCAGTCAGTCAACAGGTCCTGTTTGTTCAAACTGTGTGATGTTTCTACTTCTCTCCAACCCTAATATCATCAGCATCTTTGGCAAGGCCGTAGGAATGACTTCCTAACTGGTGCCCCCCTCCAGCTTGCCCCCTTCCGATCCCCTTTCTACACTACAGTCAAGATATTTGTAAAACAAAGTCTTTTTTTGTCCCTCTCGCTTTAACCCTTCAGGACCTGTTCATTGCCCTCAGGGTGGAGTGTGAACCTTGCAGCCAGCATATGAGGCCCTTCGTTCTCTGGCCTCTGCCTGATTTTCCAGCCTCACCTCCTGCTGCTTCCATCTTCACACTGTGCTCCAGCTATTCTGAGCAATCTCAATAATAAAAATAAGAGCTACGTTTTACTGAGGGTTTTCGACACGTTAGATAGTTTATTGACCCTTATGAAACATTTCTACCTCTTCACAATTAAGGAAACCGAAACCTAAAGAGGTTAAGTAATTTGCCTAAGGTCACATAGCCAGGAAGTGGAAGATCATCCAAAACCACAGTCTGTGTTCCTAACCACTGTCTCTACTGCCTCCCACTTGCAATTCTTTATGTCCTACACTCCCACCTCTGAGCCATTGCAGATTTGATTCCCTCTACCTAAAAGACACTTTCCTCACCTCTTCCATAGCTGCAGATTGCTTTTCAGCCTGGATGACATCTCCTCTGGAAAGCCCTTCACTGCAGCCAGCACCCAAACCAAAGCCAGGTTAGGTGTCCCCCTCTCTCATTCTAGCGTGTCTTGTACCTACTCCATCACAGCACTTGCCACGCTATTGGAATTGAAATCACCTCTTTACAAGGCTCTATGCCACCCTCAAACTGTACTTGTGGGCAGGGACTGTGTCTTTTTTACATTTATCCCCAAAGGCCTAGGATAAGGCGTGGGACATACTTGTCACTATTTGTTGAAGTTAGTGAGGTTGGAGGTGGGGCAGAGGGATTCCTAGTCATGTCTGAATGTCTTAATGAGGCAACTTACTGAGGACTTTCAATATAATGTGACAATATAATGTGACACCGGAGACTCAAATAATGCAGGGAGGTAGCAGCCAGAGACTTAGGCAAACCAAAAGAAGATGCCATGATACAGAGGTGTCAAGCAAGAAAGCATTTTGAGTAAGAGGAATGGTCAATGATATTAGTTGTTGCAGTAAGAGGGACAAATGAGCAAAGTACTAAGACATCCTCACTGAACTGGGCAATTCAGAGGTTACCGGAGACGTTGGCTAACGTGATGGAAGGGAGGTGGCGGGGTAGAAGCCCAGCTGTGATGGGTTGAGGAGAGAATGGTCAGTGGGGAAACAGAAAAGAGTATGAACACTGTTTTTCAGAAGCTTTGCTGTGAAGTCAGAAAACCAGAGAGATGATGAAGAGAATGTGAGGTTGAGGTTTTTGTCTTCGTTTTTGCTTATTTTTGTTTAAAGATAGGCAAAACTTAGGCCAGGCACAGTGGGTGGTTCACGCCTATAATCCCAGAATCCCAGCACTTTGGGAGGCCAGGGTGGGAGGATTGCTTGAGGCTAGAGGTTCCAAACCAGCCTGGGCAACATAGTGAGGCTCCGTTTCTTTTTTCTTTTTTTTTTTTTTTTTTGAGACAGAGTCTCGCTCTATTGCCCAGGCTGGAGTGCAGTGGCGTAATCTTGGCTCACTGCAAGCTCCACCTCTTGGGTTCACGCCATTCTCCCGCCTCAGCCTCCTGAGTAGCTGAGACTACAGGCGTCTGCCACCACGCCCGGCTAATTTTGTATTTTTTAGAGATGGGGTTTCACCATGTTAGCCAAGATGGTCTCAATCTCCTAACCTCGTGATCCAACCGCCTCGGCCTCCCAAAGTGCTGGAATTACAGGCGTGAGCCACTGTTCCTGGCCGTGAGGCTCCGTTTCTAAAAAATTTTTTAAGTTAGCCAGGCGTGGTGGTGTACACCCTTAGTCCTAGCTACTCAGGAGGCTGAGGCAGGAGGATCGCTTGAGCCCAGTAGTTCAAGACTGCACTGAGCTATGATGGTGCTGTGCACTCCAGCCTGGGTGACAGAGTGAGCCCCTATCTCGAATAAATACATTGATAAATAATAATAAAGATAGGTAAAAATCAAGGCTAACAAGAAAAATGCCTAAATAGAGGGGTTGAGGATCCAAGGGAGGTAGGAGTAATGAGTAGAATGAGGGCCCTGAGGAGGCAGGGTGGATGGATGCAGAGCTCTGGTAGACGGCTAGAGGAGAGGAGAAGGATGGGTGTGAATAGAGATGAAGAAAGAAGAGGAGTATGACGGCATTCTTACCTAATGGCCTGTAACTTTCTTTGTTAAACCCAAAAGTAGGTCGTCTGAGAATAGATGGAAGAGGTGGGAAGGTAAGGAGCTTGGAATTGTAGACTTCACAGGAGGGATGGTGCTAGCCAGTCACAGTTTTGGGGTGTGGGTCTTGGGTATGAAAGCTGCATTGGTTGGAGGTGAAAGCTGGAGGTCGCTGGAGTCTGCATTCCATGTCTGTCCTCTGTTCGCCGACAGAACCTGGGATATATCCCATCAAAGCGCTCTCCGCTGTTGGTTAAAATCACCTTTTTGCTTGTCTCTCTGCCCTGCCAGTCTGTAAGCACCCAAGGGCAAGGTCTATGTTTGTCACATTAGCCAATCCCAAGCCCAGTGCTTGGCTCAGAGTTGGCACCTGGGAATCTGTTTAATTAATTAATGTGCAGAGCTAAGGAAATTAAAGTGTGCATTCTGAGCACAGTGTGTTGGATGTCAGTTTAAATAACACTTATTGAGTGCCCGTGATTTGCCAGAGACCATGCTAGCCACCCAAATTACAAAGATGGAGCACATTGATGTTGAAATTGCCTAGTGGCTCTTGAGTAAACAGGAAGGCTTACGTGTCGAAGTCATTGATCAGCACTGAGGCAAGGTAGAAAGGGAAAGACAGACGGCCTGACCTCAGAGGAGGAGGAAGGGTTCAGGAACGGTAGTAGGGATTTAGAGAATGGTGTTTGTGGTGTAGGATAGTGGGCAGCCCCCTTCAGCAGCATGGGTTGAGGCAAGGGGTGGGGTGGGGTGTCAGGTTTCACTTGGGGCCGAATTT